>NC_091257.1:56185681-56507954 GCF_042477335.2 Ovis canadensis | reverse complement strand
GGGTCTTTGCTAAGTCAGCTCTTCACATCAGGTGGCCAAAGTATTGGAGTTATTCAGGACTGATTTTCCTTTAGGATTGACTGGTTGGATCTCCTTGCAGTCCAAGGGACTCTCAAGAGTCTTCTCCAACACCACAGCTCAAAAGCATCAAGTCTTCAGCACTCAGCTTTCTTTATAGTCCAACTCTCACATGCATACATGACTACTGGAAAAACCATAGCTTTGACTAGACAGACCTTTGTTGGCACAGTAATGTCTCTGCTTTTTAATATGCTGTCTAGGTTGGTTGTAGCTTTTCTTCCAAGGAGCAAGTGTCTTTCAATTTCATGGCTACAGTCACCATCTGCAGTGATTTTGGAGCCCCCCAAAAATAAAGTCTGTCACTGTTTCCATTGTTTCCCCATCTATTTTCCATGAAGTGATGGGACCGAATGCCATGATCTTTGTTTTTTGAATGTTGAGTTTTAAGCCAGCCTTTTCACTTTCCTCTTTCACTTTCATCAAGAGGCTCTCCCCTCCTTACTTTCTGCTATAAAGGTGGTGTCATCTGCATGTCTGAGGTTATTGATATTTCTCCTGGCCATCTTGATTCCAGCTTGTGCTTCATCCGGCCCAGCATTTCACATGATGTACCCTGAATATAAGTTAAATAAGCAGTGACACTATACAGCCTTGAAATACTTCTTTCCTGATTTGGAAACAGTCTGTTTTTTCATGACCAGTTCTAACTGTTGCTTCTTGACCTGCATACAGATTTCTCAGAAGAAAAGCAGAGACATTATTTTGCCAACAAAGGTCCATCTAGTCAAAGCTATGGTTTTTCTGGTAGTCATGTATGGATGTGAGAATTTAACTATAAAGAAAGCTGAGCACAGAAGAATTGATGCTTTTGAACTGTAGTGTTGGAGAAGACTCTTGAGAGTCCCTTGGACTGCAAGAAGATCTAACCAGTCAATCCTAAAGGAAATCAGTCCTGAATATTTATTGGAAGGATTGATGCTGAAGCTAAAACTCCAATACTTTGGCCAACTGATTTGAAGAACTGACTCATTTGAAAAGACCCTGATGCTGGGAAAGATAGAAGGCAGGAGGAGAAGGGGACAACAGAGGATGAGATGGTTGGATGGCATCACTGATTCAATGGACATGAGTTTGAGTAGGCTCCAGGAGTTGGTGATGGACAGAGAAACCTGGCGTGCTGCAGTCAATGGGGTCTCGAAGAGTCAGATACAACTGAGTGAGTGAACTGAACTAAACTATTTATTTTTTAATGATTTTTTTTATGCAGGCCATTTAAAAAGTATTGAATTTGTTTACAATATTGCTTCTACTTTATGTTTTGATTTTTTTTGCCGCAAGGCATGTGGGATCTTAGCTCTCAGACCAGGGATGGAATCACCACTCCCTGCATTTGAAAGCAAAGTCTTAACTACCTGGCTGCCAGGGAAGTCTCTGTATTATTGTTACTTTTACAGGCATGATTATAGATACAACGTTTGATCAAAAGTTTTCAATGAAATAATCTGAAAAATATATATATATATATATATATAGCTAAATCACTTTCCAAATTCTTGAAGCTAATGCAATATTGCCAATCAACTCTACTTCAATAAACAAAAAGTTTCCCAGGCCCATGTGTATTTTATGACCACTAATACACCTTGCTTTATTTCAAGATTATACTTGAAATAATAATTATATCAGAAGGTGGATTGTTTAAAAAAAAAAAAATGACCTGCTCATGGCCCCAAAGCCACCAGGCATTCCACTGTCTGGAACAGAATAAGCTCTCAGTAAATGCTAGTTATTCTTGTGATTAATCTTGCTGGTGCATTGCACTGCATGACAATATCCAGGAAAGACTGTGTTCATAAGGGCCTATGGTGGGTATCAGAAACCTGTCGCCATCCTCTTCCTTATCAATGCCTCACCTCTGGTTCCAACCAGATACCATTCAGCACTCCATGTTTGTCAAGCACTTTATCATCAGCTATGAGCTCCACCAAGAAACA
Source organism: Ovis canadensis (assembly GCF_042477335.2). Classification (NCBI taxonomy): domain Eukaryota; kingdom Metazoa; phylum Chordata; class Mammalia; order Artiodactyla; family Bovidae; genus Ovis; species Ovis canadensis. Next base: position 56,505,939 of record NC_091257.1, on the reverse strand, counting down.
GCCCTGGAAGAAAGGCCAACTCCTTGGTGCTCGTTGTAGAGATAAGGAGCCAAGACTCTGCAGGAAAGAGGGTCAGCTGTCCCGCCAGCATCAGCCTGGAACCGACTACAGCTTCCTGGTACGAAATGTTTGTGCACTCTTGCCACCTGATATCTACAAGACCAGGTCATTTCCAAGTTCATTCCTGGGGAAACTGAGGCACAAAAGGATTCATGAATTTAACCTAAAGCAAAAGGAACAGAAAGGCTTCCCAGGTGGCACTAGTGGTCAAGAACTTGCCTGCCAATGCAGGAGCCTCAGGAGACTTGAGTTCAATCCCTGGGTCAGAAAGTTCACTGGAAGAGGAAATTACAACCCATTCCAGTATTCTTGCCTAGAAAATCCCATGGACAGAGGAGCTTGGTGGGCCACAGTTCATGGGGTCGCCAAGAGTCGGACACAACTGAGCATGCACAAACGCAAGAACAGGGCAACAGTGAAGAGCAGTCGCAACAGTAACTATTGGGCTGCAATCTTCCTTAACCTGATGTTACTTAGTGCAGACTTGGAGTGATTGCCTTTCAGCTATTATCTTGTTTTTGTCCTCACAATATGCCTACAAGGTGAGTCCTAAGAGGGCTGGCCCCATAGTACATGGAAACGACAGCTCAATAGGAAGTGAGGAAAGTGAGGTTTAAACTCTGGTTTGCCCAGCTGCAGTTTCTGCCCCTAAGGACCACTTGCTAAAAACAGAGAGCATGTGAAGATTCACTTGCTGAGCATGGATTCCTGTGTTGATGGACCAACACACTGTGCCTCCAGGCAAGGCTTTTCCACAAGACCTGGAGGAAATACATCAACCTTGGATGCCCACCTGCTGTGCCTGAGACTGTGCGCACCCTTTCAGTCCTGAGGGTGTACGTCTGTGGACTTTCTTTTGTCTAATCCATCCTCCAGGTGAAATCACATGAGGAAATTTTGTCACCAGAATCCCATAAACTCCAAATGTTTATACTTATTGATGTTTCAGTTCAAATTCATTTTGCATCTTCTGTTCTCCTTGGTGACATTCCCAGCTTTCTAATCACCTATTCAAATGCAGGATGATCAATTATGAAGCTTAGAATACACCCAAAGCATGGCGGCGAGCATGGGAATTACAAAGAATGTGGCCCTGGCCCTAACAGTGTGAAAATGGGAAGATGGGGTCATCAACACAGGTTCCACTACAATCATGTCAGATAGTTAATAACATGAAATGTCACAGCAGTTGAGAGAGGGACACAGAGAGAGAGATCCTTGTTTGAACTGGGTCTAAAAAGAAGAGAAGCTAAACAGAGAAAAGAATGAGGCAGAACAATAAGAAAGGCAATAAGAAGGAATTCCAGGCAGTGGGCAGTGGGAACAGTCACTGCTTCAGATCCTAATGCTTTATTCTTGTTGGAACATGCAACACACAGAAATATTATTTATCACATCTCCAACTATGTGACTTGTTTTATTTTTTTAATCATCTAGTCTTTTAAATGTTTTTAGGAACAAAACACACACTCACTTCAAAACCTGTGAATTTTAAAAATTCAGAGTGGCACAAAAAGGTAAGAGAAATCCACCAAACTCAAACAAGCACGGTTCCAAGCAGTCAGTAAACACTACTCAAAGCATCCATCTTTGCATATACACAGACGGACAGAAAGATTGACAGCAAGATCGATAGACAGACAAATAGGCAGACAGACAAATAGGCAGATAGACAAACAGATAGGTAGACAGAAAAAAGATAGATAGCCAGACAGAGAGAAACAGAGGCCTTTAGAAAAATTGCCTCATAGTATTTATGACATTTTAATTGGATTAAAGTATTTTGATCATTTATTTTAATTATTTATTTAATCGAAGAAAAAGAGGATGAAGTAAAATATGAAGAAATGCTGAAATTCATATGATCTGATAGAGCAGATCATTTCTAAACAATTTTTCTAGAGTGAAAATGAATATAAAAGCCTTCATTATGGATATTATTTTTATGATCATATTTCCACTATGTACAATATCTGACTCCTGCTTTGAAAGAGGAGGAAATTAAGTTTCTATATGTGAGGTTTTGCTCTCTATATCTAAAACATTTGCAATCATTTTCCAATTATGGTTCATTGTGATTATAGTGAACTTTTTTTCTAGTATCACTCATAAAATTTTTAGCCCTATCCATCCCACTTTTTGTCATCCCTATTTTGTTTATTAAGCTACAAATAGGAGTATTTTAACAATTTATGTTCTTAGCTAAAGCAAGAAAACATCCCACCATCTTATATTACTCTTTTCATTTTCTTGGTTCTGAACGTTTTTTTTATTTTTCAATTTTCATTTTGAAGTAATTTTAGACTCACTAAAAAGTTACAGAAATAGTACAAGGAATTTCCACAGACCCTGCTTATCCAAATGTTAATGTCTTACATAATCACAGTACAATGATCATAATCAGGAAAGTAATATTAACACAGTATTATTAGTTAAGCTTCCAATCTCATTTTTTTTTTTCCTCACTAATACCCTTTATCTAGCTTAAGAGCTCTTTCGGGCTTCCACACTGCACTGGTTTACTGCCTGTTTCTCTTTGTCCTGATTCATGTTCTTAATGAGTCCTTCCATAAGAGGAAGGACTGTTTATTAGGACATAACGAAGCATTCGTTCCCTTGTAAGGAATTTTCTTCTTTGGGGATTCTGCCTTCTTCCAAACTGGATTCTCCGTCTCCCTTTCTGGCATGTTGTGCAGACATGGTGACTGCCCACCCGTTTGGGCAATACCCTCCTTTTTCTTGGCTCTCTTACAAAACCTCAACCTCATTCATGTCTTGAGCAGAGATTCTTAATCTCAGACATGATGTGCCAGACCAGAGGGCTGGAGTGGTTTTATGACACAGTCTTGGCCAAAGAGACTCAAGGTAAAGTCTGGACCAGCTGGGGAAATTCTGGGAAGGAGTGATTCTCTGTAACAGGAGGATGGTCGGTGAGGAAAAGAGCCTGTCCTGCATTGCCCTCTGTCCCCTGCCTCTGACTGTACTGGGTGGTCATGAAGCTGGAGCTCCTGTCGTTACTTCGCTTTTGTGAGGGAGAGGCTGCAAGAACTGCAGAGCTGTGGACCTGTAGCCCTGAAGTCAATGAGCCCTAAACCAAGCCAAGCAGCCACCCACCTCTCAGCTTGGGATGTGATGGGGGGAATTCCCTGCTTATCTAAGGCATCCCTAGCAAATGTCCTGAGAGCTGCAGCTAGATCTGCTCTAATAGACAGAGCATGCTGCATCTCCTTAGTTTTTCTTCTCTGTTCAAGTTCACTGCCTTGTAGCTTTGCCACTAGTCACCAACTGGGGTTGAAAAGAGTCAGACATGACTCAACAACGATCCTGTTCGTGCTTCAGGTGAGCAGTTCTGTCCAGACGTTGTACTTTCTCTGACAGCGCGTGACTAAACTGTCCTTGAAGTCTTTCCCACTTCTATTTAAATCCGGACTGTCCTCCCCTTCGAGTTACTGTTTAAGAACTGAGGCCTGCAGCCTGCCTACGTTTCTGCAGAGAATTTTACTCTAAGGTCAACGGGGAGTTACTGGTTTTGCGGTGGAAGGCAGGTGATCAGATTTACACATTTAAAGCATTGCCCTGTTTGCTGTGGGTTGGGGGCAAGCACAGAATGAGAAAGCCCACCGAGCAGGACCTAAAAGGGTCCTGAGAACTAACACGACAAGGCAATCACAGTGGTTTGGGCACTGAGGGCAACAGTGGAGGTGGAGACAGGGCTTGGAGGTTGGGCTGATAGGTCTTGCTTGTGCAAAAGATGTGGGGAGTGTGGGGAAGTGAGAAGGGAAGGCTGAGAGGATGAGCATCAGCATCAATGGAGGGACATTTAATAAAAACAAAACTTGAGGAAGAAGGTCATTTGTATACATAAAATAAACCGCTAAAAAGGACCTGCACAGGGAACTCTACTCAATACTCCATAATGACCTTATGGGAAAAGAATCTAAAAGAAGAGTGGGTCTATGTATGTGTATAGCTGATCCACTTTGCTGTACAGCAGGGAACAGCACAACATTGTAAATCAGCTATATTCCAATGAAAATCTTTTTGAAAGGAAAATAGGACACGGGGTGAATGGAATCGGAAAGCAAGAGTTCTCTTACACATAAATGAAAAGAAGGATGACATGAAGGACTCATTTCAGGGAATTCTCTTTCCTTCTTTGGGTGAGGCTTTCTCCCAAGATGATTCTTCATCTCTTTTTTGCTGGTGTGTTGAGGAGATAATTGGGGTTGCTCCCCTTCCTCACAACCAGAACCCCACCTTTATTTGAGTCCTGAGAAGGGGCACTGGTCTGTGCTGGAAATTGGTGGCAGGTCATGAGGACAGGACAAGAAGGACCACGACTTCATTGCCTATTTTGTGCCGAGGAATTGTATTGTATATGAGTGTGTTAATCCAATACTAAGCCTCCAAAGACTGCACGAAGATACCATCTCAGTTTACTTTTGATTCAGAGACGAGGAAATTGGTGTTGCAAAAAAGCTGAGAAGCCTTTGTTATGTGGTCCAGAAGGACTAACCTGAGTGTCTCATCTCATTCCAGAGTCCTGGCGCATGGCTCACTGCCTCTTAGACCCTGCAAAGCCCTTGAAAATGCTACAATTAAGTCATCTGAGCCAGAGTCTAATTGCACATCTACAGAATATAGGAGATGTCCCAGTCCAGTGGAAAAAATTTCCCAGCTGTTTACTCACTGTCCCTGCCCCCACGTACTTTAGGTCAAGTCTCTCTGGGAATGGCATTGAGCAGGGACATTCTCCCCTTCAGTAGAAGGGCTTCTAAGCCTGTTTTTCAGAGACAGACTCTGGAAAGGAGGCCAAGAAAAAGATATAATAGAAAAGCAAGCCTTTAAAATGGATGTAAAATGACCATTCCTATCCCTGGAAAAGAGGGTGCCCTTCATCAAGAACAGAAAGTCCTGACCAGTTCAAAGAAAGCCTCTAGGTGTCGACTTTCATTAGTCAGCCTTGAGTACTCTGAAATGCCTTTGTTTGAATGTGTCTTCCTGTTACAGTAATGAGAAAGGTGTAGCCTTAATGACTCATATAGTGCAAATTTTAATGGTAAAATTAAATTTTGAATAAACACTATGAAAAATCAAATATTAGAAATCCATTTCTTAAAAGCTTACAGTAGTGACTTGTCAATGTGCTAGCTGAGCTTAAGTAAGATCAGTTCAGATTATGTATACAGCGCTGAACTATTTCAATCTAATTATGGCAAAATTGTGTTTCCATTAAGGCTTCTTCCTAATGCAAGAATGCCATTAAAATTATTTTCATTGACATTTGCCTAATAAGATGGCTTAGAGACTACATTTCCACTGGATCGGGTAGTTGTTTCTAGAAGTGTGACTGGCCCAGTGAGCAGGAATCTCATCTCCCTTTACTTTGGTTTTGTTTTTGGCCTTGTCACAGTTAGAGTTGCAGGTTCAACCCCTGGGTCTGGAAGATCCCCTGGAGAAGGGAATGGCTGCCCACTCCAGTAGTCTTGTCTGGAGAATCCCATGATTAGAGGAGCCTGGCAGGTTACAGTCCATGGGGTCGCAAAGGGTCAGACACGACTGAAATGACTCAGCATGTGTTACATGGCATGTGGGATATTAGTCCCCAGCCAGGGATGGAACGTGCGCCCCCTGCAGAAAGCACTTGATGCACAGAGTCTTAACCACCGGACCACCAGGGAAGCCCCTCGTCTCCCATTCTTGATGAGACTGCTGTGAGTGTGGAAGGAGACACTACTACAGAGTGCACAACTGAGAGCCTGACACATCAAGCACTTTCAAAATAATAACAACTTTATTAAAAAAAGTGTATCAAAGTATAGTTGATATTCAATGTCATGTTAATTTCTTCTGCATAGCAAAGTGATTTAGTTATGCAGATATATTATTTTTTTATGTTCTCTTCCATTATGGTTTATCACAAGATATTGAATATAGTTCCCTGTGCTATAGAGTCAGACCTTGTTTAACCCAATCTATATACAATAGTTTGCCTCTGCTAATCCCAAACTCTCATTCCTACCTTCCCCTCCCCCTCATTCCTTTGGCAACTACAAATCTATTCTCTACATCTGTGAGTCTGTTTTTGTTTCATAGAAAATTTTGATTTGTACTGTATTTTAGATTCCACATATAAGTGATATCCTATGGTATTTGTCTTTCTCTTTTTAAACAAAAACATCTGTCTAATTGGAGGATAATTACTGTACAACACTGTGATGGCCTGTGTCATGCTTCAACATGAATCAACCATAGGCATACATGTGTCCCCTCCCTCCTGAACCTCCTTTCTACCTCCCTTTCCCCTCCAGGTTGTCACAGAGCACCAGCTTTGGGTGCCCTTCGTCATACATCAAACTCCCACTGGCTATCTATTTTACATGTGGTAACGAATACGTTTCAGGGCTATTCTCTCGAGTCATCCCACACTCTCCCACTGTGTCCCAAAGTCTGTTCTCTATGTCTGTGTCTCCTCTACTGCCCTGCACATAGGATCATCAGTACTGTGTCTAGATTCCATATATATGCTTTAATTTACAACGCTGGTCTTTCTTTTTCTGACTTACTTCACTTAGTATAATAATCTCTAGGTCTATCCATATTGCTGCAAGTGGCATTATTTCATTCTTTTGATGGTTGAGTAATATTTTATTGTAATAATTCTTATTATTATTACTGCTATCAATCCCTGTCTATAATTAGGCCATCTATGCCAACAAATATTCAGGTAAAAAGGAATAGTTGTTAGGCCCCAAATGTTGCACTGTTTTGTAGTTATAGCCTGTTTGGGGGAAGCCAATGGCCAACATGGAGACTGAAAACAACTTCTAGATGCTGTGGGTCACTGGAGCAGGTTGCAATGTGGAGAGAGAGTGAAGAGTGGGAAATGCTTAGACATCACCAAGGCCAAAGTCAGTAATACTAGGATCAGAAGGTTTAGGTTCATAGTCATCAGGCACCTCTGAAATCACTGTGAGAAATGACCACCAAGGCCAGGGCAGCAATAGTGCTCACTTCCACATAAAAGATTCACAGAGCACGTTGATTAGGCACTGACTAAATCAATTATTAATTCTACATATACCTGTTAAATGTTTAGCATGTGCTAGATTCCAGAGATACTGCATGAACAAGACAAAACAAGATTCCCTGCATCCCTGCTTCTCACTAAGCAGGAGGGAAGCAGATCCTAGACAAGGAAACAGATAACCAGCCAGAGAGCATCAAGCAGTGATTGCTCCTGAAGGCAATCAACAAGAAAGCGACATGGAGTGAGTGACAGAGCAGGCGTGCAGCAGAGGTTCTCGCACCATGACTAGGTGGCCGAGAACCGGAGCCCAGAGGAACCAGAATCACTTAGTCGCTACATATCCGAGCCCTCGTTGATCCCAAGTCACTTTCCTCCAATGCTCAGGACTAGAGGGGTGGACACAAATGAAGAAAGAGGGGAATTAATCTTTCAACATAGGCTGACATCGCTGGCTAAAGCCAGGCATAAAGGAAATATAGGAATGAACACAGGAGACATGGAAAGTGGTCTAGAAAGACCCTGGGAAGTTGTGAGTCACTGGAAAGGTAAAGAGCCCATAAGGAAAAACCGTCTGAGGCAGTAAGATGCTTCTGATGGAGTTCTATCTGGCTGTCTGAACATCACTCATACAAGTTCGTGATGGGAAGGGACTATTTTACAGAGGTCCCCAATGGCCCCACCTCCTAGTGTCTGTGCCCTTGCCCAACCAATCCCTCCCCCCGAGTGTGAGCAGAACCTGTGACTGGCTTCTGGCCAACAGATGAGCAATGATTCATCACAGCCATGATTTCCTAACAAGAATGGCAGGTCCATCAAGTCTCCCTCACTGGCTTGAGTGAAGCAAGGGATCCAAGACAGCCTCAGCCAACCACCAGCCAGAAACCGAGGCCCCACCACCACCCCAGACCAATAAGTCACAAAGAACTGACTCCTGCTAACAACCTTGAAGCTTAGAAGGAGAGCCTTCCCCAGCTGATTGTTCAGATGAGATCACAGACACAGCCAACAGCCTGAACTCAGCCTTGTGGGAACTCAGCCAAGGCACAGGGTCAGCTGAGCTGTGCTGGACTGCTGACCACAGAAATAGTGAGATAATAAGTGTGGGTCATGTTGGGCTACTGCCTTTGTGAAGATTTATTATGAACACAAATACCATGGCATTCACAGAGGTTATTAGGACCTGGATTGAGAGAAATCAGATCACCACGTGGGAATAAAGACATCAGGGGCACAACCAGCCCCCTGGCATTTTCTGGAGGGTTTACTGCACTCCTATATTCAGACCAGGAAGAGCTGAGCATGGATGTGGCCACAGAGAGGCTGGCAAAGGAGCTGGGATAAGAGTGGGAGGATCGGTGGTGTTAAACAGAAGGCAGTCTGGATTGACACAGGTGATGTAGATTCACAACCACAGCTGGATTTATGTGCTTATTTTAAAAATTAACAAGCTAATCACAATAAAACAATACAGACATTATGATTTTTAGATTTTTATTTATTGGCTGTGTCAGGTCTTACTTGTGGCACTCAGGCTTCTCTCTAGCTGAGGCACATGGGCTTCATTGCCCCACAGCATGCGGGATCTTAGTTCCCCGCTCAGGGGTCAAATCTGCATCCCCTGCATTGGAAGGTTGATTCCTTACCACTGGACCACCAGGATTGTCTCCATCAGAATTTTTTAAAGAAACACAAAAGTATATAACACAAAAGGTAAATTCTCCCTTTTCTCCTCTCAGGTCCCCAGTTCCAAAACAAAGAGAATATTAATCATTACAACTGATGTCTGTCCCTTCAGAAATTTTCTGCAGATGTATAATGCACAGATACATCTTCTTTTTAACACAAATGGGGTTAAACTATCCTGTTCTGCTCCTTGCCTTTTTTCAAGCACTGTGTCTTAGAGAGCTCTTAACGATACCACAGTCCAATCAGCTTTTCCTTTTACACAGTTGCATAATATTCCTTTGTGTGTCTATATGCATTGGAGCCCCTGTTGATTAGCATAGAAGTTGTTTTGCTATCAACACAAATGCAATCTGTAAACCTCTGCTCACTTTTAGCGCTGGAGGATAAAGAACTAAAAGACAAATCGTAGGGTAGATAGTGCCACCAATCCATCCTTAGAGGTTGCAGCCATTTTACTCTCACAGCCAACCTAAGGATTAGAATTTTTAGCTACACTTTGGCCAATGCTGCACACTAACAAATGTAAAACTTTGTCCAATTTAATAAATAAAAATTTTATCTGGGCTTTTTACACTGCAGAGATCTGAATCTTTACCAACTCCTCCCAGGTTGAATCTACTTAAAGAATCCAGAATCCTGAGTCCAGAATAAAGATCACACATTAGGAATGAAACCCTTAGGGATGGAGGGAAAGAAGAGAGAGGTGTGGCCTTTTAAGATTTACTAAAGGGCAGTGTGCCCAATACCCACAAGCAGTCATGATCTTGGCAATTGCCCCGTCAAAGTTTAAAAAGGTCCCTTTTCCCCTCTAAACCGCCCCATACTTTGCTTAGTGAGACCGGAATTGTGATCAGAGAAGCACTATGCATCAGGCACAATGAAAACGCGTTTTGAGCCCTCAATGGGTGTCAGAAAGGACTTGTGACGACGGCCCTTCAGAAGTCTCAGGAACGAGACTGGCATTTCTTGGGTAATCACTGTCCTCAGTGTGGTCATGTTTGAAGGTTAAAAGAGCCCAAACACTTTCTCTCTACTTTCTAGTTCTTTAAAGCTAAAGAAAATCACTTAACAGGACCCTCCCTGTAAACCTGGAGACGTTATTAAGAGAATAAACCGCATAGACTCAGTTCACATGTATTAATATTCTGTTTCAACTGTGTTCAACAGCTTTGAAGCAACCCATGAGCTCACAGAAATGTGGGCTCAGGGCAGCTGGAACACCCAACACACAGGGGCTGTCAGGTCTCCCCGTCTTGGAAGAGGCCTGACCAAAGACTGGATTATTTTGTAAATCTATTTTTGCAGTGAAAGGAAGCCACAGACATCTGAATACTGGCTCCCCTGCCCGACACCTAGTTTCTGCCAGGGCATGAAGACAACCTTCTGGAAAGGCACCTTGGGAATCTGGGTGGGTTCAAGCTGAGATCGGAGCATGTGGGTGGCTTTTGTGTTTGTTTCCTACTCAGCTGCCCTTCATCCTGGGATTTCTATCCTCCCAAGGACACTATGTCCTCACCACACTTACTCCTGATCATCCCCAAACACAGATCCAGATTCATTTTTGAAAGACTGATGACTGAGGACTTGTCCTGTATTTTTGTTTTCCCCCAGCTATCGTCTACCTGTGCCAACAAAAATGAGTGTATTCATTTACTTAAAAAAAAAAAAGCCTCCTACAAATTTTCAGTGACTCTTTGAGTATAAAATATTCATACCTTGACTCCAAATTACAGTTGGGAGCATAACCACTCAACAAGTACTTTTAGTTCAGATTCATTTTAGATTCATACAAGCAGGGACGCAGACATGGAAAACACAAGCATCCTTTGAAGGAAAGAAATCCTGAATGAAGAAATGAGTGGGAAAATACTGCCATTTCAAACCAGCCCAGATCCAATGCCACAGGTTCAGAGTTATTTAGGGTGGAGGGGCCAGGTTTGCCAACTACAGAAGGTGGCCGCAGGACAGAACAACCAAACTGAGGAGTTTCTGGAGCAAAAAAATGGATGGATTTAAAGAATTAAGTTAATTCAATAGGACTGCTTCCCAGCTACATCTACTTAAAAAAGAAAAATTTTATGTATGTATGTATTTTTGTCTGTGCTGGGTCTTCACGGCCACACCGGCTTTTCTCTAGTTTTGGAGAGCAGGGGCTACTCTCTAGTTGGGGTGTGCAGGATTTCATTGCAATGGCCTCCCTTGTTGTGGAGCACAGGTTCTAAAGCACAAGGGCTTCAGACGCTGTGGCTCATGGGCTCCGCAGCTGAGACTCCTGGCTCTCAAGCACAGGCTCGATAGTTGTGACACGTGGCCTTAGTTTCTCCTCAGCACGTGGGATCTTCCTGGATCAGGAATCAAACCGGTGTCTCCTGCAGTGGCAAGTGGGTTCTTTACCACCAAGCCACCAGGGAAGCCCCCAGCTCTGACTACTTTTATCATAGTTACTCAGCACCTGACAGAGTGCTAACCTGATTATCTAGCCCCACTGAGTCTAGACAGCTAGAAAGTTGATTTTACTATGGATTTGGATGCTGAGAAGAGAATGACCTAGATATTCAAAACCTAACTTCTTGATTTCCATGAAGTGCTACCTGACAGGTCTGGTTGCAAATCATTTTGCAAATGCAAAACCCAGTCCCCAAAGTTTTGGGAATTTTTCTTTTTAATAGTAATCTTGATAATTTTTAGAATCCTGGTGTAGATATGTTTAAGAGGAAAATGCTGCTTTGGGGCAAGCCTCCAAGGCTTTTAGAGACATTTTGCAAATTGGAAATGATGGTTTTTATTTGACAATAGTTTGAGGGAAATTTACCAGCATTGGCGAGATCCGCTGGGCAGTGAGGTCTTTGAATGGTGCAAACACAGCAAAGGGCCATTCTTTCTGCCAATAAGGTTCTACTTTGCTAGAAGTTTAGGAAACCTAACTAAACCCTTACTAGGAAAAGCCATCCCCAAGAAGAAGCCCTCTGGCTCATACCAGAATGGACTGCAGGAATCACATCCCTTGAGGTCCAGAGAGAGACAAGCTTCTGGTTTGTGTGATTCAGGGGTACAGCAAGAACAGCAAGACCCTGGGTTCATCCTGCTTTCCTCATCTTACGCTGAGTGGGCAGCTTCATTCAGGGCTGCCAACAGCTCCTGGAGACTCTCACGATGATCATTCTTCCCTCGCATCCAGGAGGGAAGGTGGAGATTGCGTCTCAGAAGAGCAAAGCAGCTCTTTTTCCAGTTGCTCCCAGCACGTGTCTCCTGAGGGTCTCATGGATTCAGAGCTCACCCCTGAACTGGTACCTGTGTCTGGGCATAAAGTGGAATTAATTAGCTCAGGCCAGAGCCCCAAGACCCTCAACAGAGCCTAAGGCAGGTACAACTATCCCCAAATGTAAGACCACATGGAAAGGGTATGAATACATATGCTATAGAGCTACCAAGAATTGGCCAGGAAATGGATGTGGTGGGGCCCACTTATCTAGAAAGAACAGGCCTGAGGAGTCCTCGGGTGGGTCAGGTCTTCTAATCCCCGCTGGTCTTCCCAAACCCGGGCAGGCCCCAGCCTGGCCAGCTGACTTCTGGGGTGGCCAGGAAGGTGACAGCCACTTCAGAAAGAGGCCTCCCCAAAGTCTCCCACTCACCCCGTCCACTCTGATCCAACATCCCCCCCCCCCCCCCCCGCCTCAGCTTAGTCCAAACCTATACAAGGAACCACAAGCCCTTGGCACACGGCCCTCTTCATCGGTAGGCTCACTTTGGTAGCTTACTTCCCCAAACCAGCAAGGGACAGCCTCTGTCCCCGGTATTGAGAGCTCCCCTGATAAAGTCAGACTCAGCTGGGATCCTCTCCTTTTAATTAAGGCCAAGTCAGCTGACTGGGGACCTTAGTACCATCTACAAAGTCCCTTCCCCTTTGCCCTAGTCTTTTGGCTGGAAGCAAGTCTCGGCTATGCTCCAGAGGAGCAGACCCCCGGGGGCTGTGAATACCAGGGGTTGGGAGTCATGGGAGATCTTAGACTCTGTCTCCCTCTGCCTGCATTTTCCCTCTTTGTGCACCTCCCCTCCCCTCCCCATCCAGCCCAGATGCACGGTGCCTGCTGAATTTTCCACATCACTCCCACCATCCCAGACCAAGTCAGGGATATGATGCCCTGTATCCATGAACTATGGGCTCTGGAGGGAAACTTTAGAGACTCCTCCCACCCTGCCACCTACACCTAGACCCTTTCAGCATCTATTCCTTGTGCGGCCCTCACAGGGCGCTGGCATCCTCATGTAACGACAGCAGAGCCAACTGCAGATTTTTGGCCATGTTCCTCTTAAAACACACACCCAGACCAGTGAAAACAGTGGGGCTTGCAAAGCTGCCCAATGACAGCCCCTGCTTTGTATGCAACTGCTCAGCAGGAGTCACTCGTGTAAACTTGGATCAGGCAGCACTTAAACAGGAGTCAAATCTGGCCAAGTAGGTAACTTTGAGCAGCTCACAGTGAATTCACTATATGGCACTAAAGACTGGGGTGTTATGAAGGATTACTGAGAAAAACAGAGTAAACAAAGGTTTTCCAATATGTGTACCTTAAACACAGTATTCCCAACAATCAGCATAACCTATGGGTTTCTGATTCTGTAACCTACAGCTGAAAAATAATCCTGAGCGGTCCAGTGAGTTTTGATGGCATAAACATCAAAGTAGAAATAGATTAAGTTGGGACTGGCCTGGCTGTCCAGAGGCTAAGACTCCACACTCCCAATGCAGTGGACTCGGGTTCGATCCCTGGTCAGGGAACTAAAAATCCAGCATACTACAACGAAGACAGAAGATCCTGGTGCCACAGCTAAGACCTGGCACAGCCACACAAATAAATTTTTTTTTAATTTATTTTTTTAATTTTAAAATCTTTAATTCTTACATACGTTCCCAAACATGACCCCCCCCTCCCACCTCCCTCCCCACAACATCTCTCTGGGTCATCCCCATGCACCCGCCCCAAGCATGCTGCATCCTGTGTCAGACATGGACTGGCGATTCAATTCTTACATGATAGTATACAGTAGACCAAGTAAGGAGGGCTCTTTGTCCCCTGCTGTGTCCCCACTCAGGTTCTGAACTGTTGGCCTGGGCAAGCCCATGGGAGCCCATGGTGGGCAAGATGGAGGGCAGGAGGTAAAGGGGGGTGACAGAAGATGAGATGGTTGGATGGCATCACCAACTCAACGGATACAAGTTTGAGGAATGAAATGGTTTTGTGTTGGGAGAGTGAGATTTAGTTTATTGTTCCCGACACTGTAGCAGGAAATGACACACAGCTATTCCCACATGCCAAGAGAAAAGGGTTTCTTTATTTCCCGTGCTTGGACTCAATTTTGAAGTCCTTCCCACCTGCATTCCTTCTAAAAACTTGGGTGAGGGGGGTTGTCGCAGGGTGCTGAGCAAGGTTGCTAGTTAAACATCACACAGTCTCCTCCTCCCATTAAGCAGCCTCTGTCAGCTCATTATCCTATCTGTTGGAAAAGCACCTTCCCACCAGAGCTGTAGACTGCTGTCCTCCTCAAGATGTGCCCAGTTTCAGGAAGTGCTCCCACAGCTTCAGGTAGTGGGGAGTCCTCCTCGAGATGTGCCCAGTTTCAGGAAGTGCTCCCACACCCTCGGGTGATGGGGAGTCCTCCTCGAGATGTGCCCAGTTTCATGAAGTGCTCCCACATCCTCAGGTGGTGGGGAGGCCCCTGGTCCCAGGCAGGACCTCTTCTCGGTCTGACTGACCCCAGGTGAAGTCTACTCCACTTCTTTGGTGCCACTGCCCAGAGCTGGCTTCACATGGCTCTTAGGGGGAGCTGTGCCAGGGCAGTGGTTGCACAGCAGGCACCTGGATCAGGGCTGGGTCCACACACGGCTGACTCTCACCTCTGGGGCTGCAGAGTCTGAGTCCCGACCACGCTCACCTTCAACGCTAGCTTCAGTTCCCCATCACTCACCTGGCAGCCCACAGGGCCTGATGGATTGGTCCATCAGTGACTCTGGGCAGTCTCACTACCCACCCTCCAGCCTACAGGAGTGCCTGGCTCCCCCCCTCCAACAAAGGCAGGTGAGGAAGACTCAAAACACCAGCTCCAGACCCTCCACCCCAGACTCACTTCCTCCCTTGCTTCCCTCCTAGGTGGAAAAAGAGAACATGAGCCCTGATGTCCTGAGTCTCAGACAAACCCCTCCCAGCTATTTCCATCAGTTCAGTCTCTCAGTCGTGTCCAACTCTTTGCGACCCCATGAATCGCAGCACGCCAGGCCTCCCTGTCCATCACCAACTCCCAGAGTTCACTCAGACTCACATCCATCGAGTCCATGATGCCATCCAGCCATCTCATCCTCGGTTGTCCCCTTCTCCTCCTGCCCCCAATCCCTCCCAGCATCAGAGTCTTTTCCAATGAGTCAACTCTTCACATGAAGTGACCAAAGTACTGGAGTTTCAGCTTTAGCATCATTCCTTCCAAAGAAATCCCAGGGCTGATCTCCTTCAGAATGGACTGGTTGGATCTCCTTGCAGTCCAAGGGACTCTCAAGAGTCTTCTCCAACACCGCAGTTCAAAAGCATCAATTCTTCGGCGCTCAGCCTTCTTCACAGTCCAACTCTCACATCCATACATGACTACTGGAAAAACCATAGGCTTGACTAGACGGACCTTAGTCGGCAAAGTAATGTCTCTGCTTTTGAATATGCTATCTAGGTTGCTCATAACTTTTCTTCCAAAGAGTAAGCGTCTTTTAATTTCATGGCTGCAATCACCATCTGCAGTGATTTTGGAGCTCAAAAAAAAATAAAGTCTGACACTGTTTCCACTGTTTCCCCATCTATTTCCCATGAAGTCATGGGACCGGATGCCATGATCTTCATTTTCTGAATGTTGAGCTTTAAGCCAACATTTTCGCTCTCCTCTTTCACTTTCATCAAGAGGCTTTTTAGCTCCTCTTCACTTTCTGCCATAATGGTGGTGTCATCTGCATACTGAGGTTACTGATATTTCTCCCGGCAACCTTGATTCCAGCTTGTGTTTCTTCCAGTCCAGCGTTTCTCATGATGTACTCTGCATATGCACCCCTCCCTAATTCCTCAGACTCTTGTAGAGCTCTAGGGTCTGAATCTGACCATCCTCCTTCTTGACATATGAAGGAAGATTCTGGAGCTTCAAACATTTTTTTCTCTTCTCCCAAAATTAGCTTTCAAAATGATTTCCTTGCTACGGACTCAAGAAAGAGAACTTTGCGCCTCTGAGCAGGTCAATGACTATTTCATTCTCAAATCTGGGGTGGCAGATTGTCTTTGCCTGGGAGCCTGTCAGAAATGAAGATCTTCAAGCCCCCAGGGACCTTCAAAGGCAGAATCTCCCTTTGAATAGGAAACAGCCCTGCCCAAAACCCCATGAATCAGGTGCACAGTCAAGTTAAGTAGCAAGAGTCTAGAAAACACTCCAAACCCTTCTCTCATGGGTTCACTTTCATAGTGAATGGAACAAAAGAGAGCGTGATTGGCAAGGGACCAAAGAAGGCTTTGGTTCAATATTTGCAACATCAAGGGTTTATCCTAGTTATCATGAGTAGTTGTGAACACTTATTAAAAAAAACAACAACAACAACAACAAAAAACAAGTAATCTCTTAGGAGGAGCCAAACCCACTTCATGTCCCCCCAAACAAGAAACTGGTTCATAAGAGGAGTTCTCAGACCCTTTCAGCTCTGTGTCCCTGGACACCAGGTCATAGGACTGAGCGCCCCCGCCCCCCACCCCCACCCCGCGCCACCATGATCTTTGGTCACCTTCATAGTCTCTGCTCATGTGCATGTCCTTGCCTGGTTTAAAGGTTAAGCTCCCAGGCTTAACCAGCTTACTCTGGGTCACCCAGCTTCCAAGAGACTTCCACAGCTTCCACTGCTGCTGCTAAGTTATAGACGGCAGCCCACCAGGCTCTCCCGTCCCTGGGATTCTCCAGGCAAGAACACTGGAGTGGGCTGCCATTTCCTTCTCCAAGGCATGAAAGTAAAAAGTGAAAGTGAAGTCGCTCAGTCATGTCTGACTCTTAGCGACCCCATGGATTGCAGCCTACCAGGCTCCTCCGTCCCTAGATTTTCCAGGCAACAGTACTGGAGTGGGGTGCCATTGCCTTCTCCGGGAGGAAGCATTAAGCATCCTCAAAAGAAATATGCCCCCCTTTCCCCCACCTGGCAGGGTGGAGGATGAAAGGCAGGGTCCTAGCTGCTCTGGATAACAACACCTCCCAGAGCCCCCCAGAGAAGATTCATAGTGTTGGAAGTCAGGCCACTTCCAAATTCAGTGAAAATCCATTTGGCTCTTCCCACAGCAAGCTGCAGCCACCAGGAGGGATAAACTGCACTGTATTTTCAGAGGCCATGAATAATCCCTCTCTGGGAGCCACCAATGGGTGCCTGATGGGCATGGTACCCACCATCCTGAGAGGAAGAAATAATCATTACCTTCCTTGAAAGATGAAGAAATTGTGACTTAAGAGGCTCTGGATTCTCATCAAGGTTACCCAGCTCAGAAGTGACAGAATCAGACTCAAGTCAAAAGTCTTGATTCTAAAAGTCATGCTCTAAGTATGAGCATCCATTTATCTCATGCAGTGAAAACTTTTGGGCTAGACCACTTGTTCGACTGGATGATAAGCTCCAGGGAAGCAGCAGCCCCTGGCAGATGAGGGCAGAGAGGAGGGATTCCCAGACATCAGAGTGGCTGACTGACAGGAGATCCTGCCCCTATGTTGACACAGTTGGAGAGAAAAGGTGATGAGTAAGCCTGAGCTAAAGGAAACCTGAGGTTTTTCCCCGGCCCCCATTCCGGCTCCTTCTCACACAACCCTTTCAGAAACAGTGGTTTCAATGTGCCCTAGTGGTGTGCCTTCACCTTTTCTTATAAAATTTTAAATACCCTCAACCATAGCTAGCTATTTCCAGGTCCTGAGGATCCGCAGCAGTTTTAGGACAGCCTGTGGAACACTTGAATGTCGAAGTTCTGACCAGTCTGAGAGCTAAAGACTATTTAGCTCATTCTCAGACCATTTCCCAGCACATTCTCCCACCAGAAAAAAAGGGGTGACCCATGAAGACTCCTGAGAGTCCCTTGGACTGCAAGGAGATCCAACCAGTCCATTCTAAAGGAGATCAGTCCTGGGTGTTCTTTGGAAGGACTGATGCTAAAGCTGAAACTCCAGTACTTTGGCCACCTCATGCGAAGAGTTGACTCATTGGAAAAGACTGTGATGCTGGGAGGGATTGGGGGCAGGAGGAGAAGGGGACGACAGAGGATGAGATGGCTGGATAGCATCACCGACTCGATGGACATGAGTTTGGGTGAACTCCGGGAGTTGGTGATGGACAGGGAGGTCTGGCGTGCTGCAATTCATGGGGTCGCAGAGAGTCGGACGCGACTGAGCGACTGAACTGAACTTAACTGATGCAACTGGGAACAGAAACTGGAGAAAGGGATGCCTCTGGCTCTTCAAACCCCCAAGAAGGAGGTGCTTCCTAATCAAGAGATTGTCTGGGGAAAGGAATCAACCCCACCACCCACGCCTCGACTCTTGCGGCACACACACCCTGCAAACCAATCTGTGGACCCCGTAGTCACTCAACTCATCCCTTCTCCCAAGTCCAAGTCCAGCTGAGATGGAGTCCTCCCTCCGACGCCATATGATTGGTCGCTGCGGCACTGGTGCCCAATCAGCGCACACAAAGAACACAGACCCTGCCGCAGACAGGAGCGCCAAGGGTGAATACCAATTCCTCCGCCAAGACCCCGCAGAATTCATTATGTGGGCTGCTGTTCTGCACACTCCTTTAAACATGCAAATCCTTCCAGTACTGGTGTACCTGTGATTGAATAGAATATGAATCAAAGGCTCAACCCTTTCTTTTTTATGCTCAGATCATAAAGTCTGAAACATCTCAAGTTTATGTGCATGTGTGAATTTTTTTTTTTAATCTTGAATTGAAAGCTTATTATTCCGGACTGCCTAAAACAAGATTAGGAAATGGGAATTTGTCCTTCAGATGTTATCTAGATTTAAAAATTACAATGATTAATGTCTAGAACGTAAAACTCAATTATAGAAAGGACCATTGGAACAGTGATAAAAATAAAGAGCGGGTGCAATTTCCAGATAAATTTTGAAGGGTTTGTGACTGATTAAAGGTCTCATTAACCTCATGGGGATCTAATCAAAGGCTTTCTGTTAAAAGTAATCTGGGACTCAGGGAGTGAGAGTTCTTACAAGGATGGGAGAAATTCCATCACTACTTTGTAGAAAGAGCCCTGAAAATGGGATATCCCTTCTCACACATGGTGGGAATTACAACAGTCTTGGATTTTTTTGTACTAAAGTGTTGGGTCGATTTATAAGAGCTTTCCTCTGTGATCTCTGCTCTGTTTGAGCCCAGTGTATTGTACTCTCTGGCCTCTGGGGCTTAAGGAGCAGTTAGAGATCCGGCCTTTACAGAGAGGATTTTCCATGATGATATAATGTTATCGTGAGTCCCCATTCACTGCAAGTGAATCATCTCACCAGGAAACTGGGAGCAAGGCAACAGTTTACCTTCTATTTAATAAGGAACAAAGTTCACCTTTACTCAATACTTCAGCTGACTCTTTTGCCACTGAGTTGAAAATACACACTTTTAGAAGGTTTCTCTTCAAAATGGGCATTTCTATCTGCCTTCCTTGTGGTGCAGTAAGCACTGCCATGGAGATAGGAGGACCTTCAACCCTGTTCAGCCCCTGGGTGGACACTGACCTCCTGTCCTCAGATGTTAGCCCTAAAAAGTGTGGAAAGAACATGGTGCATGGATTCTGCAACACTCTTCTGAGTGGTGCCTTTGACAGTGCCAGAGAGAGCTGGCAGAGCATTACTTTTGGTGAATGCAGGGGACCAACTGCATGTGACTCTGGAAATTCACATTTGGAAGGTGGATTCCATCCTGGAGATCTTGGAGGGGACTCATGGCCTCGCTACACTTAGGAAAGGCAGTGCTGGGCCAGTGTGTGATGACAGAGAATAATATTATGACATGGCCATCTCCCCACCATGTCACCCATCCTTAACCATATTATTTGAGAACGAAAGCAAAATCACATTTAAAGTTCTCACCCCTGAGAAGCCCTCATAAGCATTATCCTTGTTTAATGATTCAGGAGCTGAGGCTCAGGTGGGCTGAGCTATTAAGAAATGGAGACCCTGGAACATACAGAGATGTTGGCAGGGCCCTGAATATTTTTCCCCCTAAACCCTCCCTGCATTTGCCAGATTCCCTAGGCAGTTTTCTAGCAAAAGGGTTTTACCCTCCCTGCTTAGGACTGGAAGTGTCTGGAGGTTTAAGACCCCCAACAGCAGCTGTCAATCAGCAGTGCAGGATTGAGGAACAGACACCCCCCTCCCGGCCCCCCGCTCCCTCCTACTCCCAGGGATATGTCCACAGTACAGTTTCTCCTCTGCCTTAAGAAGCCACTGTAGGTGAAGCTCCAGATGCCCACAGTAGGAACTGGCTTCATCACCAGACCCTTATCAGCTGCCTTCCCTTCCTGCTCTCAGATCCCCAGTGCTTTCCCAGTGTTTGCTGAGTCAAGTGCCAGTTTACACTTAATTCCTTGGCTCTACTTCATGGGGAAACAGGAACTAAGAGAATTTTGACCTCCAGTTCTGTATTTTTATGTCACCCAATACTTTCCCATCTGTGTCAGCTTGGAGTTTTCTGGAGACACTCTCAGAGGCCAGAGATAGAACTAGGATGTCTCCATCACTGGGGAGTCTCCCCACCTGGATTGGTGCTGCAGCTCCAAACTGGTTGTTCATCTGGACTCCACAAGACAGCTTCTCGGTGGGGTTTAGCCTGTGCCATGTTCATGGGGGACCGATGGGATCAACCTATAGCAGAGCAGGAGGGTGGGGGTGGAGGTAGCTGTGGGCAGAGGGGCAAGCTAAGCTTCCATGTAGCCCCAAAGTAGCCTTGCAGAACCCGATGGGGTACCTCAGAGCTAGTGCAGCCCATAGAGATGTCTGGAGTGGGCCTGAGATCTCCTCCATCAGGATGGAATATGGACCATCCCAGGAAGGGCCATGACCTCTGCAGCCCAGGAACCCCGAGAGGCTGAAATGGCCTATTGTCACTCCCAGCAATCAGCCTGCTGGTCCAGAGCCAGATGAGAGGTGGTCCTGGGTCCAGCCTCACTTCCCTCCACACTGTCAGGGGAACAGCCATCCCAAACCCTAGGTAACACCCATCCTCTGTCCCCCTGCAGCTCATGGTCTCTTCCAGGCTGTGGCTTCCCGGGCTGGGTCTGGGGCACTCCCTTGTGCTGCCGCATCCCTCCACTAGGGGAGCTCTGGGTCCCATTCAGCCTGGGGAACTCATCTCCTTCCCCCAGGTAGGACTTCCTCCCATCCAGGGAAGATCGGGTTGCTGCCCCCTGGGATGCACTAACACACCGCATTGTGCTGATTTCTGGTCCACTCCCGACCCTCGAAACTCCTTGAAGATATCCATGAGCCCTGAACCCATAGGGCATGGCTGGGGATTTGCATACATTTATCAGATTCACATTGACCGACCTGCTCCAAGAATATGAACAAAAGTGTCTTTAAATGAGAGTTAAGGCCAAGGTTGGTTTACACATCCTGTCACAAGTGTGGCAGGAACTGAAAAGAAGGAAGCTTCAGAACAGAATTTCTAATCCTTGAGGACCCATGCAAGGGAGGATCAGTCCCATCACCGTGACCACTGGCTGCAACCCAGAGGAAAGAGGCACAGAGCAAGGAGGTGCTTGACTAACTTCTTGATGAGAACTGCTAGTGTTGGAATTTGTCGGTGTTCTTGGAAATATTTCAACATAACTTAAATACAAAAATAACATGTGGATGCATCCTCTTTGCAAAGAAATTAAAACATGACAGATAAAGACAAAGTCTCCTTTATTATGCCCTCACTCCAGCACACCCCCTTTCATCTGCAGAAATGACCTCTACAGGGTAATGTGTGGATCTCTGCAGAACCTCCAGGCACTAGAGGAACATGGGCACGTGCATATGAATTCACGGACAAGAAGATTCACTGCAGTACTCATTGTAAAAGCAAAGTATGCAAACTCACCAGGTCCCATGGAAAAGGGGAGAGTTTTCCATCACTAAGAGCAAAGTTTTCATTTTCTTACAAAACAGGTGGCTATGTTGGTCCTCTCAGTTGAGAGAATGAAACATTGAAGTTACCTTAAATAAGTCAAAGTGGAAGTTTGTTTGTTTTTTTTTTTTCAATCTAATGGTTGAAAGTTAGCAAACATTCCTCCCTAGTGCAGGTGCCAAGGTTGATCTGAAGCAGCCAGCAGGAAAAGGGCAGCAGGTTGGCTCTGGCAGCTGAGGGACCTTCTAGAAAGATGAATGGGGCTTCTGCCAGCTTTGGGTCACCAGGAGAATATGACTGGGTGGAAGATGGCTTGGTGGATGGGGAAGAAGGGGAATGTGAAGAATGTTAGGAAAATAGAATGGGAATCAGAAAAAGAAGTGGTGAGCTGGGAAGGGTGAAGAGGGGAGTTACAAAAACATTGGGATGCAGGGGTTTGCTGGACGAAATGACTTCAGGAAGAGGATGGGGTTGGAGGGAGGAAGAGGAATGGTTTAGCACATGGTAGAGGGTTTAGAAAGAATTGGAAATAGGGAGAGGGGGGGGACTGTCAGCACTGAATTTAACCTTCCAAGGAAGAGAAAGCCATGGAATTGAAACCAAATTGAACTCTTGCTAAGAGTTGCAAGTGGGTAGAACACTTCTGCTCATTCTGGAGTGGTCCTTGACCCAGGGCTCAGCACAGCTCTGACCTCATCCAGAGAAATGAAAATGATCTTATCAAATATGTGGCATCATTTTGAGCAAGTTTAATTGTCTTTTAAGAAGGCGGATTTGGTTAGATTTGAGAGGACAAACTGTAAGATGTGGCATGACGCGTCTCTCTGGGCAGGGTTGGAACTCCCCCTGGTGCAACGCTAGAGATCGGGGGTGGGGGGGTCGGGGTCGGGGGGGGGGGCAGTAAGAGTGATCAGATGTTCTCAAAATACCAGGTACCCATCAAATCCTCAATTCATTTCATCCTCACCCACTCTGTGACTTTTGCTGTTATCTCCACTCCAGATGGGAAATCTGAAGCTTTTTTGCTAAGAATCCCTGAGCTCCCAGTGGACCTGGTCTTTCAGGTTTTTTGAAGTGGTGGCTCAGAAGGTAAAGAGTCGGCGTGCAGTGAGAGGGAC
Organism: Ovis canadensis; assembly: GCF_042477335.2. Taxonomy (NCBI): domain Eukaryota; kingdom Metazoa; phylum Chordata; class Mammalia; order Artiodactyla; family Bovidae; genus Ovis; species Ovis canadensis. The sequence goes on along the minus strand of NC_091257.1, from coordinate 56,482,877 downwards.
CCAGGTTTGATTTTTGGGTCAAGATCCTCTGGAGAAGGGAATGGCAACCCACTCCAGTGTTCTTGCCAGGGGAGTTCCAAGGACAGGGGAGCCTGGCAGGCTACACCCCATAGGGTAGCAAGCGTTGGACATGACTAACACTTAACCCAGTAGAGAACGCATTTTCCATCCTGCTGCAGATACACAAATGTTTATAACAAAAATAATTTTTTCAGAACTACACACGCCTTTTCTATGTGCGATGCACAGAGAGATTCTATTCTACTCCCTTCCTTTAATTAATGATCATTTCAGTGAAGTAGATTACCGCTCCAACACACTGATGAGCCATCAATTGAAGTTTGAAAAGCATTCACCCACAACTTGTCCTAATCTGATTTTATCCCTCCAATACCAGTCCTCATGGGTAAACTATGAGTTTTTCCATTAGAGTTGCATAGCAACCGTCTTCTGTTCTTCTATCCATCCCTCCTTCCATCCATTCATCCAATAAATGTTTGTTAGTGTGCAGAAGCAGATCTAAGGTCAGGATTCTGCACGATAGGGAAACTGTGCTATCTCATCAGCTCTCTGCCCCCAAGATAGAAAAGCTCAACTCATCAAACCATGGAAAGAATCAGTAAGTGGCAGATACACACCCCAGAAACACTCAGTGGGGCCATTAGAGATGGTGCCAGAGCTAACATCCTAGGACACAATCCCTCCCATCAGCATGCCCCATGAAAGAAAATCTTCCTGCAGATAATCAGTCACAAAGACAAAAACATACAAAAAACAGAAGTGAACCAGGCAGTAGCGTTCAGAGCTGTCAGTACTGAAGTATGCTGCAGTACCAAAAAAAAAAAAAAAGGTTGCCTGGGAGGCAGGGGAGGGGAAGAAGCCTGAAATCAGGAATGGCTCCTCAGCACTCTCTTCCTGCTTCTGAATTTATTGTGAGTCCTGCTACCAGCACCACAGACTGTTTAAAATTACACCATTTGCCTTATTTAATTTTCTTCTGCAGCCATAAATATTAATTAAGCTGAACCACAGAGAACTCCATTTCAATCCTTTCCCTTCCTGAGAACCATCAGCGATTAAGACCCACAGCAGTTTAAGTACTGCCCAGTTCTTTAAGATCTGCCCTGGGACATTCACTTTTTATTTTTTAAGTTAGGACAGATTTCTTGAGTCTTCGCAGCTTATTTTTCTTACCTAACACTCCTGGGCCATGGGTGTTCCCAGTTTGATCCTTTTCTTGCAAATATGATCTTTGTGTCTTCAGCAAACTCACTCATTTTCTCCAAACCAAGAGGCAGAAAAATATATGTTTGATCAGAGAAGCAGAAATACCATGTGCAGCCTGTCATCTACCCAGTGGCAAAGACTGCACTTTTCAATGTTTGTTTACTTAACATTATTTAATGACAAAAAGAGAAGAAATAATTGTTAAAAACTAGAGGAAAATATAAAGTGAAAATGGCAAGTCTTCTCACAAGCCTTCCAAGTCCTAACAGCCTTGTGCGCAACTTTCAAACCTTTTCTGTGCATAGAGTCAGAATTATCTTTACAAAAATTAAATAAAATTACCCCAGTCCAATGAGTATTTAACCTTTCATCATAAAGTAGACATACTTTTTATATAATTTCAGAGAGATTTATATCATTCTTTTAACAGTTTCTTAATTCCACAATTAAGTTGGGTAAGAATCTGCCTGCAATGCAGGATAAGCAGGTTTGATCCCTGGGTCAGAAAGATTTTTGGAGAAGGAAATGGCAACCCACTCCAGTATTCTTGCCTGGAGAATCCCGTGGACAGAGGAGCCTGGCAGGTTACAGTCTGTGGGGTTGCAAAAGAGTTGGACACGACTTAGGGACTAAACAACAACAATAAATGGGTTATTTAGCCCTATTCTTTGCGAGTTACAATTTTGGACATATTGTAGAACAATCACACACACACACACACACACAGACACTGAGTACCAATAACTGAAAACTCTACCCGTGAGCGTTTTCTGTTTTCCGTGCTTCTGATGACTTCTCCCTCAGAATATATGGTGATATGGAAACAGTTCAAGGTTTGGATCAAATGTCCCAGGTTGGGACAGAAGGGCTGGGTGGTCTGAGACAAGCCCTCAACATCTCACTCTAGTTCCCCAGGGACAAAGGGAACTCCCAACTTCCAGAGGGAACCTTGGAGTTTAAGGAACCCTGGAGTTTGGGGAACTGATGCAAATATTACCCCTCCCACCATGAACATCCTGGTCACTTGTGGGCCAGTAAACCTGAGGAATAAACATAAAGAAATTTTTTTTACCTGTAGTTCTAAATTAAGCATAAAAAGGAGGAAATAATCAAAAAGAAACCGGGAAGAAGAAAAAAAGGCTTCTTCCAATTTCTGTGTGACCACAAAGCCTGAGGAGGTGGGAGCAACACAGAACTCCCACCAGGACCAGATGGTCCTCATCCTTAGCATCCACTTAGCACTTTATTTTGAAGACTTAGAGGGATGACCTTGCCAGGTTTCCTCTTAAAGGGGAGAGCTAAATTCTCAGGATTGGGGAAGGTACAGATCTATTCATGTAGAGTTTTCTGGAGAATATTAAACAGCAGTGATCATTTGTTATATGATGCAAAACAATACACGCCAAAACAGCATCTCGAATCTCTCACTTTAGTATGACAGAGGCAACTTACGGAGTGATGTAGCCAGCAGCGGTGAAAGAAACTACATAGTAAGTTTGCTATATCCAGCTCCATCCAGGGATCTCAAAGCAGTAATGTCCTCCGCAGCTTTTTCACCCCCAGCCCTCACTGCTTTTAAAATCAAACATATTAAGGACTTGGTCTAAAATTCTTACTGTGTTTACATTGATCTTTCCATGTGCTTTTATAAGTATAGTAGAAATAAGAAGAATCTGCCCGTAGGAGTAAAGAAATACATTTACTCCTTTTTAGCAGTTCTTACCTGGAAAGAAGGAGTCCTTTTCAGAAGGAATGACTTATTTAAATTCCCACAAGGGGAAGATGATCTGAGTGCTAATTATGGGTGCACATTGCAAATAGAATAAGCTTTAAAGGAACAGCTTGAGTTTTTACATTCTTCTCACCTTAGAGACTCACACTTTAGTTTCTAAACGTTTCCTATTATACATGTTGGAAAATATTTGGGTGGGAGCAAGAGAAACAGTGTATTTCCTGGCGGGGCGGGGGCGGGGGCGGAGGGAGGCGGTTAATTCTGGCGTGTCTGCGGGTTCAGACTGCATTACTCCTGCTCTTGTTCTTTTTCTGGAGCATCGGCCAGGCGGTGCTAGTTCAGCATCGGGTCAGCGTCTGTGGAAGAAAATTCCCAGTCCCGGTCGCTTCCACAGGAAACCCAGGTCTTCCCTAAGAGGAGGACGTGAAAACTCATTCCAAACTCGATAAACAGGCATCTCCTTGTCACTTTCCTTGAATCTATTTTGCTACTTTAAAATACACACTGGGATCAGTGATGAGGTCGGGGGATGTTTAGGAAAAGGTCAACGAGTCCAGCGCCAGATTCACCGGGAGGCAGGACCAGAGAGTCCTCTGGGCTCTCTCGCTTTCCGAGAACAGCAAAGGGGGAATCTTTGTGATGCAGCGTGATCGCAGGTGACACTTTGTTTAGACCACTTTTCTGTGCTCGGAAAATGACAGCTTCCAAATCACAAACTGATCATTGCTGTAGGTTCCCACTTATGCCTTGTCAACCAGGGAGGTCCCCGGAGAAGCGCTGCGGGAGGTGCGGGCCTCAGACAATGCCAGGTGGGGACAGGGAGGGGCGCCGGGGAGAGCACGTCCTCCACGCCCCAAGCTGAGAACACGTTCCGAACCCTGGGACGGTGCATCCTGGCTGCGGAGATTGTCCGTGTGGCCCGAGCGAGTGGGAAGGGAGAACCCACTGAAGGTGACGATGGACTTAACACTTCACGTTTCATCAATGTCCAAACTACCACCCTGCTCAGGACAGACGGCAAGATGACCTAGGGAAGCGGGGCTCTTCCAGCCATGATCTTAGGACCAGCCTCCACCGCACCACCTGGAAGTCTGTTAGAATGCAAACTCTCAAGTCCTTCCCCTGACCAGCTGAATCAGAATCTGCATTTTAACAAGATCCCCAGGGGAAGGTTATGCACATAAAAATTTGAGGGGTGGTCCCAGCCCTGCTTAATTACCCGGGCCCCAGTGGGTCACAGTGGCTGTAATATGCCAACGCTCCCTGTCAAACGAAGCTCTCACTTTTCAGGAAGCTCTGCAATCCTTCCTCGGGAAGGACTCTTGGAAATAAAGTAGATGAGAAGTGAATACAGACTCGTGTATTACACACTTGCATGTTCTCCCTCTCACACACACACACACACACACGAACACACACACAAACACAGGGCACTGCTTAAGACAGTAGGTGCTCCTTCTGCCTTCTTCCCAGAGCCAGAATCCCCCCAGTACCTGTAGGATGGAAAGCTTTACAAATGGTAGCGGCAGTGGAGGGGCCTGCCACATGCCCCTGACTGGCTACTTTCTGCTGGCATCATGCCATCAGGCTGGCTTCAGAGGACCCAACCCTTGGTTCCCCCATCAATTCTGGGTCAACCACAGGCAGCGTACTTCACCTGAGGTTTGCATGCATCCCTGCCAACAGGTCTGTTAATTCTGAATGGCGACAGGTAGACTCCCCTTTGGAATGGGGTTCTGGACCTCGGGAAAAATCCCTGGGTCATTGCTGAAAGGAAACTTGAAAACATAAGCAGAGTAAGTTCTGCTGGAACCCATGTCAGAAGAGAAGAAGAAGAGGAGCAAGTAGAAGAAAACGACCTCTAGAAGCACATGGCTTTATCTACAATGCTCAGGGCTGCAGTCTCGCCATATGTAGTATAGGAATTACTCATTAAAGTAGTTGCTGGATGGACCAGAAAGAAATCTATAAACTCCTCTTCATCATCACTGCTTAAAATGAGAGCAAGTTGGTTCTAATTTTTTTCTGTTTATCCAAAGCCCCTATATCACTCTGATATGGAAGACAGAGGCGGCCTAAGGCCACCAAATCCAGGCCTTGCCAACCTCCTTCTGATTTCCACTTTCCTAAGAAGGAATGTCCGGGTCTGATTCTTTAGGTGCGTGATAGATTCTCCATGACCCCCATCCTCAGTTAGGTCTATTGCTGGCCTTTTGGTCAGGAATAACAGATTACCTCCAAGAATAACATCTAAATGTACGAAAGAGCCCACAGGGCCACCAATACAGATACACCTAATTTAGGCATCCCTTAAGAAAAACTTATTCTCACTCACACTGACGTGTTGTTACTGCTACTCAAAATTGTGATTGCTTTATTTTTATCTCTTCCGATTAGATGAATTACCTGCTTAAGAGTCCCACATACAGAAATGTGCTAAAGCCTCAACAATGGTAGACAGGATGCCAAGAAGATACTAGGAATATTCATCAGACCCTGGAACCGAATGGGCAGATCATTGATCTTCTCCACAGGCCTACAAAGATGCCAATGGGGTTGACAGCTGCTCAACCTGACCACCAAGGAAGCTCACAAAAATGCACAACGCATAACTGCACCCAACCATCCAAACAGCCATCAAATTCTACATGCATCAGAGAAAGAGATGTGAGTACCAAATTCAGCCAATGGGACCTGTGGACGAGCCTCACGCCTCCCTGGTACCAGGCTAGGAAGTCATCGCCTGGGGTTGGCATGCAAATAGCTTCTCTTCCTCCCTTAACTCAAGAAGGGTACCAACACAGGTCAGAGAACATAATACTGGTTTGTTTTCTGAACTCAAATCCTTGTTCCCTTGGAGCGGTGACTTCTTGCACAGGTGAGAACTGAGTGAATATAGTGTAAGTTATTTTGGTAAAGTTTCCATGACATCAAATCTAATATTCTTATTATAATATTTCACTTAAAATAATAAAAAATAATGTCATCATAAAATAATAGTTTATTATATAAAATGATACAACTATACTGCAGGAAAAACATAGATTGAAGAGATAATCCTACCACCAAACACAACCAGGGTTTCTGGCAACATATTTATCTTACTTAATCATTATTTATTAGGACTTATTTCCCATCTTTTCCTGTGAATCTTGCCCAAGAGAGGTAGATTGTGTGCATGTGAATAAACTTCCTGTGTATAAACCTACAGTGTCATATCTTGCTTTTCTCTCACTTTGAAAACCACTTTCTTGTGTGTGTGTGTTTTCCCATAAATCTCCTTTGAAAGATATTCTTCGATAATTATCTTTTCAATTGCCCTCTCTGTAAACAACTGGGATTTTGGTCATCAAAGAACTATGAAAGCCAGCAAAAAAAGTATCTGAGTGTTCAATGCCAAGTAGACTAATTTTGACAGTCTGATTTTTCTCAATGAAATTTCAGAAATAACAACCCACAGAAAGTGAAATGTTAACTACAACCTTTGACACAACTATATGCCCCTTCTTTATTAAGATTTGGGACTCATCCTGAAAATGCCACCGTGAATGAATAACGGAGAGGTGGGTGTCTGATTTCCCCAAAACCAAAGGTTTTTTTGGAGGTAAAACGTATATTTTCACAAGATTATGCTAAAGTCACCTTTCTCTGTCTCTTCTGTTTTAACCTCAACTGCAGACCTGTCTGGTAATGCGCTAAATAAAGCAAGGGTCCTCAACCTCTGAGATCTAATACCTGGTGATCTGAGGTGGGAGTTGATGTAATAATAATAATAATAGAAATAAAGTGCACAGTAAATGCAATTTGGAAACCATCTCCCCCCACCCTGGTCCCTGGAAAAATTGTCCTTCATGAAACCAGGTCCTTGGTGCCAAAAAGTTTGGGGACAGCTTCCCTAAAGCAAATCTTGTCCCAGTATGTATTCTCCAAAAGGCTTCCAGAACCGGAATCTTGATCAGCCAGAAGCGCCCGCCCCACCACCACCCTTTGGCATTTTATGGGTCATCGCTTTGGGAAGTTGAATTCTATTTGTTGATGTCCCTTCCCCACTGGCTAGTTTCACATGATGGAGGGCCACGGGGATGAAGGAGTGTTACTGGAAATTGCAGGGAGCCCGGAGGAGGCCCAGATTTGAGTCTGAGCCTATGCCCCCGGGCAGCACCCGGAATAAAATCAGTGCGCGCTAACCCCTAGCATAGTCGTTGATTATAAGGCGACTTTTACGCAAAGCCGGCAGCGCCGGATAAGACCGGGGGGGGGGGGGGGGGGGGTAACAGGGGACACGAGCAAAGGAAAGTTTTGCAGATTTCAGTCCTCCTTCAGATAAGGGGGTGGGGGTAGATCTGGAGAAACATCTGTTTTCAGCCCGAGTTACCCGCGAACTTTTTTCCTGGAGAGAAGCTCCCGGAGCAATTTACAGCATTCCAGCCTGAGGCTCTCGTGCCAGACGCTCTGAATCAACCTTTAGAAACTCGAGCTGCCGGGAAGGGAAGGAGCCAGAGTCGCAGGGGTGGGAGCGCCCCCTCGGGCCTCGGCGAGAAGACCAGCGGCGGGCCCGCGGCGTGAGCGCTCGCTCCCCGCAGCATCAGCCGGCCGCGCTCGCGTTTCCCGGGGAGGGTCCTCGCCGTCGCGTCGCCCGAGCTCCGCGGCGTCGCCACAGGCGGCGGAGGTCGATCTGGGTTTGTGCAGAACTTCGGGGACCCGTAAGAAACGCCAGCACCCTCCTCCCCGCCGGAAGCCTTTTCCGGGAGACTGGGAGACGCCGTCGGACGGCTCGAGCGCCCGGGTCGCTGGGTTAGGGCCGCGGGCGTCCGTAGGGCTGTGGTCTATCCCGGGGCCGCGTGACCGACAGGGGGAGCCCTGTCACTGCGGAAGCCGGGGACCCGGGGCCGGGCCACCCAGGGGCGCTCCCTCCTCCCCGGGGCCGTGCTTTCTTCTGCTGGCGGAGAGGTTTCCAGAACCAAGAGCGAAAAGAGAGGAGTGCACATACATAGACGCCCATACTATGTTAACCAGGACGCTCGAGCTTTCCATCTTCTGCACCCCCGAAAGCTGTCTGTCATTTCTCCGGTTTTATTGTCTGATTTACTGGCTCAAACGGTAAAGAATTAGCCTGCAATGCGGGAGACGTGGGTTCGATCCCTAGTTCGGGAAGATCCCCCGGAGAAGGAAATGGCAACCCACTTCAGTATTCTTGCCTGGGAAATCCCATGGACAGAGGAGCCTGGCGGGCTACAATCCATGGGGTCGCAAAGAGTCGAACACGACTGAGTGATTAAGCACACACACTGATGAATGTGAGAAGGGCCCCGCGGGGAGGAGGAAGGGTGCGTGCGTGCGTGCGTGCGCGTTTGTGTCCGTGTTTCTGCCCTGGGCCTGCGCAGAACGCTAAAAACAGGGCAGTGCGCACCGTCAGTCTCTCCCCAGGCCTCTGGAGAGTGGTCAAGTCCTTTCCACCCATGCTTGGGGACCGGTGAGAGATGCCCAGGGTCTGGTCCCTTCGGCTCCCCCGCACACACCGACACCCAGGCTGTACCCAGGACTGCCCTGTCCCTCTTGAGGGTCCTCGCTTTCGGGCAGACGCAAACCCTGGCTGTGGGGAACCCTTCCCCGGCCCTTGCTCAACGGGTGCATTAACGCCCTCCTTATGAATTAGTCAGACCAGCATTGCCTGCACCTTTAGCTCAAAGCGTTGCAGGCCCTAGCGCCCTGGAGTAGAGGGAAGGGGTGGGAGTTGCCCCAGCCCACTGCTCCGCCCCTGCCCTCTGGCCTGACCCTTACCCGGCCTTCCGCTCTAGACGCTCTGTTCCGCGCCTGCCACCTCGCTTCTGTCTTCGGCCACCACTCCCCACAACTCTGGACAGGTGGGGCAGATACCCACTGTTTCCTCTCTCTCTCTCTCTCTCTGGGGTTGAGAGCTCAAGGCTGCATCCTCACGGCCCAGCTGGGTTTTTAGAATCAAGAAAAGGTGTCCACCTCCAAACACCTGTAGTAGTATTCCCTACCACCCTCACCCCAAATCTGGCTCACTGAGGTCTCCGTAGCTAACCCAGAACAGATGATCATTTGAACTGGAAGTTGGATCGAAAATAAAAGGACGAATATGGTGCTAGGGTTGCAAATTCTCATAAAACAGTTCCTCGGGAAACCGAAGACCACAGAGGCCCTCCTCGGGCGGACTCTTTTTGCCCCAGTATTGATTCCTTAATTCCCCTCTTTCCTCTCGCTTCACCCCTCACCTCAGGCCTTGTTTGTTTTAGTTACGAAACTCTGTGGGTACCTGGTTGTGGCTGAAAAGTAACCTTGAAACACTCCCTCCTGTCAGAGACAAATAGTCTCCTAACCGTCGCAGCCGCTGGCGGGGCCGCTTGCGCCGGGCGCCGGGACAGTGGGACTGGACTCGTCCCCGCCAGCCGCCCGGTCGGGCCCTGGGAGCCGGGCGCGGAGGAGGCAAAAAGCCGGGGCGGAGGGCTCGCAGGCCTTTCGTAGCCGCTCTGGGTCTTAACTGTAACGGGAGAGGCCTCCCAGCAGCAGCGGCCGGGGAATTCAAGGTGTGTACACAGTTTTGTTACATAGGACAGCGCTTTGCAAACTGGCTCTGTCACTGGCTGGCTGTTTTGACAGGGAATGAGCCCTGCGAGCGCGGAAACCAGGATAAATAAATGGGGCTGTGATAAGGCTCTGCGGAGCCTGAGCGGAGGCCGGGCGCGCCCTCGGACCAACGTACCCGGCGCCCGGCGCAATGAGACTCGGCGGGCGGGGGGAGGGTTGGTGGTGGGGGTCAGAGCCCTGGGCTACTCCACGGGGTGGCCTCCTCCCGGGTCCCTCCTCCCGCGGGGACGCCCCGCAGACGAAAGGGGGGCTGGACCCCCCCCCCCAGAGGCCCGCGTCCACCCTCTTGGCTCGCCCGTCGCGGCTCCGCGTGCAGGGGTTCAGGGCGGCTGAGTGGGAGGGGGGGCCGAGCAGGTGCGGGGCGCAGGCCGGGGCTCCCTCTCACCCAGGTGTGAGCTGATTATTCAAATGGGCTGCCCGGGGTCTGGGGATTGGAGGCCCGCGCCGGCGCGCCGCGCTATATCACCAGCCGCCCACGTCACTGCGGCACTTGTCCGCTGCGCGGTCCACACTTCCTCCCCCTCCCTCCTCCACCCCTTCCTCCTCCTCCTCCTCCTCCTCCTCTCCGCCCCCCCACCCTCCCCCGCGCCGCGCGCTTCCCGCCGCCTCCGGGCAGCTCGGCACTGCCAGCCTCGGCCTCCACCGGGCAGCCCGCGAGCGCGGCGGCGGCGGGCGCTCCGGCGGCGGGGCTCGGCTCCGGGCCTCCTCCTACCCCCGGCCCCCTCCTCCCGCGACCCATACCTCCCGCCCACTTCCCACCACCGCCTCTGGCCGGCCGAAGGAGCGGGGCCGAGAGACAGGGAGAGCGAGAGGGAGGGAGGGGACCGTGCCTCGGCCGACTTTTTTTTTTTTTAAAGGAGGGTGGGGGTGGGGGGGTGATTGCCGGTCGTTTGTTGTGGCTGTTAAATTTTAAACTGCCATGCACTCGGCTTCCAGTATGCTGGGAGCGGTGAAGATGGAAGGGCACGAGCCGTCCGACTGGAGCAGCTACTACACCGAGCCCGAGGTAGGCAGTCGGCTTTGCCGGGGAAAGCTGGGTGGCGGCGTCTGCCCTCGGTCCCAACCTCGGGACCGCTTCACTGGCCGGATCCCGACCCCCCACCCCCACCCCAATACCACCCCAGCCGCTCGGGGCAGCCGCCTTTCCCACCCTCCTTCGAATCAAATGGGTCTCTCTTTTTTTTTTTTATACGACACACTGTTAGCCTTGAGATAATATTAACTTTGTGATCAAATATTGACTTGCGGCGCCTCCAAATCCTCTCCGTGGCCGAGCCACGCACTATCCTAACAGAGTTGTGTTTGGCAGCGCGCGGCTGGGGAGGGGTGGGAGGTCGGCCGGCGAGGGGGTGGGGAGCTGGAGAGGAGAAAGTGGGCAGGAGTCGGGGGCTGGGGTAGAGAAAAAAAGGGTCGAGGACGAGACGACAAAGAGGAAGAAAGTTTGTGGCTGCAGAGCCCAGCCGCGACCAGTTCACTTCGCGGTCCCCTCCCGGTCCCGCCACTCAATGTCTCAGGGTGGCCAAAGGCTCCACGCGGGAACCGCGTCTAGGTTCCCCCGGGGACCAGGATGGGGTCCGGGAGGAAGGCTGAACGGAGAGGACCCTGGGATCGTCTCCGCTGGAGACCACCCGGCGCCGTGTCCCACAGGTCGCTGGCCAGGGTCGGAGGAGGCTTCCGAGGCAGCGGCGCCTGCTCGGTGTACTGGCTTGAGAGTCGGGGAGATTCTACAGAGGGGAGCTGCATTTGGGGTGCCTGGCTCAGCGCGCTCCTGGAGACCCCTGCTGTAGAATCTGAACCGGGCGTAGGAGGGCTGAGGGGTGGCCACGAGCGCAGAGCCGCAGCCCCCGCGCCCCCTCTCCGAGGGAGATCGCGGCGCGCTCCGGATGACACGAACGCTGGGTCGGGGCCCGGGCCGAGGCCGCGCGAAGGCAGGACTCCCTGGAGGCCTCCCTGGAGGCGGGGGCCTGGGCTGGCCCGACGGCCGGGCGTGGGGCGTGGGGTGTGGGGCAGGGGTCCGGCCAGGCGGCCGGGCGCTCTCCAGCCGCGGTGCTAACGCTGTGTGCCTCCCTTCGGGCTCTGTTCTCAGGGCTACTCCTCGGTGAGCAACATGAACGCCGGCCTGGGGATGAACGGCATGAACACGTACATGAGCATGTCGGCGGCCGCCATGGGCAGCGGCTCGGGCAACATGAGCGCCGGCTCCATGAACATGTCGTCGTACGTGGGCGCGGGCATGAGCCCGTCCCTGGCGGGCATGTCCCCCGGGGCGGGCGCCATGGCCGGGATGAGCGGCTCGGCCGGGGCGGCCGGCGTGGCGGGCATGGGGCCGCACCTGAGCCCGAGCCTGAGCCCGCTAGGGGGGCAGGCGGCTGGGGCCATGGGCGGCCTGGCGCCCTACGCGAACATGAACTCCATGAGCCCCATGTACGGGCAGGCGGGCCTGAGCCGCGCGCGCGACCCCAAGACGTACCGGCGCAGCTACACGCACGCCAAGCCGCCCTACTCATACATCTCGCTCATCACCATGGCCATCCAGCAGAGCCCCAACAAGATGCTGACGCTGAGCGAGATCTACCAGTGGATCATGGACCTCTTCCCCTTCTACCGGCAGAACCAGCAGCGCTGGCAGAACTCCATCCGCCACTCGCTGTCCTTCAACGACTGCTTCCTCAAGGTGCCCCGCTCGCCCGACAAGCCCGGCAAGGGCTCCTTCTGGACCCTGCACCCCGACTCGGGCAACATGTTCGAGAACGGCTGCTACCTGCGCCGCCAGAAGCGCTTCAAGTGCGAGAAGCAGCTGGCCCTGAAGGAGGCCGCGGGCGCCGCGGGCGGCGGCAAGAAGGCGGCCGCCGCCGCCGGGGCCCAGGCCTCGCAGGGTCCGCTCGGAGAGGCGGCCGCCGGGCCGGCTCCCGAGACTCCGGCGGGCACCGAGTCGCCCCACTCAAGCGCCTCCCCGTGCCAAGAGCACAAGCGAGGGGGCCTCGGGGAGCTGAAGGGGACGCCGGCCTCGGCGCTGAGCCCCCCGGAGCCGGCGCCCTCGCCCGGGCAGCAGCAGCAGCAGGCCGCGGCCCACCTGCTGGGCCCTCCGCATCACCCGGGCCTGCCGCCCGAGGCCCACCTGAAGCCGGAGCACCACTACGCCTTCAACCACCCCTTCTCCATCAACAACCTCATGTCGTCAGAGCAGCAGCACCATCACAGCCATCACCACCACCAGCCCCACAAAATGGACCTCAAGGCCTACGAACAGGTGATGCACTACCCCGGCTACGGGTCCCCCATGCCGGGAAGCCTGGCCATGGGCCCGGTCACGAACAAAGCGGGCCTGGATGCCTCGCCCCTGGCCTCAGACACCTCCTACTACCAGGGCGTGTACTCCCGGCCCATCATGAACTCCTCGTAAGAAGACAGCGGCGCCCCGGATAGCCCGGGACCCAGATGGGAGAGACGGGAAGTGGGGTGGAGACTCTGAGGGAGGGCTGCTGGAAAGGTGCAAGGGAGAAGGACCCTTCACACCCTGCCCCGCCCCCCTACAGAGGTCTCCCCTCACCCTCTGCAGCCCTTCCCCCCCTCGCGTGGGCCACACTGATGTCTACCATCCTATATAAAGAGCGGAAAAGAAAAAGCTAAACTGTTGAAAAAGAAGAACAGCCTCAGTTTCCACTACTGTGTAGACGCCTGCTTCTTTAAGAACCTGCCAATTCTTGACTTTTTGTTGTTGTGGTTCCTCTTCATTGCTGTCGTTGCAGGGAAGTCTTACTTTATTAAAAAAGGAAAAGGAAAAAAAACACAAACTTTTGTGAGTGACTCAGTGTAAAACTATGTAGTTTTAACAGAAAACAGAGTTGTACTATTGTTTTAAAAAGAGAGAAAAAAAATAATGTAAGGGTCTGTTGTAAATGCCCAAGAAAAGAAAAAAGCATTCACATTCTTGATACGGTGAAATCCAGGTCTCAAGTCTGATTAATTTATGGTTTCTGCGTGCTTTATTTATGGCTTATAAATGTGTGTTCTGACTGCAAGGACCAGAGTTCCACAAATCTATATTAAAGTGTTATTGCCAGTTTTTTGCTTTGAATCTTCAAGATTTTTTTTTCCTTTGCCTGATTTAAAAAAATAAACGTATCTGAGATATATTTTAAAATTGAGGGAGGGAGACCCTGACTGGTTGCAGGTTTTATTTTATTTGGGGGAGGGGAGATGATTGCTGCTTTATCAACATTTTATTGTTAACATTTTCAGACAAACTTAAAGTTGAATGAATTTTACAGTAAACAGACACATACCCATTGCTCAGATCCTATAGTTCTCAGCTCAGTATACTTGTTATACTGGATGTCTGACCCATCTATCCACACCTCCATCAGTCTACTTATGTTCCTAGATGCATTTCAGAGTAAATTTCAGACTTCAGTACACTTCACCCTAACACTCCAGCAAGGACATCATTAATGGAACTCAACATTGTTCAAGGTTACTTTTTGAATTTTGAGTTTAACTTTATACAAAATGAAACTCAAAGATCCCAGGTGAACCATTCTGGGGGTTATGGGGTTGAGGCAGGTTCATCTCCAAAGCCTGGCAAAAACCACACTCCATATTTTCCAGCTGGGCCATGTGAAGGTGAAATGTTGTTGACATCTCTTGTACCCTGGGGCTGGTTTCTCTTGGAGGGAAAAAAAAAAAAAAATCCTGGATTTTGTGGGGTTTTTGTTTTGGGTTTTTTGTGTTTTTTCTTTGCTGTATTCCCAATCCTTGGCCTACCTTCACAGTGAGTCCAGATTGGATTTGCAAATTGCTGGTGCAGCCCTTTTCCTTTTCATCATTGCCTCTCTCTTCACCTTTTCCTGGAATTGGGCCTCTACCTGCATTCGACAACAGGCCTCTGTTTACGATCCACCACCACCCCCATCCCACCCTCTACCTTCACTTAGATGTTCTGCACAACCTCAGTAGAACTTGCTGCAGGCCAGAGGTAGTGAGGCTTCTGGAATCATGCATTTGAACATTTGGTCTGGAGAAACAAAGGACTTTCTCCTGGAAGTGATTTTAAAGGGATCTTGGAGTTCTGATGGAAATCTTTAAATATAGGTATATTGGGGAATGAGGCAGAGGTAAAAGCCAGCATGTCTGGCCAGGTGCCCCCTGCCAGGGGTTGGATTCCAGGGGTCTGCAGGTTTGCGCCCTACCCTCCAAACTTCTGGGACCTTGCCAAGTGACCTGTTAGGCCAGGTTAGCAAGCCAGGATTATGGGGCCAAGGGGATGAGTGGGTATGCTGTGATCCTTAAAGGAAAAACCCAAAGCATAAAGGAAGACCCAGAATAAATTCTTACAAATCACACTGCCTCCTTTCAAAAATAGCCTAGCAGGAGTAAAATCAGGGCCAATAAGAGCAGAAACCTCAGAGGCCAAATGGGTGTTGTGTGGGCAGAGTGGGCTCTGCTTTGGTTTTGCTGGAGGCATCTGCTGGCCTGCCAGCTGGCCAGGCTAGGGCAGGAGCCAGTGGGCTCTAGGGCCCCCGCCCCCCCCCCCCCCCCAGACTTGGGGTCATCCAGGGCACAGCTAGCTTGCATAGGGTGAAAACTTCTGGAGTGAGAAGCCAAAACTTTAGGCCTTGGGTTTCTAAGCCCAGGCTCCCGTGTCCGGACTTTGGGCTTTGGGCTTCTTGACCACCCAAACTTGGAGTGTCCCTGGCGGTCGCCAGAAGCCTGGACACCGCCTGTCAGATCACCCTCTGCCAACTCGCCGCAGGATCTCTCTGCCCCTCAAACCCTGGCCTTCCCAGGCGCTTTAGGGGGGTTTGTACTCGCCTCCGCCTCCCGCCTCCAAATCCCTTTTTAACATGCCACATTGTCCCGAAGAACACAAGGAAGAGAAATTGGGGAGGGGGAAGGGGAAGGGGAGGGGATGGGGGGGGGGTAGGCGATCTGGAGGCCGCAGCCAGCAATCAGGGCCGTCTCTGCCCCTGGCAGGGACACACACGTCGTGAGCCCAGCCTGAAATGTGTTTCATTATCACATAAAAGGCTCCTGCGGCGAAGGAGCCGAGAGGCAGGGCCGGGGGCCGAGTGCGGGACAATGAGGGCTGAAAGCGCTGCCCTAACCTGCTATGTTTCCTATCGCACGCCCATTGTGCGAGGGTCGTTTTAAACTACTTAGCGCGCCCCCCTCCACTGATCCCGGCCGATAAGATATAGTTCTGTAGGAATACTTAAAAAGGATGTCGGGGAGTTGGCCGCTCCGGAGGCTTTTCGGCGCATCCTGAGGCTTTCGGCCCCCTACCCTCTCGCCCCAGCCCCTCCTCCCGCCAAGGCCCCCAGCTTAACTGGCGCTCACACTGCCCTCCGCCCGCGTCCCCCAACTCTGCGTAGTAGGGTGCAGTGTCTCTTTTTCCCTCCCTCTCTCTCTCTTTTTCTTCCTTTTCCGCGCGCGGGTTTAAGCAACCGTGATCTGTGAATAAACAGTCAGTAAACAACCGAAAAAAACATTCTAGATCCGAATTCCAGGAGGGTAAACTTTCCAGGCCACGTCACACTTCAGCAAATTTGCACAGATATTATATTGCCCCCCTCCTTTATTATTCTTTTTTTTTTTTTTGCAGGATCCCATTGTACTTAACTGAATTTTATAACGCTGATCGATATCTTGGTAAAATATTCATTTTTAAACTAGCGGGCAGTGAAATCTTTGCTTTGTGTGCTAAAGTCAACAGTCGCTCGGTTTGAGCTCAAATAAATGCGGGGATGCCTCGGCTAGGAGCAGTCGGCCGCCTCCCTCCGCGCGCTGGACGCTCTGCTGCCGCCGCGCGTCAGTCCACCCGCCCACCCGCCCGCCCGCCGCACCGCAGGTAGGGAGTGCGCCCCCCACTCCCCTCCGCGCGCCTCCCCGCCCCCAGCCAGACCCTAGCCCTACCCCGGGCTCCGAGGCCTGAGGGGCGGGGAAGGAGGGAGAAGCCAAGTCGGAGAGAATCCGAAGTTGGGAAGGTGGCCTTTTTGCGGGGAATTCTGAGGATGCTAGGTGTTGGGGGACCCAGAGTGAACCTGGGTCCTGCGCACAGTTGGAAAGTTTGGCGGGGTCCCGAAGCGCCGGGAAGCCACCGCAGGCTCCCGCAGCTTCTCTGAGCCGGGGATTCGATCCGAGGGCCTCCTGGTGCCCTGGGACAGTGGGAAGGCGGGGGTGGGAGCCGGTCTGGGCCTCAGAAGCTGGGATCGGGGCGGCGGGGGATGGCGCGCTAGTCCTGGGAGGCTGCTGAGCGAGGCCCGAGCGTGGGTTCCAGGGACGCGGAGGCCCAGCGGCGGTGGGGGCCCCGCCGTCCGGGAGCCGAGGAGGGGCAGCGCCTTTCCCAGCGGCCAGGGAAACCCGGATTCTCGCCATGAGCGCGCAGAGCCGCAGGAAGGTCCGGGAGCCTCGGGGCCACTAGCCGGTTCCAGGAGGGAAATGCTGAACCCGGACGCGGGGCGGTTCCTCGACCACTGCCCTCCCCCCCACGCTGGCCCAGGACATCGGGTTTGGAGGGATCGGACAGACGGTGTCGCCCCACGTCCCTTCCCCGGGCCTCTGATGGCGCCGGGTCACCGCGCCCGGCATCTGTCCCCCGCCTACGGGAAAGCGCCCGCTGGGGAAACTAGTGGCTCCGAGGCTGCCAGTGGACACCGCAGGACCCTCGACTTTGGAGAGCAGGGTAGAAAAGGTGTCTTTCCCCTGGGGTCTACCAGGTGCTCCTCCCCACTCCAAATTTGCATTCCGCCTGGGGGTTTGCTTTCTAGGGCTGGGTGTCTGGCTCGTTGGAGGCTCGCGCCGGTTTGAGCAGTTTGGTATTTCGCCAGGACGTAGGTCTCGCTAGGTCTCGGACCACTGAAATTACCCGCCACCGTAACTGGAAAGTTTCTTCCCTTCCCGCCGCAGTCACCCACATCTCAAACCCAAAAGGCCAGAAATCGGTCTTGATAATTGGCAGGGTCAGTTCTGTGGACACCTCCCTGTGTAGGGAGCCTGGGCGCCCGTCACCTCCTTCCCCCGTCCCCGCGGGGCGGCGTGCGCCTTTGTCCACCGCGCCCAAGGCCGGCTGGGGTGCGCGCCTGCCCTGCCGCGCTCCCAGCCCAGCTTCGGTTCGCGTGGCTAGTTATCTTCCCTGAACGAGACGGCTCGGCTGCGGGACACACGCGAGGCTAATCGTTTTTAAATAATTAATGCCTCCCCGTTCCGCTGGTAATGCGCGGCCTCGAATCCGTCAATTACTTGTCATTAGACGGTGTCGCCCCACGTCTTTGCCCGGGCCTCTGATGGCGCCGGGTCACCGCGCCCGGCCCATTCCACGGCCGAAGAAAAAAGGTGCCTGGCCTCTGAGAGCCGGTGCGGAGTAGCCGCGGCCCTTAATTCAGTGTTTTGAAAGAAAGACCCTCGCTGAAGAGATGTAATCTTCCAAATGGCCAATTTAAACGCCTGATGTTTATCGCGCGCCTTCTCCCGGCTTTATACAGAGAAGCTGGTCGTCGGTGCTTCGGGGGCCTTTTAATGTGGGGAGGCGTGGGGCAGGGAGACGCTAGAGAGAAAGCTCAATGGGGTGGGGGCGGTGAGTAGGGAGAGGGTGTGTTTGCTCAACAAGGCACCTGGCGGTACCTCGGGGTAACTGTTTTTTTCTGGGACAGCACACACTTCTGAGGTCTGGGCTCTGCAGAGCCTCTCCACTTGGGGCCGGGATCTTCTGAACTATGTTGTCCAGAACACTCCAGAGAACGTGGCAGGGCCTCGGGGGGTGGGAATGTCCCCTTTGTGCTAGGAGGGAGGAGGAAAAATCTGAGCCTGCAAACCACCCCCGCCATGGACCTAACCTAACTGTGGCCAGTGTCCGCAGACTTACAGGCACTGAATCCCACCCAATAGAAGAGACTCCCCCTCATATCAACCACTCTGAGAGCCACCAACCCCACAGAAGAGCAAGATTTCAGACTCTAGAAGCCTCTGTCCGGCCAGAGACCCAGTGGACACCAGCCTCCGCTATAGCACCATGGCAACCCAGGCCGCCCAATGGTTGGTGGAGCGAAATTACACAAATAAAAACACAAGGAAAAACTCTCCAAAAGTTTACTACTCTGTTTAATTACTTATCAGTTGCTTCCTTTCCCCATCAAATGTTCTTTTTGCAGTAAACAGATATCTGAGGGTCCCAGGCCCTTTTGGACTGAAAACAATACAGTGTGTCCACAGCAACCCCCATCCCCCAGGCCCACCACCCCTTGACTGGACAGCCAGCTGGCCCTCCACTTTACAGAGGTCAGCCCACAGGTTTCTCATGGCCACTACTCCCAGGACTTGGTTTCCTCTGAGAAGAGGAGAAAAGAGAATGTGGGCTGGAGGGAAAGATCCTGAGGAGGGTGGGAGAAACTATTTCACCATGGATGGGGGAAAAGGCCAGTTGGCACAGGCCTGTGTGTCCAGCCACTCAACCCACCCATCTCTGCAGGTCCTTGGCTGCTCCTGAGACCACATCTTTTCTCTGAGCAGACACAAGAATTGGGATTTTTTTTTTTTTTTTGAAATTCCTTTTTGATGCAATGCACTGGATATGAGCAGTGTGTTACAGGCACCTCCGGAGACAAGCAAGCAAAAACTGCTGGGAGTAGATGGTGCCCCCAGTGGTGCTCAGTGGGGTCCCCAGCTCAGTGGGGTCCCCAGCTCCTGGCGGGCTGCTCCTCCCTTACACAAAACTCCCAGGGAACGTGCTGCCCCTGGCACTCCAGGGGCTGCCTTGGAAGCCTAAATCCTGGGGCATCTTCCGCATTCTGTTCACAGCCTTCCTGCTCCCTCTCTCATCCTTTCTCTCCTTTCTTCTTTAAAACAATCGTGTGTGTCCCCCCCTCGCCACCTCCCGCCATTGTATTTGTTGATGACCTAACACGCTCACACCAAAAGCCACACACAGAAAACCAACAACGTGGGATGGGAGGGGAGACCAATTATGAGTGAGGCTAACAAGCGGGGAACACCCAAGTTGAGGCCGGCTGTCTCCTGGGAGACTGATGGAGGCTTATTTTACAAGCTGTCATTCCGCCCTGGTCCCTATTGCCAGACTGGAGGTGATTCCTATTCTCCCCTCCCCCAGCCCCTGCACCCTTGGGGTGCGTTCCAGAGTCTTTGTTCATCCTCTGTGCAAGGTGCTGAGGACACAGGATGGTGTTACGCACATCTGCACAGCAGTGTCCTCAGTTTTTTACCTTAGTGGTTGATCCTCAGAGCTCCGTGCTCACTGCCAACAAAACACTGGTCAGATGTCCCTGTTACACATGTCCCCCCATCCTCACCAGGTTCCCATGAGAAGGCATCGACTCACTCTTTACACACACCTCTTTCTCCAAAAAAAAAAGTGGGCAATGTCACTGGCAGATAACACAACCGATAGTCCTCATGCTGGAAAAAAAAAGCGACACAAATTAAGCTGCTTTCATTTATGTAAAACTAGAGGTTCTCATGTCTCATTAGGGCAAGTGCCTGGTGTTGAAACACTCTTTAAGCTACTCGGAGGCACTGATATTCCCCGCGATGCCAGGATGCCGTGCCAGCAAGGCCATATTCACTGAACTTAAATATGTCAAATGAACTGAGAGGGAAAACTTGTGCATCATAAAGATAGGTGCGTGAGGGGGAAACCCTGGGGTATGATGTAGATGAAAACTTTGGAATCAGAACTGTCTGCTGGTTTTTAGTTCTACTTGCTAAGTGGTTCCACTTCTGCTCACTTATATGGTTGAGGACTAGATTTTCTTCCTAGGCAAAACAGCTTTTCCATGGTTTCACTTCTTGGGGAAAAAAGGTGAAACACAGGTTTCAAGAACAAGCAGGAACGTTTTTGGACCGAAGTTGCTCATGACCCCAGCAAATCAAAATAAGGGGCATGTGGGTGAATTTCAACTTATTTCATTAGAAATACGGCCTCAATTCATCATCCCATTTCTTTTCACAAAGCAGATGTAGTTATATAATGGATTTTCTTGAAATGTTGGCTCACATAAAGAAAAGCATGCAACTCTTAATCTGAAGACTTGAGTGTTCAGAGTGCCTTCCTGGAAAATAGAAAACAACCTTGGGAAGTGTTTGACGGAGAGGACTTGGGAGGAGCTAAGGTGTGAAGTGGGAGCTAGGGGCTGGGGAGGGCAGATGACAAGGGAATGACATTTTCTGCGGAGGACCAGGGTAGATTGTTGGCCAGGACAGGACCCGGGTCACAGGCGGTTGTGTGTCGAAGCCAGAGGCTTCTTTAGCAGAGAGATCAAAATGCTGACCTGTGCACGCTTCTCGAAAAGAGATGACCCTCCACTTGAGCTTTCTGCTCACCTTACCTTTTAAAGCCCAGTCTAATAAATTTAAAATAAAGGACACCAATTTCACTATACATCTTCTGTTCAGTCTGCAATTCTGAGCTACGTGAAACTGAGCTGTTTACACACAGAAAGAAGTTGCAACTTCAACAACTTGCTAGCAGAGAAAATTTACCGTCCACCCGGAAAAGATGAGTACATTTTGGGGCAAAATGTTCTACCATCTTAGTGTTTCTCTCATTCCTGCCCCAGCCCTTCCCCCTCTTTTCTTGATCACAACTGTACTCCATCCACCATCTCTGAGTGGAGTCCCCTTCTGTACCATGCACCAAGCTAAGTGTCTTCAATGAACATGACCTCATTTAAGACCCCCCTGTCCCCAGCAGCTGTCAGAATTTATGGGTGATGGGCCCAGGCAGAGAGAAATTAGAGAAAGGACTCCAATATCAGAGTTCAGCATTGAATCCAAGTCTTTTGCTTCTGTGTTCTTTCAACTTTTCCTGGTTTCATGTGATCTGGGCACAAAACTTTCTGATTCTAATGCAATAGGAGGTCAGCTTTCACTAGGACTCCCAGGTTTTCAAAGTGAGTTGCTGGTGGTAAGCAAGGAGGGGGTTGGGGGAGGAGCCTCCAGTGTTGGAAGAAGGCTGGAAAGATACAAGAAGATCTCAAGGAGAACAGGCTTGAGCACTTCTTGGAAGGATGGCAGAGACCCTCCCAGCGCTGTCCTAGAAAGGGTCTCCTTTTCTTTCTTGGAGTTAGAATTCCCATGCGCCATGGACCCAAAGCTGACCAGAGGATCAGTCAGGTCTGGACCATGACTCCTCCCCCATTCAAGCTTTGGGGGCCCACAGGCTAAGGCTGGAAGGGAGAAGAGAATCGGCAGCCAGATGACTCTTCCAGTGGGAGCAGGAGAGAAAAATGCCAGAGAAGAGGAAAATGTCAAGGGCAGAAACAAGGGATTGCATATAGGCTTAAAATCATCCACAGACAAGGCGCCACCTGTCAGTTCTACTCCTTACTAGGGATCTTGATCAGGGGCCTCTGACCTCCCTCTGACCCGCACCTGGTGGCCCAACAGCCCAGGTGACAGCACAGCTGGAATGTACACTCTGACCACAGCTGAGCCCCTGCACACCCTTTTGCCAGTGCAGCTGTGCAGGCAGCAAGGCCCTGCCCCCACAGCCACCTCCCCCTACACACATACAAATGCAGATCTGGTAAACACCTGCCGCTAGGTTTTGCCCAGAATGGGATGCTGGGGGCTGGGGTGGCGGGGGTGAAAGGGGTACTGGGCTGCTTCCATCCCAGAAGGAGACTGGGACCCCGCCTCAGTAAGCCTGCAGTCTGGGGGCAGAGTGCCACCCCAGCGGAGCTGCACACAAGCAAAAGGGTGTGCAAGACAAGGATGGCTGCTGCCTGCTTGTGCCAGGCCCTCCTGGCCTGGAGGTCTCCTTTTCTTTTCTACTTACTGGAAGATAAGTTCCCAGACTGTTTTAAGTGGGGTAGGACTTCTTGCAGATGGGGCCAATCCCCTTTGGGGATTCCAGGGGAGGTTCTGGACAACTGAGTCCTAAGACCCGCTCTGCACCCAATGATGTCTTGGGTGTGGGGATGACCAGCCCTTGGAAATAATTAGAGTTCTGGATTAAACTAGTCTCCCCACTCCAAACTGATAATGGAGGCATTAGACTGAGATGGGGAGAAGGGTAGAGTCACCACGGTCAGACCAGGCGCAGGCCAGCCCAAGCACCTAGCCTTCTAGACAGGAGGAGAAGAATGGAAACTTGGAATCTGTAGGGGCGAGGTAGGGGCGGGGGTCTGATCTGCATTTTATCCTCCTCCATTTAATCACCACTCCCCTCCAACCAGCCGAGTTTGCCAATTAAAGGCCAATCTCTCTTGATTTCTTTGCTTTAGAAGGACATTTCGATTCACCCAGGCAGACAATTAAATCCCCTTCTCGCCTCGCCCTTCCCAGAGCTCAGAACAAGATGCCTCCGTATCTCTTGCCAGCATCGAGCCGCAGGAAGGAGTTGATCTCAGGTGCTAACCTGCAGTTATCAGGATGCCAGACTCATTTAGGGGGCTCAGCTCTGGAACCTGAGACGATCCCTTCATTGATCCTGGAAATCGCTGTTTAGATTTTGCCCTTGCTCAGTAAACAACTAAAAGTAACTGCAGGATTTCTCCCTTGCATTTCACAGAATCTCTCTCTCTCTCTCTCTCTCTCTCTCTCTCTCTCTCTCTCTCTCACACACACACACACACACACACTCCACCCCCCACCCCTAGCGTTAGACTCCTGCTCTTATTAATCATGAAGGGACAGAGGGACCACAGTCTTTATCTGTGCATGCTCAGTTGCTCAGTCGTGTCCGACTCTTTGCAACCCCATAGACTATAGCTCGCCAGGCCCCTCTGTCCGTGGGATTCTCCAGGCAAGAATACTGGAGTGGGTTGCCACTCCCTTCTCTAGGGAATCTTCCTGACCCAGGGATTGAACCTGCATCTACCGAGTCTCCTGTGTCTCCTGCATTAGCAGGCATTTTCTTTACCACTGAACCACCTGGAGCACCCTCAGCTATCCTTCCTAAAGCATTTAGGTCTTTCAGGGGGTGCTACTCCTTCCTCTGAGAACTAACGTCTCCCCCAAAGGACACAGCCTCCCATGTTCGTACGTTTGTATCGAAAGCTCCCTACTGAGACTTGGGCTCCCTCTCCTGCCAGCCTCCCTCTACCCGCACCCCCCCCCCCACAAAGACCTACTTCTCAGGATCCCCCTAAGCCTTCCTCCTTTCCCCTTCCCACCCCAGGACAGCCGAACCTCTTCCATCTTTGGCTGCTCAGACACAGCTGAATATTTGGGGGTGAGGGTACAGTTGCTGTCCAGTATGCCTGACAGCTGCTTCTAGATCGCCTGCCTGCACACAGAGCTCTTTGGGGGTAAAAGCAAATGAAATTGGCAAACTTACTCTGATGATCAATGTTTTTAGGTTCTTAGCAAGATCCCCGTTTCCTCCTCCATTAGGACTAGAGAAAGAAAAATCGGTTCCTATTGCCCGTAGTTTGCCATCCTCTGAGCGGACCGTGTGTTTTAGCTGAGTCCCTGTCATGAGCTCTTTTCGAGGAGGAGGTTTGCACGGCTGTCATCTGTGGACATCGAACTCCACCATCTATTTGTGTAAGATAAACAGAAAGACATAATTGCCAGTCACCCACAATACAGAGGATTAGGATGAATCCTAAACAATGATTATTTAAAATTCAATAATTGTTGAAAAAAATTAAAAGTCAAATGATAAAGGTCAATTTTCCTGAAGGCTTTCGGTGCAGTAAGCCTTCTATGATGATGGTGTTTTTAAAAAATTAAGGAACTTTCTTCTTCAAAGTCAATACTATCTCAAAAGAAATTCCTTTCTCGTTTGCTTAAACCCCTTTCGTACGATAAAAGGAGTATTTTGCCAAGGAGATCGGCATGATACTGTTTGCCAAAATCAGCCAGCCTCAAGCAAATAAATTTCTGAACATCTCACCACTGTAACCAGTGAATCTATTCTTTCCAAGATGCCAAAACTCTAATATCTTATAATTGTTTAAAGTCACTAATATAGTCCACCAGCTCTTCATTAAAAAAAAAAAAACTCACAAAATAAGACAGACATTCAAATCTGTAAAATTTTAGGATTTAAAGTAGAAATAGTGATTCAGAGTAATGACCATTAAGCAAATTACACACACACACACACATATAATATATATTCCTTAAATAAGGAATTGTTGCTGAGAGTGCTATTTTGTTATATAAATACCCCTGGACTGACCAATTAAGTATGTCGTTTCTTTGCTACTTACCTCTTGTGCCACAGTTTCGTGAAGGAATATAAAATGCATTAGAGTTGTGATAGATTTACTATGTGCCAATCTAGCTGTATATTTGATGATGCTCAACTATCTTTTACAAGATGCACGGTGGATGTCGTGTCCGAGGATTACTGTCCACCTGTGTTAGCCTTTGGTGTAGCTGTTTGCACACAGCTCCGAGCGTTTGGCCCCAAGGTTACTAACAGTGGCATTTTGTTACATATCAGCTTTAATATAACTAAAGCTAATTAACCAATTTCATGACATATTTTCTCTAAATTTTATGTTTGATAAAATAGCTCAAAGCTGCGAATTAAACTTCTCGCAAAGACTATCTCATTGTATTTCTCAGTGCTCATCTTTCTAGCGACAAAATTTACACTGAAAGTATTTCTGGGGGAGGTAAACATATTGATCATTTTTTGATTAGTTAAAACTACTAATAAAATATTTTTAAATGTTTCTGGGTAAAATTAGAGTAGATTCTATGCAGAATAAGAACCTGTTTGCTTTGCCTCCTTCCTTTGGGCCATGTTTGTGTTGCTCTCCCTACACCTGCAGAGCCCTTCAGCTATAGGTCACGCTTCTGGTGCCCAGAGGAAGCCGAGATATTTCGGAAAATAATTCAGGAAAAACCCGCAGATATTATTGGAACCGGGTGTCACCTCCCCTGGCATTCTGAGACAAGCAACATTGTGTTTGGTGCAGGGGGGCGAAAAAACACGACCTAACAGTGTTTACCTGTGTATTCAGCCATGAAATTGAATATTATCGAAGTTGAAAAAATGCAAATCAAATTAAAACCAGGGAAAATTGTCTTTGGAATTACAGCGGCCGGGAGCCCCCAAGTGTTTGTTTAAATTGAAGCGTTTAGAAAATGAAAAACCTCTAAATTGACCCCTCTGCCCACCCCCCACCCCAGGAAGGAAATGTATTCCTTAATTCAACTTTTAATTCAACTACAAAGATACGGAGGCTCCGATACCCATTATTCGCCCGAGGCAGCAGTCACGCTGAAATAGAACTTTTTCTTTAAAATGAAGTGTCTTGCTTTACCTAAGCGTTACTAACGTCGGACTGCTTCAGAAACCCAGCGGCCCCGCGGTTCTCATTCCTCCGGGAACTGCAGTCTCTGAAACGGCCTCCCGCTCCCCGTCAGCAGCCTGGACCCTCCGCCAAGGCCAGGCAGCAGCCCCCTTCCCGGGTCCTCGCATCCTGGGGCGCGCATCCGAGCCGGGCCTCCCCGCGCGGCCAAGGGCCCGCGGCGGAGATGAGCGCAGCACCGCGAGGTGCGGGGCAGGGGGGTCCGCCTAGCCCCGCTCGGCGCTCACTTGGCCAGCACAGGACTTCGCAGCGTCTTGGTCTGGGAGCCCGAAAAAGGGAAGCGCCAGACATATTTCTTGAAAAAAAGAAAAAAAAGCAACAGGCAGACGGGGGGTCCTTCTTGCCTTTTCCAGGTCCTACGTCGCAGGGGACTGACACCCGGGCGCCCCACGCACTGGAAGGGTCAACCTCACCCGCACGCGCCCCGGCGCCCCCGGGGAGGGGCCCGCCCCCACCACGCTCTGCTACGGGAGAAGCGGGAAGCAGGGCCCGGGCCCCGCAGGTGCGCAGGCCGCCGCGATGGGCGGGAGACCGCAGGGCTCGCGGCGGGACGCGCGGGTGGAGCGGCCCAGAGCTCTGCGAGCCTCGGGGGTGGTCAAGGGTGCGAGCTGGTCCCCGGCGGCCACGCCCACCAGCCCAATCTGGGATCGTGGGGGTCGCAGGGAACGTGTATGGAGAGGATGTGCTGGCGCGGCCCGGGAACAGCTTTCCTCTCGGTCGGTGACCTCAGAGGACGCGCTGCCTCTGGTTCGACCCCATCCATCGGACCCCAGCCCGGGAGCCCGGTGCCAGGGCTCCAGAGGCCCGTGCGGGTTTTCTCTCCCTTGGGGAGGGAGGGAGGTTGGTGGCCCCGGCGTCGTTCGGTACCCCCTCTTCCTGACACCCTGCAGGTTGAGGGACAGCCCCGGTTCCAGAAACGCAGTAGCTGCCGTACAGATCACCCCCCAGGCGCGGGCTGGGGAGCCGCGGACGCCGGTTTATATGTGAAACCTTCCCCTGTATTTCCTTTCCAGGGACCCCTGGATCCAGACCAGCTCAACTACGGCTATGAAAACAGATCCGTGTCCCCTAGAATTTTTAACCCGTCCTTAAGTTGTGGTCGTGCCCTGGCCACTCGGGACCATATATCCAAGGAGAGTTGTGGGGGACCAGTTTATGTTTGTCATTTTCAAAACCAAGCGGAGGAAACGGAGGCCAATTAAAATGACATATTTTTATTTGCCTCGCACGTTGTCAGTGATTTGTCCCCAGGGATCCACAATTTTCCCAAGCCTGTTAACGGGTGACGATGAATGAGTGCCTCGTGTAATTTAATTTTCCTGTCACACTAAATAGAGCTACATTGTAAACCTTAGATCTACTCTTACTGATAGGATCGCCTTGTTTTGCCATTTGCACCATAAAGACCCCCAAAAGGGACACTGTATTGTGACCTCTACTCTTGAATTATTCAAGAACTTAATGACATTTTCCATTTTAAAAAGGGGAACTAATTGCCATTGATGTAAAGCATGTGACCTTCTCTGGGTGCCCAGTATGAGAATGTAGCCATCTGTATTCGGACCCCAGAGCTGGGAAACTGCAAGATGCTGGCAAAATAGGAGAAAGATGTGAACAGAAATGAGCTTCAGATGGACGCTGGATTCAAACATATTGTTCAGTTTCACCCCAAACCATGACTTAGACTTCTGCAAAATCCTCTAATCTAACCTAAAATTTGTATTAAAAAAGCTTATCAACTCAGGCCTGGTTTGGGGGCACGACATGACTTTTTAGCTATGACAGGAACAGTAAAAATTGTAAAATCCACTAGTCCTTCATTAATGTTAAATTACTTTGTGTGATATCAAGCAAAATATATAATCATCTACTCCCCTCCTCCCTTTCTTTCCTTTTGCAATGAAACTCACAACTGTAAAGAAATTGAACCTTGATATTTGCTATTTGAAAATCAGTCTTGAGGTTTTAAGAAAGCCAGCGCTGAAATTCTTCAGTATCAGAATTCTCACTTTCCAAGTTACTTGAAAATGGAGGCTTATCTTTCCTCAAAGTAAAGAGAGTTCCAGTGTATTCACTACTGGTCTTTCACTCTTTCCCCAGCTCCCAGAGGAAAGAAAAGTGAGAAAAAATGAGAGAAAACTTCTACCAATGTTGTCTGGCTTCAGAAATTCACAGATGAGTGTATGAAGATGATTTGATGGTTTTCCTGATTCATCTAACTCCACTGCCAGCATTAACTGTGATAAAGTCTGAGTGGGTTGGGAAGTAAAATACTTTCCCGTGTTGGGCTGCAGATATTTCTTTTGAACTTTTTAAAGTAATGCCTGAGACAAGGAACTGTCATTTCTGCATCGAGTGGGCAGTTCTTTTTAAAATTACACTGAATGGCCAGAACTCTGGTTTCACGGAGACAAAATATCCTCTGTGTGAGGCTGCAAATCCACATCTTTCTCTAGTAACATCACTGGAAAAGAATATGAGGTGCGTTTGAACATTTAACTTGGTTCTAATGAAGCCCATGTAACGTCAACAAGCTGGACGGAATCGCTGCTGGGGCCAGCCAGAAGTCAGGCTGAAGCACAGCCCTTCATCTGCACAGGGGGGTGTGTGCTTAGGCTCTGAGTAGTGTCCGCCTCCTTGAGACAGCGTGGACTATAGCCTGACAGGCTCCTCTGTCCATGAGATTCTCCAGACAGAAACACTGGAGTGGGTTGTCATGCCCTCCTCTGTACAGGAGTAGTAAGTGTTGTTTTGAAAAGGAGTTTGTTATAAGGCTGTTGTTGCCCAAATCATATAATAGAGCAACTGTTTTTGTATTTCTTAAAAAGAAACCTGTTTCCCTCCTTTCCTTGGTATCATGCTTTCTTTGTGTGCAACATGGCAGAAAAAAAATTGAATAAGGATACATAGTTCTTATTCTCAGATAATAAGGACATACTTAAGAAATATGTTTGAAACCATCACAGTATTATAATTATCTTCCAATTAAAATAAAATTAAATTTAAGGAAAGAAAACATTTCAAGTCAAGAAAAGTTGGCACACATATAGAGTGTCAATCCATCTTCTCGAATACTTCCTGTGATTAAGGCAACACTTTCTGGGTCAGATGTTAATTTAATTATAGAGATTTTTCACCTGGTTCTCCACATTTAAAAATGTTTCCAACAACTTGCTGTAGACTATGAGACACACAAGAAATTATACATGTCTCTTTAGCATTGTGTAGTGTCATAATCCAGTAATTTTTTTCACAATGACAGTAGGTACTAGAAATGAAAATTTCATTCATTTTTCAAACTGTCACCATGGATAAGTTATAGTTATTTTTCTTCTCATTTCAAAAAGCAACCCTCTTTCTCTGGGACCACTTGAAGTGCATTTTAAGTGCTGTGGAAAAGTTTGCGGCATCATTAGGGCATGGCAGAGCCCTCTCCTGGCCTCATTTTTGGGTCTCACCACCTTCTGAATGGATTTCTGTGTTGATAATTCATAGAGCCTGGAGGAGGGACTCTATCTTGATTGCACTCAAATGGAAGGTGCTACAGGGGTATGCAAGAAATTCTGATTTAGGGCCATGTTTCATCCAGTTCCCATCATCAGTTTCCCCCTGCCCTCCAAAACAGAAGGCAGGAAGAAAGAAGAAAGAAAACAAAAAACAACGCTGAAACATATTCCCCATTTGGCCGTTCTTGAAAAGGTAAGTACCTCATCCACAGGGCAGGATGCCATTGTGGGATTTCATTTGGAAATGGGCTCTTTATTTCTCCATCAAGCCTGGAGGGAAGGGCTGCACTGGGCCTTTGCATTTGTGTCTGTTAGTTTGGGTGGAGTTCAAGAGATAACCAAGAGATCTCTTTGATTCTTTGTCAAGATGCTGTACGCTCACTGAAAGGGAAGAATGAGACAACTATTGAGGGGCAAAATGAGTTAACTTAGGATTCCTAGGCAGATAAATACAATCAGGCCAGCTTGCGCTTTTTCACATATAATGTCTTCAGTTGCCTAGGTTCCAGAGGAGTTGAGCAGCAGCTGGGGGCTGGGGGCTCATCCTCCTCTGTTAACTGACCCCCAAGAAGACCAAGAAGGGCATGTGTTCACCCTCTGCCTGAATTTGGTTTACATCCTTCATTTCCTTTACATATTTTAACTGCTTGATACATGTTTGTTTGTTTGTTTTTAATGTCAGCACTAGAGACATTTGACGCTAACTTTCCATCTGGTTCCATTTATCTGAATGTGTCCACCCAAATACATTTACTGGACTTCTGACTGTCCATTTTTCTTTCTTGGGGAATGACATCAAACCAGGATACCACTGACATGATGACTAAAAATACCTTTGGAAAAACTCAGTTTCTTCTCTTTAGCCAATACTTGTTTCATAAACAGGGACTGCAGCTTGGATCTGGGTCAAGACCCTGCTTATGCTGGGAGACAGCTATGCAGGATGGGTAAATGTGCCTTTTGGTGTAGAAACACCCTGCTGTTTATGTCCTCTTTCTTCTGGGAGGTTGTGGGGGGTGGGGGCTACAAAACTCCTACAGGATTTTTCACCTGGTGGATGAAGCTCACGTGCTACCAGTATAGCTTCTCCAGGATGCAGATTAAATGCGTGGATCATGGAGTAATTAAACAGTGGGCAAAACACACCTTGAGTTCATGGAGGCTGAATACTCTGGACATAAAAGCCATCAACTTTGTAATGAAAATACAGGGACTTTTCAAAATAGGCCGTCAGGATGCGGTTTACTTTTCAAACGAGAACGACAGCCTAACCCTCTTTGACTGTATTCTTCTGTTTTCTGTAGATTTGCTTATTCACAGATACTGGGACAAAAAGATGGGATGGAGGGAGGATGCTTGTGCTCCTAAGAGGCCCACATGCCTGAAAGCACACAAGCTTCTCCCGGTGCTGAACTCTGACCTTTGTAGGAGAGTCCCTAAAAGTCCGCAAACCCTGCCGTCAGCCTGCTCCTGGGGACCTTACCCCATAGTTCCCCATGAGGGTCTGGGGAGTGAGGTGAGTTCTGGACGTGAATATGAGCTCTCGGCATGAGGGAAGTGATGCATGAAAATCATGATTTGCAGACTTGGGCCAAACTACCAGACCAACAACCACCAGAACTAAGCACCAAGATACGAAAACATAAAACATTAAAGTTGCCCAAGTAGACGCTTAACCTCCCCAAAGTTACTAAAGCTTCTGATGAATGAAGAACGATGAGCAGCAAGTTGTCTAAGTCCTTGGCCAAAGGCATCATTACTTCTCAATGACCAGATAAAGTCCATGAGCTCAGAGTGATTGTCTAGGGGCAAAAGTGGTCCAGGACCCATGCCTTGTGGGTTTCTTTGCTGGCCAATAAAGCATGGGCAATTAATTGGCCACTGCCTCATAGAAGGGACAAGAGTGGCCAGCCTGGGAACAAGCCCCATGAACTCCCCCCAGGGGGGTGTTTGTGCCCCAAGGAGCCCAGACCTGATGGGCACAGGCCTGGATGCCTCTGCCATCTGCCCAGGATGGCACACACTTGCAGTGCTGACGAGGATGCATCCCAAGAGGGAGGGACTGGCCAGGACCCAGGTGAGGCCAATGTGGACAGGGCTGTACTGCCCTTAGCTCCATTTCTAGGTATTAGGGTAAAGTCTCCCCCACCCCCCCAAAAAAGGATGGAACTCAACTTCTTTTTTGAAGACTGAGGGTCCCTCACAAGCTTCAGGGGGGGTTCTAACATAGTGTTATTTTTTCAGTGTGCTTTGTCTCTGTGGAGAGGCTTCAGAAGGCCCTTGAAGTCCTCAGCCTTAAATCCGTCTTAATAGGGGAAGTCTCTCTTCTCTCTCTCTGTCTTTTTTTTTTTTTTGGCAGTGGGGCAGTTTGGCTGGGAGCAGCGCTGACCCAGCCGGCACTCGGGTAGACCCGCTATCATCGGCAGGGCACTTATTAACCAGCGCTCATTTGCAGGATCAATATTTCCAGCAAAAGAGTCCACACTGCAGATACACCACTATGTCTCATTTTTTTTCCCCTTGACAGACGATTTATTTTATAAATACATCTGCTGGAGAAGAAAAGGCTGTCCGAAGGACTGTGTCTTTTATCTCTGGGATATGCAAAGCACATTTATTTTCAGCTTTTATCTCCGGGATTGTATGCTGATCCCATACATATAGATTGATTTTGTTCAGGTAGATAATGAAAAGTCAAGTGGAAAATTGCACAATGGCACTCGAGATCCTGGTCTTATATCGGTATATAAATTGGTTTATTATTTCATTCTATTAAAGAGGCTTTTTTTTATTATTATTACCAGGAAAACTTCAAAATACATCAAGTTGTCAGCCTCACTGAATTTTCTTTTTTGGGGGAGGAAGAGAGGAGGGGGCAGGGGGAGATAATTTCTCTGGCTGCCTCTGTTAATTGTATGGGCTAAATGAGCTTGTACTGGGCCACTTCGAAGTCGCTCATGCAGTTTCTGTAACTCTGGGAGCTTCCTGGGGCCAAGACAAAGATAACCATCACACATGTCCTGATACACAGGTGGATATTTTTTCCCTCCAGGCATTTCTAAATTTTGTCACGATGACAGGAAAAGAGGTAAGCCTTTCTACCACTGGCCACGCCACCACCCCCAGCACCAAGAGGCCAGTGGGGAGAAGGTGGCAGCTGGATAAAGGCCACCACCAAGGGACGGCTTGGAGCCAGAATCCTGAAGGAAGAGTTATTAATAAACATCTCCTGGATATTTGGTAGCCCGTGGAGCCTGGTACAGCTTAAAGCAATTAATTCAGGACACTGACATAAACTCTCCAGGTCTTTGACAGCTTGGAGCCGAAATAAAAATGCTAGTTCTCCGGGGAAGAGAAGGGGATGGCTAGCTCTTTTCTGGACTGTTTGCTTATAGGCCCAGAGAGCAACCTTCCTTGCCGAATGAAATGCAAGGGCACAAACAATGTACCAGGGAGAGAATAGGAGATGGGAATGAACAGTTTGAACTATTTGCTCAGCAGAAGGGCACCACAATGCGGGGCTGGTGGCTTTCCCATGCAGCCACCATCCCTTCTTTGCGGTCTTTTGTTGTCCCTTGGCTCCTTTGGCCAGATAAGAGCACAGCTGCAGCCTTGCAGCTAAGTAAGGCTGCACTCATCCCCCTAAATCTCGGGGTGTCTTTACTGTAACGGGTGAGGCGTGGCTGTCTTTTCTTTCACCGGGGACAGTGAGGGAGGGAAGGGCAGAATGGAGCGGGGGACTGTGACATGCCTAGCGTCCGAATTCCTGAGTTTTTTCTTTCTTTCTGAAATCCAAGCTGTGATTAGGCAGGATCTTTGTGGAGTATTTCAATGGAAGGGTTCAGTGACTTGTATTGGTTGCCAAGCCAAAATGTTGCCTTTGGGGGAACAAAAGGGGAGGAGGTGAGTGTGTAAAACAGGGAAAGAGAGAGGAGGTAAAATTTTTGGTTTAAACACTCATACTCCTACAGCTGCTAAAAAGAAGGGGAAGTTTTGAATTAGCCATTTTGAAATTGTTCAGTGATGATTTCGTCACTTCTGAAAATCATTTTGGACTCCTCCTTTCCACATTTAATCTTTTCAGAGTCCTAGTGAATAGAGGTTGCCATAAGCAGAGAGAGAACAGGATGAGCTGGTGATGGGACATAAAACATATTTGTAATTTCGGTAAATTACTCCTTTAATCAAAGTAAATGTCTCCTAAGATATGATTGAAATGTTCTTTCCCATCTGCTCTTTTAAAGTCAGAGCCTATTTTAAATGCCATAAGAGAAAGTAGATGTGATTAAAAATAAGCATAAAGTATGGCTTACATTAGGTTGGTTTTAAAGTTAAGATCTGAACCGTCCGTCTGTTCAAACTCAGTGGGTTTTGCCAAGGACATTGGTTTGGGAGCTGGGCGACAAGGCTGCATTCTATTCTAATAAGGTTTATTTAGTTTGAAAGGCTTTGTAAGGTGAAAAGGCAAAAAGTGTAACCCCAAAGAAAATTAATAGTTTACTTAAATTTCACAAAATGCCAGACCAGAAAGCCACTTGCAGGAAATACGAAGTTTCAATCCTGTTTGTGTGTGTGTGTATTTTCACACTGACAAAACCCATAGGAAAAAACCCTGCTGTGGATTTTTCCTGCTGGATTGTCAGAAGGGAAGGCCACGAAACCAAAGGCTGTCCATAGAGACGCAGCTCCTGAAGACCGACCTCACAAGTGGCCCCCAGGAAACAGAGCACCTGTGTCTACACCGGGGTCCCTCGTGCCAGCCCCCACGGCCATGGCCAGGGCCACGCGGGACAGTGTGACCCTGCCCACCCACATGTTCAGCGACTGCCCACTTTGCTCAGGATATGCTGTGGGACGCCTTTGTCCAGTAGAGCTGCGAAGTAGTTTTAACACCAAGGAGATCAAATTTAGTGAAGAGGGTTTGTGTGTGTATATGTGTGTGTGTTCCAGCCGGTATGCAATGCAGGGAAAGGGGATGGACAACAGGGATGTGTTCTTTTAGGTATTTGCATGTTTGATGGCTCCAGCAAAAGACCAAAAAAAAAAAAAAAGAATCTTGTAACAAATGTAGTTTTTGGTATGACTTTGTATAAACATGTACATGTGAATGACAGTCTTTTTTCTTTAAGGACTATAATAAAAATATCAAATCTGAGTTGTTTTTTATTTCCTTTGCAAGTACAAATTTAAAAATTTTGTATTTAGGACAGAAATCACCCCATGTTTAAAGGAACAAATATATTGTTCTCTCCTGGTAAAGTGCTTCGACTAAATGTATATCATCTTTCTGAAAACTGAGGCCAGGGTGGAAACTGCAGTCTCCTGGGAGAATATGTTTTGTTTCTCTAACTCCTGCTCTAA
Organism: Ovis canadensis; assembly: GCF_042477335.2. Classification (NCBI taxonomy): domain Eukaryota; kingdom Metazoa; phylum Chordata; class Mammalia; order Artiodactyla; family Bovidae; genus Ovis; species Ovis canadensis. The sequence goes on along the minus strand of NC_091257.1, from coordinate 56,448,156 downwards.
AGAAAAATTAGTCCAGGGAATTTTTTTCCAGAAAGGCATTTTAAGAGTGATATGAAAATTATGTTGAATCTTTGTGGATAACACAGGGAAATAACCTTCCTCCTTTTGAGATCATGGGTTTCCACGAGAGGAGAAGTGGTTTTTTATTGCCAATTTCTGCAAAGAATACTCAGGAACTGGTCTGCCTTGCAAAGCCGCCCTCGCTGGAGGACCTCTGAGCGTGGGGAACGCCACAAGGAGGGCGGGCAGATGCACAAGTCATGAATCAGGTTTAAAAGACTGTGGTCAGGGGCAAGAAGCAAGTGATACCGATCTTCTATGAGATGGGCTTGGACATCACACCAGCTGCCACAGGGTTTGATTAATGAGGCATTAAGGAGATCGAGTGACACTTACAGCTAGTTACTTATGGTGCTAATTTCAAAACACTTTGCAATAGACAAAGACAGTCTGCTCATAATGCAAAGTAATTTGTGGTATGTTCCTGGTGAATGCATTTAGCGAAGCAAATATAGTTATGCAGAATTTAAATTAAGGTTGACACTAATGTAAACAGAGCCCAAGAACCACTGTCCAATAATTTGATGAGGACACAGGTTTTAATCAAGCCTCTTCCACTAAAATAGCAATTTAAATCCCCATCGTTTAAACTGGATAAAAATGCTTAAGCTGTGAATATTGGGGCAAAAAATAAAAATTTACTAGAAAAGAAACAAGAAACACAGTATCTCTGGGGAAACTATGATTTGACACAACAGAGGGATATCCATGCTGATTTAAACATCAGGTTGGTTTCAAGGCCAGATTCTGGGAATCTGGAGGTATTTGCCTTGCATTCTTATTGGGAAATGATGGTTTATGGGTAGTACTGACCTCAGAATAAAAGTGACCTTGGAATGAGAAAAGAGAGGCTCTAAGCTGATCCAGAGGAAAATTTTATTTTACTTATCAAAAGGAGAAATATTCCTCCTCCCACTCAACAGATTTCTATCTGAAGTGGAAACTTCAGAATTGACTGGAGGTGCTGGGAGAGGGGTAGGCCAGTTAGGGAGCTGGGGGTGCCATCCTGAGGGTTGGTGTTCCCTTTGTAAGAGGTAAGACAATCATCCCAGCCTTGTGTTGGGGGGAGGCAGTGTTGCTGTTTTATTTCCCTTCCTGAAATCACTGGGGAAGAGGTGGGGGTGGGGGTGGGGTCAGGTTAATTAAAATGCCAGCAGCCCAAGGTCCAAGGCTTGGAAAGCCTGTATATGAGAAATGGAACAATATAAACAACTCATTCTGTAATCGCTTTGGGAAGGAAAAACAGGGGAAGATCTGGCCATGTCCTTTAGGATCTTCTGACTCAACTCTCCGCAAGGGAGCCACAGGTGGGGGAACCCTAAAATCTCTGAATTGTGATCTGACCGTTCTAGATCACATCAATGGCGTGTCTTCTGGGGAAAGAACTTTCTACAATGACGTGTTATCATACAGATCCCGAAGAAAGGGCCAAGAGTTATTTGAAAAAGAAATGTCCAAGGCAGTGAAGATGAGCCAGGCGGTGACGTTCTTACTCGCCACGCCTGGGGAGCTGAGAAGGAAGTTGGAGACTTCTATACTTTTTGGGTCCCAGCCCCCATCTTCGTGGTCACAGGCCCACAAACAAAGAAACGGAAAGTCAGCGGCCCCATCACGTCCCCCAGGCGCGGTGGACAGTGAGGGGAGGACCCGATTCCCTTTCCCTCTGCCTAGAGGAACGCCCTCTCCCGATCCACACCCTTCCTTTTGGGGGCTCTGGGGCCCTTGGGCACTGATCTGGGGGTGGGGGCAGGTGGGGACTCTCCTTCGGGAGTATTTCTGGAGGGAAACTTCAGGCTCAAACTCCCTTCCAAGGAACCTGTCTGAGAGGGGAAGGGAGAAGCGATGACCCTTACCCCTCAGAGTCAGAGGGAACAACTTGAAAATGCGCCTGTGTGAATCAATTCTGAAAACCCTGGGTCCACACTGTGCTCTGTGTCTAAGAAGGACAGACTCTCGGGCCCCTCACATCGGGGCAGGCAGGCAGGGAGGTGCCACAGGCTTCCTGGGCAGAGGCTATGCCCTGGACACAGCTCCCAGGCTATCCTTCCTGGTGGACAAGGGCAGGGTAGCAGGAGGCAGGGCGCAGGCCACCGTGGGCCGTCCGCATCTTCCATGTCTAGTGAGAAATGAAAACTTTTTGTCAGGTCTGGGAGGCATGGGGCTTCTCTGGGGCCTGTTTCAGTCTCTTTACCACCCCACCGACCCCCACTGTGACCGGGGAGGTCAGTCCCCAAGGGTCACTCTACAGCTGCCATTGAGATAGCATTTCCGCCCTTGGGAAGCCCACCTGACTTAGCCCGGCCAGCTGCAAGTCGGAGGGTGGCCCCATCTCTGTCTACGGCTATTTCCCAGCTCCCGAAGGACAGGGACTCCTGCTGCTACTCCAGGCACAACCCTTTAGGCCCCCACTCTGCTCTGAGCAGGGTTCCAGCAGAGAGCACCTGCTGCCTGAGGCCATGACCAGCCCGGGGCTGTTCCTTCTCCCTGCCTCATCTTCCTGGTCCTCACTCTGCCCGCTTCCTGGGATCTACGCACACAGACACACACATACACACATACACACATACACAGAGACACACACATACACATGCCTCCTGCTGCCAGCATAGAGCGTGATCCTCACGCCCCTCCCCGGGTTCGCTTGTGCCCTCCAGTTGGTCTGGGTTCAAGGGACAACACAGGAGACCATTCACTATTCCCTTCATTTCACCCTTCCATCGCAAGCCCAGAGTCTTCCTGCCTTGGAGGTGGCCTGTCACGTGCTCTCCCAACATTGATCTCTGCACTGCTGCATGACACAGGACTGATTCCAGCTGCTCCCAGATCCAGCCTCACTGCCCTGAAAAGATTGGAAATGCCAACTCCTCTCTTGATGTTTCAGGTCTGTTTCTTGTTCTAGAAACACAGGGCAGGAGAGGATGGAGCAGTTAGCACTGGAGATTCACCGGGCAGCCCTCCTGTCCTCTCACCTGCTCTGGGAAAGACACTGAAGCTGTTTTTCCTGCCCAGCCCCTCGGTTCACACCTTCAGTGCAAATCCCAACGTCAGCAAGTTGGTTTTTGTTGCTGTTCAGTCTCTCAGTTGTGTCCGACTCTCTGGGACCCCATGGACTGCAGCGCGCCAGGCTTCCCTGGCCTTCGCTGTCTCCCGGAGCTTGCTCAAACTCATGTCCATCGAGTCGGTGATGCCATCCAACCATCTCATCCTCTGTCTTCCCATTCTCCTCTTGTCCTCAACCTTTCCCAGCATCAGGTTGCTATGGTTTTTATGATTGTCTTAAGAATTTGTCTCAAGTGAGGTTCAAGGACCAGGAGGGGCAAGTGCTCAAATCCCATTGGCCAACAAGTCTCCCAGGATCACCATCCCCCCACACCCTACATGGCTGCTTTTCCCACAGTGACCATGATCTTCAGCCACCAGCTCTGGGCCCAGAGGCCTCCACGACTTCCTTTTAAATGGAGAAGAGGTGTCTAGGCTTTCCTCATCACTTTTGCAGCATGTTCACAGGAACTACTGACTCCTTCTGGGCCAGAGCCCAGGAACCCTCTAGACTGAGCTCCGGCCTCTCAACAGCAGGCTGGCCCCTGAGAGGGCCGGGTCATCTGGGGCTGGCTCTTCGCAGGCGTCAGCCTCCTGCCTGGACTGCTGTTGTGGTGGACACTTGCTTCCGTGTGCCCACAAGGGCTGTCCCTTGTTGATGCCAGCATCTGTGGTTAGGTCTCATCTTAGGGAGATGGCTGGGAGGGGTGAGACCTTTGCCCTGGATCAAGGGTCATTTTGCACGTTGATGGGTGAGAAATGGTTGGCTGATGGGGGCTTTGTGGTCTGGGAATGTCCACTGATAAATAGGTTTAGTGACAGGCTTGGGGGGGGGGGGCGGGGGACTGTCACTAATCTGCTGACTTCTACATGCTTTATTTTGACGTGTTGCTTCTAATAAGTCTTGGGGCCAGATGCAGGGCTGAGTGGTTTCTCTCAGACGTTTTATTTCATTTCATTTTTTGTGGCTGCACTGTGAGGTGCGTGGGATTGTGGGATCTTATTAATAGCTCCCCATCCAGGGATTGAACCCACACCCCCTGCAGGAGAAGCACGGAGTCTTAGCCACTGGGCTGCCAGGGCAGTCCTTCACACCTTTATTTTCTACGTTTCAACATCTCCTCTCTGCTATTTCTTCCTCATTTTGGGGGCCCAAATGTGGGCTTCTGAGTGTGCCCTAAACACTGTCTCTCCTCAAGCTTCTGCCCTGTAGGCTCTCCCATTGCTAAACCACTGATAGCATTGATTACATAGAAGGACCCACAATTTTTACTTATTCTACAGAACTCTTTATATGTGCAAGGGAGTCAGCAGCTCTTCTAACCCCCATATATTTCCTTAACCATTCATTATTCAGGATCTGAAGCATTTGGGTACTTTTCAGATAAATAAGTAAATACTTAACTCCCCTAAAATGCTGTCTGGCACAAGGCCCAGTGTTTTAGAATATCCCCTAGCTGATGGAACTCTTTGTTATGTGTAAGCAGTTTTCTAAGATGAATCCAGGGATGAAAAGGTGGATTCTGATAGCCCAGGAACATTTCTGGGGGCAATCTGAGGATCTGTTATCTGCAAAGTCAGAGTCTCACCAGCTGGGGACATCCATTGGTTTAAACCAGGGAGCAGTTTCCATATCCTTGTGAAATTTCCAATTTACATTCTTTTGTTACTTAAGATTTCACTGGTCAAGGTATGAGCAGTATCCCGTCTCTCCCCCTTTTTAATTATTTACCAAATCCTGTTAGCTCTTCTTTCCTAAGGTCACATTTCTCATGACTTTTCCATTCTCTCTGCCAGCACCCTAGTCTAGGTCCTGTATGACAAGGAAAATCTTGGTGGAGAAGAAAACCAGCTTCCAGCATTACCGATGTTGTTACCAGCAGTCGGTTCCTAGAATTCATGTCACTGCATAGCGGTGGGGGGTGTTTTGCACCAGATGCTTTCCCCCTCGTTACCATTGTACTTTTTCTTTTTTTTGGTTGCATCCTGCAGAATACAGGATCTCAGTTTTCTGGCCAGGGATGGAACCTGTATCCCCTGGCTTGGAAGCACATAGTCTTAACACTGGACCCCCAGGGAAGTACCACCATCATACTTTTCATGAGGCATTTCACACCTAGTGCTTCAATGTCAGTGATAGGCCACATTCTAAATATTGCTTTCATTTTAGAAAAATCGAATTTGTCATGAATACAGTTTTTATATTTAGGAAATCTTGACGTTTTATATGTGCTGATCTACTGTATCTAAAGTCTTTAATTTTTTCTGCTGATCAAAATAGAATTAGATCTTCTGTAGGAAAGAAAGAACTTGTATTTTTCTGCTAATGTGGTGAAAAGTACCAGGGGTTTACAATGGACGGATGGGGTGGACTGCCTTAATCCACACAGCAATCAGAGCTTGACGGAGAGAGAGGTCACAGGACGCTGGATCCACATCGATGTGATGCGAGTGAAACAAGTCTAATGTGAGCCGCATCGAGCCTCTGGGTCTAACTTCTAGCCGGCGGGAGACGCAGCAGGGGACAGAGAAGCCCCTTACATGGCCCCATGTAGGTGCTGTCAGTGAAGCCCTGTGTCAGGAAACAGGACACATTACCCGTTTCTGCAAAAAATAACCATCAAAACGAAAAAAAAAAAGTAAAAGGGTGAACTTATCATTTAAAAGAGAATGAAAACATATGTTAGCAAAATGCCATGGGTGGATCTTGTTTGGATTTTCACTGGGATAAAGCACCTCTTCCTCCTCCAATCCTATGAGATAAGTGGGGAAATTCAAACACTTCTGGGCTGTTCAGGAATTACTGCTAACTGTTTAGATGTAGCAATGGTTTCCATAGGGTCAGGGTCGAATACAACTGAACAACAGCCTTTATCTTTTCAAGTGGCACTCAAAGAATTAATGAAGGGAGTGATTTAGAAGGAGTTCGATCTAGACCTAACCTCCAGATGAACCAATTGGGAAAGAAGGTGGATGAAGTAGGAAAAGGCAATGGCACCCCACTCCAGTATTCTTGCCTGGAAAATCCCATGGACGGAGGAGCTGTGCAGGCTGCAGTCCATGGGGTCGCTAGGAGTCAGAGCGACTCCACAACTGAGAGACTTCACTTTGACTTTTCACTTTCGTGCATTGGAGAAGGAAATGGCAACCCACTCCAGTGTTCTTGCCTGGAGAATCCCAGGGACAGGGGAGCCTTGGTGGGCTGCTGTCTATAACTTAGCAGCAGCAGCAGCAGCAGCAGTGGATGAAGTAACGGTAAATCAGGATTGGTTGTGGGCCAGTGACTGTAGGAACAGAGTGATGGAATACATTTTTCTTCCTAAGGTGTTTGAACATTTCCAAAATATTAATAAAAAATGGAAAAATTGGAGCTCACATTCATTACGACATTTGCCCCAAATCTCCTGGGAGTTTAATGTCAGAGGTAGACTGGTTCTAGGTTGGTCATCTTCCTGTCCATTTGGGCCCCACACTCTCCTGGATTCTCGTCCACTTCCCTCCTTGGGGTGACTGCTGATCTGGCTCAAGTCCTCAGTAGGGGATGCAGCAACCTGCTTGCTTCTCATGCTTTTCCTCATTCCCCGCTGCTCTGTTTACTAACAGAGTGCCCCTAGGGGACGACCCCTGAACACCAGTCTGATGGTTGTCCCCCTTGAGATGCTGTCTGTGACAGCAGTAGACACCATTCACTTTTTGACACTCTCTCTCCCTCTGGCTCCCATGATGATGCAGCTACTGACTTTCTTCTAGTTTTGAAGCCACATCCGTAACTATCCACTCATTCTCCTCTTCATTCCAACCATCACCTCCCCATAGAGGACCCTCCTCTCAGGATCCAGCTTGCCTCTCTCCTGACCTCTGTAGTCTCACCTCTTCAGCTACCAAACAGCCTTACCTGGAGGCTCCATCATCACTTCACATGCACTGTTTCAGGTTTCCTGAGGCCCAGCATTTCCTGCCTGCTCTCCTTTCATGAAGCCTCATCTCTCATTGATATGCTTCTCCATTCTCACCACACATGCATCCAGGCCCTCTTGTCTCACCTCTGGGCTGGCATCCCCAGCATCTTTCGCTTTGTGGACTGGCATCCAGAAAGTACCACTGAGCCTCCCTGCTCCTGAGCTCAGCCATCCTTCTTCTTGCAGGATGAAATTCTAAACTATTTCTCCACGAGTCTCCATCTGATCTCAAATGACTCTTTCAGCCTCATTTCCCACCATGAAAACTCCACACTAACCTGCTTATTGACAGTATCCTTCCTTTGAGTTCTATGTCTTCCTGGTCCTTTCTCCTGGAGGATGAGGCTGGTCCTTCCTGTTGCAAGCCAGGACCTAGCTTACTTGTAGCCACAGACGCAGACTGCTTCACCTGGCATCATCAACATGGTTTACCCACACTTCACTGGGCATCTGGTGGAAACACGACTCCGAGTCCGCCAGGTGTGAGGGCTCACCTCTCCTGCCGAATTTTTTTTTATTATTTATTTTTTATTGATGTATAGTTGACCTGCAATATTGTGTTAATTTCTGCTATTCAGCAAAGTGATTCAATTGTACATAGACATACATTCTTTTTCTATATATTCTTTTCCACTACAGTTAATTATGGGGTATGGAATATAGTCCTCTGTGCTACACAGTAGGACTTTGTCGCTTATCCTGCCAATTGTAGAATGGAGATAAACCCAAGCCAGATGCCCATCCTGGCTGGATAAAGCTGAGGGCGCTGTACTGGGCAGTTGGCATGTAACAACAAGTTAACTTCATTTACAGGTGCTTTCTCTCTTGCATGAGAACATGAGCATTTTAGAATTGGGGCTGTCTCCCTCACCTTATGGCTTGCAGCCCTCAGCCTAGAGTTGAGAACAGAAACTGTCCAATAGCAATTGCGAAATAAACGCCTGTGTCCACCTCCCCCACCCAACCCTAAGTCCAGCTCATCCTGTCCTGTCACGTACGGGTAGAGATGCCCGAGTAGCTATGTGCCCATTGGCAGATTCCTGGGAGATGCCCACTTTCAAATGCTCTGCCTTCCCCCGCCCCCCAGTAAATGCACTTGTATTTCTTGATTTTAAAAATACCACTTACTAGAGCACATTTGTGGTTTACCTAGACTAGAGCTCTGCCGATGGTGCCTCTTGCTGGCTTAAGCACCTTGGGATGGAGTGTAAGGGGTTGTAGAGAGGACTGGGTAGGTGGTATAGGAAGATGAGTGAGTTATCACATTACCCCTCTTTCTCCAACACAATTCACTGAAGCTGCCTTTTCCCTTTGCAAATATGCTCTAAACAATAATTCCAAACTCGCTTTTTATATGTCTTACGCGTTAAAACTTACTAGAGTTTTAACACAACTTCCAAGAGACCTTTCGCAATCTATTGTAATTATAAAAGCTTTTCTGAAACCCTTGAAATCCTAGTTATCTGTGAAGGAAGGTGTCAAAAGACTGAGAAAAGTATAGTGGAAAGAATCAGAGACAAGTGTTTCAATTGTTGGGGAGTTCTAGGTGGTTTTGAAGGGTGTATAGGAGTTTTCTAGGCAAAGGAGAAGAGATGAAGGCTATTCCAGGCAAAAGAGAGCACATATGCCATCTCTTAGTCCTGAATTTCCTGCTTGATCTGAGGGCATTATTTTTCTCTTACTGAATCCAGGGGTGAAGTGAGATGCCTTATGTATCTGGCTTCCTGCTGTATCCACAGTCAAGGGCAGTGCCTGGCACGAGCAGTCACTCAATAGAAAAGCATGATGTTGGACTGTGATGTCCCTTGTGCCTGAGGTAGAAGAGCACTGTTCACCTGCTCCTGCTCAGCCTGTCAGTATGTGGTCACACCTTTTCTTCTGTTTCGGCTCTTGTTCTCTTGGCAAGAGGCTTGCATCTGAAGTGAGGGCAGCCCCGTGGGTCATCTCCCCACCTCGTTTAGGCACTTGCTCCACTTAGCCTCCCACCACTGTAAACCGAGTTCTTTCTCTGCTCAAAAACCTTCCCTGACTCCCCAGCACCTGATGTACTCAGAATAAGTGTTTCTTGGCTTTTGTGACTTATCCAAACATGGTCACTTCACTTGTTTTCAATTTCGTAACTTAGGTCTTACCTCTGTAGATTCCATGATCCAGCAAAATGGAAGTATTTCCTGTTCCCAGAACACGATTTCTATTTCCTCACCTTTAAATCTTTCCTTCATGTGGCTGTCAGGATATGGAAGCTCTCTCCCTTTCTGATGAGATCTGCTTACACTGAGGACCAGTCTCGGGCTCTACCACCCCTATGAGTCTTTCCTAATCAAACCTTCTAACACTTTGTGTCTTTCTCGTGATACTTGACATATTCGTCTTGGGAGGTTACTCTCTGTGCCTGTGATTCTGAGATCCTTCAGTAGAGCGGATGTGCTGGTATTTGCGGGGTCGAACTAAGCACCAGTTATGGACCAAACCCTCTGCTAGATGCAAGGGATCCTGCAAGGGTGACCTTCTGGGAATGATATAAGAGAAAGTATGAGGAATTGTTTTGTAAATCCGAAAGTAGTATGCAAATGAGGTACTCTAAAGATGATGATGAGGATGGTGGTGGTGATGATGGGGGTAATGGTGGTAATGGTAGTGATGCTGGGGGTGATGATGGTGGGGCTGATGGGAGGAAGATGGTGGGGGTGGGGGTGATGGCGCATAGACATGACATTTGTATTTCCCCCTCCAAATCTACTCCCTAACCTTCTCATCCTGCTCTATCCCCTGGAAGGCTGACCCTATAGACTGTTCAGCCAGGTTGCCTGTTCTTTGTTTTTCTGTTGAGTGTACCCAATAGGAAATATCAATGAAAAATCAGAGCATGAGAGGAGAGAGAATTTGGGTGTTTGTTCCCCCAGGTCTCTCTCTCTTTGCTGGGCCTCCATTTGACGGTGGCTGCATTCTGAAAGTCTCAATCCCTCTCAGCTGATCTGTCCTCTATACTTAGAGGCTATACCAGATTCCACTAACCGGTCCCCACATCGTCCCTTCAGGACTAGGATGGCAATACCACCTCCATTCTGCGGTTGCCAGTCCCAGGGTGTGTCACCAGTAAGTTCCCTCAATCTTGCCTGAACGGCCTTGGCAAAATTCTCCACTATTTCCTCTTTTTGGTCTGACATCTACACTTCTTATCAAGGCCCTATGGACACAATAGTGATGGTGGTGGAGGTTACCGTGGTTGCAGTAATTTTTCCCTTGGGTGGTAGTCAGGGAGTCCTGATGAGTAACCATGCAGAGAGGCTTGAGAATCATGGCAGAGACTGGCAACATGCTCATTGTGTTAGTTATCTACAGTTGTATGACAAGTAATGCCCAAAATTAGTGGCTTTAAGAAATAACAAAAAGATTCTATGTCTCATTTTTTTTTTCCACAGGTCAAAATTCTGCAAAGGACAATGGATGGCTCATTTGCTGACTGGTCTAGCAGCTGATCCCAGCTGCTGGCTGGGGAACTGTTCAGCTGGAATGCACTCACAGGGCATCTCCTGGTGGCCGGCACTTCCTCCCAACATGGCAGCTAGTGTCTGAGGTGAGGCCAAGAGACAGAGAGTGAAGCAAGCCAAAGGCGTGCTGACTTTATCATCTAGTCTTTGAAGTCATGCACAGTCACTTGTTACCATCACATCTGCCGTGTTAATTATAAAGGCCCACCCAGGTTCTAGGGGAGGGAAGGAGATCCTGTGTCTCATGAGAGGAGTGCGGACATCAATGATAGATTACTGGTCGTGTGAAGTGGACTAGAGTGATGTGGGCCACTGGACTTCATAAATCTCCCCTGGCAGCCCCCTCCTTCCCCAGCAGGCACTGGTGCACGATATGTGGAGATGCTGATGATGTCAGCATCGGGGAGCCTGGATCCTTGAGTCCCCACATGGAGAAGATCCATCCAGTCCCTAACGATCGGGTGGGTGTAATAATTGCACTTTTAGCATGTTAATCTGAGAGTTGGCGATTGCTATAAGGCTTTTTATCTATACCCCCAAACTTGAAGCCAAGGTCTCCTCCCTCTTCTGTTAATAACACATGTTATCAAGACCACAAATGTATGATGAAAGTGAGGGACTGGTGTTCATTTCTTCTTCCTCCTTATAATCTATGCCCCTCCCCACCCTAAGAAGGAGCAATACAATGACCACCAGAAGAAGAAGGACCTCGTGGGACTGCCTGGGTCACTGACCAGCACAGTCATCGATGCAGCCAAAAATGTCTCAGCCAAGCCAAACAGTGGAAAAGGGAAAATGTTAACATGACGGCTGTAAATATTCAGTCCTTCTTTGGAGGATTTAGGGGGAAAATGGAAATGGTGGTGCTGGAAATGATTGGCAGGCGGGTGTCTGCAGGGGCCTCCCCACAAGGTCCAAGACATTGTCTGAAGGAGATAGCGCGCCTGACGCCTGACGCCTGTCCCAATAAAAAGCCTGGGAAAAGCATCTGTCAAGTGATATTTAGAATTGACATTTTCATAAGGATCTGGTCTATGGGGGCTTTTTGTAGGGCCCAGAAAAACTACATTTCTCATCCTTCCTCCTCCCACCTTCTGCAATTAACCAAGCTCACGGCGTTAAATGTATATTCAAAATGACTTGCATTAAGGACAAGTCATTGTGTTAAAGTTTTCAAAAGCTTTTCTTTTTCTTGGCCTGGCTGACCCTGTCCCTAAAAGTTTTTTATTAATAATTTTGACAATAATATTCATCCCAATGGTAGCAGCAATAATAATGCAAACAATTTCAAGAATTACTTTTTTCCAAACCATTTGAGAGTAAGTTGCACACAGCATGACTTTCCCCTACCAAATGTCTCCTATTTACTGCTAAGTATTTCCATGTGTTATTTTCTATGAAATGGAGTATTTTTTGCATAACCATAGCACAGTTGACCATCTCCGTAAATTTAACGTTGACAGTGTTTTTTCCTAATTTACCATTAGTGTTCTGATTTAATCAATAATTTTCACTCAAGAATGTACTTTTTGGCGTTCTCCACCCCCAGCACATAATACTATGTATCTGTGATTTCCTTTCTCTGAAATAGTTCTAGAACCTTTTCTATGCTTCATGATATTGACAGTTTCAAAGAATACAGATCCTTATTTTCATTTTCCCCTGTTCGCTCATAATGAGATTCAGGTTGTGCTCAGCTGCCGGGTACCCACAGGTGATATCAAATCCTGCCCGCAGCATCTCTTCAGGAACACACTGGTCCATCTCCCCCCATTGCTGGTATTGATTTTGATCACAAAGGGCAAATGACTTATTCTTCTAAAGGAAAAGGCTTTTGAAGGTATAATTTCCTGGAATCTATTTTCCCAGTAAAAAAGTCTGTGGACTTTCTAAGAATGAAGCCTGGGGTGTGAATGTTTTCATGGTGGAAGAAAGCCAGGCAGATATATCCTAGCAGCTACTGTGCTTTTGTGCATCTGGATTAGCGGGCGTGGCTGGGTCTCCACGCCTTTGGCAGGGACAGAAGACGGGCCCAGGACACCTGCACAGGCAATGTCTGCTGAAGCTGAGGGCTCAGATCTCAAGGTGGACCCTCCATCCGGGGCTAAGCTTTGGGAAATGGAAACACAGACCCTGCATGTATTCTCCATCAACTGTGAAATGCCTGAAAGAGGAGGCTGGCTGGAAGCTGTCCCAATAGATGGACATCCCTGCTTTCAACATGGCTACTGTCCTGTCTATTTCCACATTCACCCTGGGGAGAGAAATAGGAGGATGCTCGCCCCACTTTCAGGGACACTGGAGGTGGGTGGCTAACACATACTCTCAGGGTCAGGAAAGGTCTGGATACACTGGCCTTCATGAGGTTAAACATCGATTGTACATTGTTGTTGTTATTGTTTAGCTGCTAAGTTGTGTCCAACTCTTTTGTGACCCCATGGACTATAGCCCACTTGACTCCTCTGTCCATGGGATTTCCCAGGCAAGTATACTGGAGTGGATTGCCATTTACTTCTCCATTAAATAATCACAAGATGACAAACTGTATTTCCTTCATTTTAAGAGGCTACTCTCTACCTTCTATTGCTTCTGAACTTTGGATGCCTCCTAAAGTCTGTGTCAAAGGCAACTAATTGTTTCACAGGTAGAGTAGCTCCTGATAGAAAATCTACCTGAGTGCAGATATTCAACTCATTGTCACCTGGTTTTTCCTCCACCAGTGTTTTCTCTGAACAGGAATTCATTTTTTATTGGGGTGTCATTCCCATACACTAAAGTGCATCCTTCTTATCGTACAGTTCCCAGAGTTTTGACAAATGCATGTCATGTGGGCTTCCCAGATGGCTCAGTGGTAAAGAATCTGCCTGCCAATGCAGGAGACGCAGGTTTGATCCCTGGATCAGGAAGATTCCCCTGGAGGAGGAAATGGTGACCCACTCCAGTATTGCTGCCTGGAAAATCTCATGGACAGAGGAGCCCGGTGGGCTACCGTCCATAGAGTTGCAAAGAGTCAGACATGACTAAGCGACTGACCACCCACACACATATTGTCATATAACCAACTCCAAAATCAAGATACAGAACAGATCCACAAAAAGTACCCTTGTGCTTCTCTGTAGTCAAACCTTCTCTCCTGGTCACTGGCAATAAATGATCTGTTTTCTATCCTTAGAGCTTTGCCTTTTCCAGAATGTCGCAGAGATGGAATTAGATCTGTGTAGCCTTGCTGTGCCTGGCTTCTGCTCCGTGCATGCCTTTGAAATGAATACCCTTTGTCACGTGGATTAGGCATCAGTTCCTTTTTCTGCTGAGTGGTACCCATGGCCGGGATGCTCCACAGGATGTTTACCTAGCCTTCATTTAAAGGGCATTTGTGTTGTTTTCAGTTTAGGACTATTATGAATAAAGCCATTATAAAACATTCATGTCCAGGTTTCTGTGTGGACATAGGTGTTCATTTCTCCTTGGTAAATAGTTAGGAGAAAGATTTCTGGGTCATATGGTAAGTATATGTTTAAATTTTTAGGGAGCTCCCCAACTGTTTTCCAAAGTTGTTATACCAGTTTTCACTCCCACCAGCAATACGTGAAGGTCAGTATTCTATAGAAATTCTAATATGGGTATACTAGTATCTCATGGTGGTTTAAATTTGCACTTACCTAGTGACAAATGACAGAGAAGGCAATGGCACCCCACTCCAGTATTCTTGCCTGGAAAATCCCATGGGTGGAGGAGCCTGGTGGGCTGCAGTCCATGGGGTTGCTAAGAGTCAGACATGACTTCACTTTCACTTTTCACCTTCTCGAATTGGAGAAGGAAATGGCAACTCACTCCAGTATTCTTGCCTGGAGAATCCCAGGGATGGGGGAGCTTGGTGGGCTGCTGTCTATGGAGTCGCACAGAGTTGGACACGACTGAAGTGACTTAGCAGCAGTGACAAATGATTATGAACATTTCTTCATATGATGATTTGTCCATTCTTTGGTGAAATGTCTGGTCAAAATTTTTTTATTCGATTATTTTCTTTTTCTTGAATTTAAAGTGTGTTTTATTTTTTAACATATTCAGGACAAGTCCTTAACCTGATACATGTTTTGCAAACATTGTCTCCAAGTCTGGGTCTTGTCTTTCCATTTTCCTATCAGTGCCTTTTTTTAGCTGAGCCTCACAGCTTGTGAAATCTTAGTTCCCTGAGTAGGGATTGAACCAGGCCATAACAGTGAAAGAGCTGAGTCCTAACCACTGGACTGCCCAGGAATTCTGAACAGTGTTTTTTTAAGAATAGCTTTGCTTTTTAATTTTGGTGCAGTCCAATTTATAATTTTTTTATGTTTTTCCTGTGTGTTTTTGATGTCATGTTTAAGAAATACTTGTCTAATTCAGGATCCCAAATGCTTTCTGACTTGCTTTTTTTCTGAAAGTGTTATAATCTTATGTTTAGTTCTGTCATCCACTTTGAGTTTATTTTTATATATGTCATGAGGGAGGGGTTAATGTGTTCATTTACCAAGTGAGGTTTTTGTCTTCCTACAAAGACACTATTAAGTCAAGGTTACATTTCACGTATAATAGAATCTTCAGTTGAAAGAAGCATAAGACATATGCATAAGACACAACAGTGTGTCTCAGTTGTTGAATAGGTTGAAATCAAGACATCCAGGTCAAAGGACACACTAATTTTGCAAACTGGACAAGTTATGTATGTATTGCTATTGTTCGGTTGCTCAGTTGTGTCCGACTCTTTTGCTACCCCATGGACTGTGGCCCTCCAGGCTCCTCTGTCCATGGGACTCTCCAGGCAAGAATATTGGAGTTGGATTGCTATGCCCTTCTCCAAGGGATCTTCCCAACCCAGGGATCGAACCCACATCACCCGTGTTGCAGGCAGATTCTTTACTGCTGAGCCACCAGGGAAGTCCCATGCTTAAATTACTGTCCTAGTTGTATGTGATTTTTTTTTTTTTTAAGAGAGACACTGAGAAAAGAAAGCAGTATGACATGATCTTGATGGGTTTGACCTAGGGGTGGGGACAGGAAGGAGGGAGGTGGGGGACTGAATGGCATTTTCTAGGAGCAGTAAAAATATTCATTCTCTGAAAAGGCAGCCCAAGGTTAAGACCTCAAACTCTGACATCAGCCAAACTGGTTTAAAAATCTCAATCCTTTATCACTGTAGCCGTGGGACTTTAAGTGACATGCTTAACCTCTCTGATTTTTTGTTTCCACGTCAATAAACTGTAGATAAGAAAACTCCCTATCTCATAGCTTTTATTGTCAGCAATCAAAATAAGATAATCCATGCCAAATGTCTAGCTTGATGCCTGGTGTTTTGTAAGTTCTCAAAAAACAAAAAAAGACTAGCTGTTTTTCTTGCTCTTCATTATTTACTCCCTCAAGTTTCATCCATGGAGCTTCTACCATGTATCAAGGGTATCAAAATGGGATTAAAATCCCTCCATAGGCTCAGATTAGTAGCATCAGGAATTGGACCAAAGCAGACAGGCTCCCAGAAAATGACTTAGCTGTTTGCATGCGAGTTGGTACCTGTGTGTGTGTGTGTGTGTGTGTGTGTGTGTGTGTAGTGTGAGACAGGATTGAGGATGTATCCATTTCCCATGGTGGGAGTTCTCTCTTCCTGAAGAGATAATATTAAGCCCAGGATGCATCCTACAGAAGATGGGATCATCACTTGAAAGGACTATGATAAAGGGAAGTCTTCTGAGCCACTGGAGCCAGTCTGGGAGCCAGAACTCCACCTGGCTTTCCAGAGGGCTGAGCCTTGCATTCAGACCAGAAGGCATCTGCCTGGGTGGGGCTGGGGAAGGACACAGAAGGTGGTCCACATGGGGCAGTCAGCCAGTTTCCTGAAGCCTGATGGTGAAGAGCATGGGTCTTAGAGCTACTGAGACCTGGGTTTGAACAAACCAGTTTCTGGGCAAGTGACTCAGCCTCTTTAACATCAGCTGCCTTACTTATGAGGGATAAATAATTTGTCCATCTCAGGTGGATGCAAGGAAGGAGAGAGACGCTTGTGTAGTCCCTGGTGAGAGCCCAAGAGTCTACGCTGTTTTTGTAATTACCCTGACAACTCGAGCAATCCAGTTAGTCGGGCAGAGGGTGGAGGAGGAGACTTGAGAGGCAGGGGGGATGGATGAGAAAGGGGCCAGGATTGGGTGGTGAGGAATGTGGTTGTTATCTCAAAGGTAATGGTTAACCAGGGCAGGGGCTTAAGCGAGGAGTGCAGAATTTTAGAAAAAGCACCTGGACATCTGGCCGGAAGACAAATCACAGGAGGTCCAATGGGGCAGGGAGAGTGGTTAGGCGACGTGGCAAGTCCAGGCAGGAAGTGAGGGCCGCAGAACTGAGCGATGGTGCAGGGGACAGAGAGGAGGGAGCAGACCTCGAGTGAGTCTCCCAGCCTCTCCGAGCCTCGGTTTGCCCAGCTGTACCACAAGCACACGACTCCCCTGGGTGCACTGTATCACACGAGCTGACGGGTTTCACTGGCACAGCTGCTTTAACTGTTCTCAGGACGGTCTGCTTCCTCTCTTTTCCAGCTGAGCCGTCATCTCCCTTGGCTCCTCTGGGCTCTCTTTCCCCACTGCAGTCACCCACCTACCAGTGATGCCAGTGGCCTCTGGGATGTCTCACCTGTGGATCCCTCCTCGGCTCCCCCCTGGATCTTGTGAAATGATCCAGGGTCATGCTTCAGAGACCCCTCCCTTGGCTCCCCACTGTGTTCCAGAGATTCCCTCCTTTCTGAAGACCCTTCCTCAGCCCTTCTTCCCTCACCAGGGGCTGTTCCTGGCCCCTCCCCTTAGCACCCTCCACCCCCCACCCCTTTCCTAGTGGCAGGGAAGGTTCTGGAGTGCTTGTCCTGCCTTCTATGAGCCTTTAGGTCTGTCTATATTCATTTCATTCCTGAATAAGGTCACAAGGGCCCCGACTCTCCCTCAACAGATGAGCAAACTGAGTGGGGATCAAGTGGTTGAGCAACGTGCCCAGCGCCAGGCAGCAGGAAAGGCCTATGTATGTGAGCTGTCTGGTGACTCCTAACGTCCCCACTGAAGCTTCCTCAAGCTACTTGCAGACATCTGCCCACTCAGCATCTCCAAGGATGACCCTTCCTTGAAACTCCAGGTATAAATGTGACCTGTGCACAGGACCCCTGTCCTCTCCAGCCCACAGC
This sequence comes from Ovis canadensis, assembly GCF_042477335.2. Taxonomy (NCBI): domain Eukaryota; kingdom Metazoa; phylum Chordata; class Mammalia; order Artiodactyla; family Bovidae; genus Ovis; species Ovis canadensis. Next base: position 56,430,418 of record NC_091257.1, on the reverse strand, counting down.
CACCTAGGGTGCAATGTGAACTCACTTCCTCTCCCTCTAAACCCATCCACCCTGTCTTCTCTCGTGTTGCCAGTCAAATCCTAAGGCCCTGCTTCATGGGCTGAGTTGGCCGGTAGCTTGCGCTCCAAGAGGCTGGACCGTGTGGGTAGTTCCCCCATGAGTCTGGAGTGAGCCTGAGTGCCGGTCATCAGGAGATGCTAGGAAGGACGTGAAAAGGGCAGCCTTGGGAGGCCTGAGCCTGTCCATGTCTGATTGTGTGAGTTGAGACATAAGTGCCTTTGAAAATCTTTGTAGAGATGCTTCAGAAGTGAGGGGCCAACCACAAGGCATGTCATCAAGGACTTTATACGATTCAGCACTCAAAGCTAAGCTATCTTGTTTGCGATGCTTCTGACCTTCATGGGATGCTACTAAAGCCCAGAGAGGGCGAGCACCTGGATTAGGCCACACAGCTAGGAAATGGGGAACTTGGAGGGAAGCCCATACTCCCATGATTAGGGAAAGAGGAGAGAGCTTCTCAGGTCCCCAGACTTCTCAAAAGCGTTCTTTTCTCCTCAAAGGTATCAAGGCCAGAGATAATAAGATGTTGATTTAGAGTCAAGGCAGGCTCTTTAGAGCTGGGGGACTTTTGCAGGCAATGACAGATTTATCTGTCAGATCATGTTCCTCGTCTCTGGAGGAGGGCTCCCCCCACTGGGCTCTGGGTGTGTGGAGTCCTCAAGGGGAACGTGGTCCACTCCGACAGCGCGGTGTGAAGGCAGGGTGCATGTGTGGGTTCGTAGTGCTCTTCTCAGAGGATGCTGTGGGGGAGCCCATCGAGGCTCCCCAGGGCAGGATTCCCAGAGCTGGACCCCTGTTCTGCAGGTCACATGGCCCCCTGGCTCACTTTCCCAGCCTCAGGCCAGGAGCATAACCTCCAGTCCTTGGGAAGGGCTTTGTTCTCTACCCTCTACCCCAATCTTCTTTATTTCTGGTGGAGCTAATTTAGCCCTGGGGGAGGAGGGGTGCTAATTAGTCCCAGAGGTGAGCAGAACAATGGCAAAAATCCTGGACTTCTCAGCTGGCTTCTCAGTTATTTAAGAGGTGAGGAAGGGAGGTAGACCATCCTGCTTTCTCAGCCCCACTTCCAATCTGTTCCCATGGTCACATGATACTGTGAATTCTGTCTCTTTCTAAACTCAACTATAACTCTGTGGCATCTTTAGAATGTCCATGGTTATCCCTGTCACCACCAGGACCCAATTGAGAGAAAGTTGGAGTTTTTTTCTTTTCTCCTTGGAGGTAAACTGCTGCTCTGCTCTGTAAGGGACAAGAAGGCAAGGGGACCACTCTGACACCCCATGGTAACATTTTTTTCTCCCAGAACACCCCCTGAAGGTGGCATGCCATGACCCTGGCTTGCCCAGGCTTAGAACATGCACACGTGCTGTCAGACTTCCAAGCTTTGTTTTGCACTTACATAGACCATCCACCTGTGAAGAGGGCCATTGTGGTCTTTATAGGTTGGGGCCCAAATTTGCCTCTGAAGGTCACCCAGGCCTGCTTGTTTGTGGGCTCTTGATCACAGGAAAGGCAATTTTTTTTTTGGTTGTTTTTTTTAAAGTATCTTCTTTACCTCAGAGTTTAGAAAGTCCAAGAAATTCACCTAAGCTCCCAGGAGGGTAGCTAGGACCCTGATCCTTTAGAGCTTTCAGCAGGAACTCAGCTAGCCTTGACCAACAGGCACCCAGAGAGATGCAGAATGGAGGTGAGGATCTTGGCAAATTGACAAGGGAGTGAATCTTCCTGGTGTCCCCACCCCCAACCTCATTCTCCCTGCCTCACATCTCTAGAGTTTTTCTGGAGTCTGGTCTCTGGTTTCTCCTTATTAATAGTGACCAGAGATCATGTACCCCCACCCTTAACAGGTTACACTGTGAAGTGGTTGAGGTGGAAGAGTGGAGTCACAAAAAGGGTCAGGATCCTGCTTGCCACTCACTAGGGACAAGGGAATCAGCTCTGTCCTGTGATTCTTCTGTTACTCATTTTCTCACCTGAAAATGGGGATAATAGAACCTAATTCACAAGGTTGTTCTGAGGATTAAATAAGTTCCTATGTATAAAGTCCTAAAAACAATGAATTATCATTATTTTTGCTTTCTGAAAAAGAGATAGCTAATGGCATAATTCCAAGACTGTTGGTCCCTGAGAGTGAAAAATACAGACAGTGGCTTTTTGGATCTTTCCTGGTCTAAGATCATTTCAAGGTGTTAAGTACCATAGCCACGGTTCTGATTTTGAGCTTCTTTTTTTCCTTCTCCCACCGGCATTCTTTGAGATGTTTTGGCCGTCTCTAAGGTGATGATCAGCTGATATTACTGACTGATCAATTTTCACAGGAAGTTTTTAAACGTTTAGACTGAGAATAACCAATCGCTGTACAGGAACAACATAAGTATAAACAAGTAGGTCCCATACGACAATGCATCTATGTGGCATGCAGTCTCCAAGACCATCCTCAGCGCTCCCACCTCTTGGATCCATGGCCTCATGTCATCTCCTCCCCTTGAGTAACTTGCTTCTGACAATAGATAAATATATGAACACAGTGAGGGGGCATCTCTTCCATGATTAAATTACAAAAGACTGTGGCCTTCATCTCCCTGGCAATCTCTGTGTCTCGCTGCTCTGATGGAACAAGCCACCAGTTGTGCTGGGGAGGTCCCCAGGGGAAGGAACGAGGGTGAGTCAACAGCCAGTAAAGAACTGAGCCTCAAGAAACCTGATTCTACAAACAACCACGCTGAGCTGAGAAGCCATCTTCTTCCAGTCAAGCTTTCACATGAGACCCCATCCTGGCCAACGCTGTGACTGAAGCCAAGGTTTCAGCTAAACCTGCCTGGTTTCCTAACAACAGGTAGGAGATAATACGTGAGAGACAAAAAATGAGTTGATTAAGCCACTGAGTTTGGGGTAGCTCATTACTGAGCAGCAGGTAACTAGTGGTACACACTAGATTACCTGACTTTGTGCCCTGTATCGCTTCTCAGAAAGGTTAAGTAACCCTTGCCAGATCACACAGCCAGGATGCTGTAAATATGGCACTTGAGCCCACATCCCAGCTATTCCTCAAAAGAGGTTGCAGATGTAGGGTCCCAGTTGCCTTCTGAGATCTTCTGTATGCATTTGAGCTTCTTCGGTTTTTAGAATGACTTCCATTTTCATCATCTGATGTGAGGAAAGAACCAATGCTCACTGACCCCCAGCTTGGTTACATGGATGCTGTTGTATGCAGTGCAGACACTGTGGTACCTAATGTGGGCTTCCCCAAAGTGGGCTTTGCAAGCACTGACCCTTCCAAGTGCTCTGTGGAAAGTGTCCTCTGGCCAGAATATTTGGGCAGCACCTTGGCCCTCTCTCGGGAGTTCACTTGCATGTGAGTCCTGTAAAGTCCAGAAGAGTCACAGCCAGGATCCCTTCTATGCCCTTCTTTCATGTGCCTTTTGTACGTTGGGTGACATCATACAAGCAACCCCGGAGTCAAGTGAACTCCTCCCTCGCAACCAGACCATTTCCATCCCATTACCTAGGCCTCATCCTCAGGAGATCACCCCCCACTCTTCTTTCTGTTCCTGGGAGCACTGCCTCCTCGTCACCACCTCTGGTCCTTCCTCTCCTATGCTTCCTCCATGGGGACCCTTCATACGAGAAAGTCAGACCCCGCAGGCTCTGCAGCAACCCCACTGGGCCCCCCTGCCTGCACAGCTGAGTTCTAGTCCTGCAGCACGGAGTGCCAGATGCGCTTCCTATTGGTGTTTTCCTCCCCTACCTCCTCTCAGCGGCCCATCTCCCGGGGGCTCCAGGGACTTTGCTTAAAATCTCCCTTCCTTCAGGGACTTCTCTGGTGATCCATTGGTTAAGATGTTGCCTTCCAATGTAGGGGGCATGGGTTCGAACTTGGGTCACATCCCCTGGGGCCATAAAATTGAAACATAAAAGAGAAGTGATATTGGAACAAATTCAATAAAGACTTAAAAATGGTCCACATCAAAAATCTTTAATAATAAAAATAAAACTCCCTTCCTTCTGCCTGGATTCTCCTATATGCTTGTCTTCACATCCTTAACCCATTCTCTAAGTTTTGTGTGCCAGGGATCAAGCATTGACAAAGCATCCAGCCTTACGGCGGGGAAAACACGTGGGGAAACGGTAAAGAAAAAGCACCCCACCGTTACTGCGATTGGGGTAGGGCAGGCACTGAGGTTATAGGAATTTGTTCTGGTCCTGTCTTCAATTAAGGAAAGTTCTTTGTAGTTTGTTTATATTGTTTTTATCATGGACACCAAATATTTTTATTTAGTGTCACTCTGAGAGTTTGAAATAAATGGATGAAGAATTTTATTCTACGACAGTGTCATAAAGCCCAAATTGGAGTAGAAAGCTTCCATAACACCTGGACAAGTGCTCTTGCCTCCCTGCCCCAGTGCCTGGCTAAGACCTCATGACAGCTGTCACTGCATGGGAGGCGGCGGGGGCATGCTACAGCGGGTGATCAGGACCCTAGGCGCTGCAGCCAGAGTGCTTTTGTTTCTCTGTGCCTTAGTTTCCTTCTCTGTAAAATGCACATAAAAATAATATCCATGTCAAAGAGCTGTGGTGGGGCTTAAATGAGCTTATTCAGGGAAAGTCCATAGGAAAAAGCTTTGCAAGTGGTGAGGTTGGAAGATATCAGTGATTTTTTCCACAGGAGACACGGATTCAATAGCTGGGTCAGGAAAATCCCCTGGAGAAGGGCATGGTAACCCACTCCAGTATTCTTGCCTGGAGAATCCTATGGACAGAGGAGCCTGGTGGGCTATAGTCCATGGGGTTGCAAAGAGCTGGACACAACTAAAGCAATTGAATTCATCCGACTTGTAGCATTTTTCTATTGCTTATAGAACCTCATCTTCCTTGACATCTGTTTTAAAATTTTATTTATTTATTTATTTTGGGCGGGGCAGGATCTTCATTGCTGCGTACAGGCTTTCTGTAGTTGCAGCGATCAGGGGCTGCTCTCTAGTTATGGTTCCTGGGCTTCTCGCTTCAGTGGCTTCTCTAGCTGTGTAGCACAGGCTCCAGGGTGCTCGGGCTTCAGTAGTTGTGGTGCTCGGGCTTAGTCGTCTGAAGACACGTGGGATCTTCCAGGACCAGGGGTCAAACCTGTGTCCCCTGCATCTTAACTACTGGACCATCAGGGAAGAACTATTAGTGGTTAATACTGCACAGTGGATGCCTCTGTGAAGGTCATGGTGCGTTTATATTTATCACTTTAGCTCTTTACACATAGATGGTCTTCAGAAAATACTGTGGCTAACTTGTTGAGCTTAGTGCCTTGGGAAGGATCTTAGGTTTTCCAAAGCAAAAGAAGGCCCGAGGACCTCTCCCCAGGGAAGTAGGGGCTGGAGCAGAGACTCTGGAGATAGAGGTCACTGGAGACTGGGAGCAGGGCAGAGGTAGGACTCCACAGTCTTGACCTGGTGCCCCGCAGCCTGTTGGCCTTGGCCGGCCCCGGTGGGGAAACCAAGATTTTTCCATGTGATCTTCTGAGAAGTGACCTTGCCTCTTGCCTCCTGAGAACAAGGAACGATTTGGGCTCCTTTGTGAGAGGCAGCTTAGTGTTACCTGAGGGCTGTTTCCCTAAAGGCTGGGCAGATCCCTGGCTAGATTTTTTAAAGAAATGCCCCAGCTGTGTCCAGCTTTCTAACTGGTAACATCCTGGCCTCTTGCAGGGGGTCTTCAGCGCTCCCTGGCCACATGTGGGGACCATCATGATCTTTGGGATCATCTCGAACATCTCCCCACCTCCGACACCAAGTCTGTGCCTTTCCAATATAAGCAGGCTCTGGGAACATAACTTCAAAGCTTGGCGATGGGGGCTCCTCCAAGGAGCGTTCAAAGCAACAATGGACTTAAACCAGGTTGGGCTCCCAGAGGGTGCTCCTTAACCTGGCAACTATTGTGTCCAAAGTCACGGGGCAGCCACAGATGAACAATGCTCCTGGCACCCACGAGGTCCTCTTTCAAAGCAAAGTTGCTCTTGCCAGCCGTGCCAGGCAGAGGACCTGTGTACACAAATTGCCATTTACTTATTTTTTCAATATCAAACAATTACACTCAATGAAAATCATATTTCTTCTTTGCTATAATAAATGGAGTATAACTACATCAAAGGAAAATTTTACACAAAAGAAGTCCTCCTGTGATCCTAACCCTCTCACTCTAAACCGCTGTGATCTTTTGGGTACCTCTACCTCTAGTCATTCTGTTTCCTTTTTTATTGAACACAATTGCCATAAGTATATAAAAATCTGCCTCTCTGCTGCTTCTTTCACTGAACATTATTACAGGTACAGAGTTGCTGTACCATCTTTTTACATATTGTTTTAACAGGTAAAGGGCATTTGCTCGAAGTCATGCGCCATGACAAACTCAGCATTTTTCCTTTTAGAGAATGATGTGCTCCTATACATAAGACTGGTGAATATCATAGGGTATGACACATTTCATTGTGCCAGAATTTATGACTTATTTTATTTCCCATTTTGATAATGTTGCCATTTTTTTTCTTTTTGTTCAAAATGGAGACTCCAAACTCATTGCCTCTAGACCTGTGCAAGACTACTGTGTTCAGGTAAGGTGATTCTTTTCATATGCCAACATTTTTATTAGAACAATTTTCAAATGTACAGAAAAGTTGGATGAATTTTATAATTGATACCCACAGACTGAGTCAGGGTGACCTTTGAGCACAAACATACATCTTAGAAGATGCTGAGCAGCAATAACCAGTAGATAAAGGACGATCTGTCGTCTTCCAGCTGGTGTTCCTTGGACATAATAACCATGATAGCGTACTGTTATTAACTTTTATAACCTTTCTGATTTTTCAAAAGGCCTTCAGGCCTATTTTCTTACTGGATCCTGGACATCCATAAGGTATAGTTGAGGCAGGTGTTATCAGGTGTCCTCTGTCCATTTACAGATGAGAAAATGCATGATCAGGGAGGTTAAGGAGACTGCCTAGGGCCACACAGCAAGACAGGTGCCATTGCAATACCAATGCTGAGCTCTCAGCTGAGCCACGCTCCTACAGAAATGTCTCCCCTTAATTATCAACGTAGTAATTAACGACAGGTTTTCTGTAATGCTTTCAGCTCCCTGATTTTGCTTGTCTGTGACTTTGGATCTTTTCAGCAATCGAAGGCAAGGGCATGCGTCACTGGAGTCCAGCCACCATAAATGTCAATGTGAGGATTAAAGACCAGCTGGTAAGTGATTTCAGAAACTCCATCGAATCCCTATGCTTTTCTCAAGATACCATTTATCATTGTCTGTGGAAGCAAGGCTAATTTAGACAACAATTAGACCCCAAAAGCAATTGTGTACATGAGCTAGTTTGTCTCCATTGGAGAATTCAGAAAGATTCTGGATGATTCTGGAAAGTAACCACTAACACCACCCTCTCCATATCTCCGTCTGACACTAGCAAAGGCAGGCCCTGTTTACGGCTCAAATGCGGATTATTTCCAGAAACAGTGGCTTCTCCAGAATGGCCCATACTCTGGTGTCCACGTTCCACCTGGAAAGTGGCCTTCAATGCTCAAAGAAGACACTGAAGTGGGATCTGGGCCTCACCACCAGCCAAAGTGCCCATGGGGTCTGGGGCAGGAGGGATCCTCACTGGCTCTTCAGCCTACCCTTCTCTAGCTTCCTTTTTTAAATTCCTCCATCAGTGCAAGTCAACTGTCTCCACATTTGCTCTAAAAACATATTTAATGTGCACTGAGAACCCATTTCAACACAGGCATTGTTATTCCGTTTATGGATGAAGCAATAGAGCCCAGGAAGAATAGAGAGCACGACCATCTCAGAAGAGACCAGCTCATCTCAGAAGTGACCTCTCTGGTGCTGGAGCCCATTCCCATGGACCCTGAAGGCCGTTATTTTTCACCCAGACCATGGGGACCATTTTGCATCAACAAGGAGAAGCTTGTGCAGTTGGGCTCCCCTCCTGCCTGTGCTGTCTGGACTCTGCTGACCATCTTATTTTGCATGAACAGAGCTGTCCTGGTCCCAGCCATCTTTTGCTGGTGTGGAGAACGGAAGTCAGAACCGGAGGTCCAACAGTCCCTGGAGCTGGAGATGAATGTGCTCAGGGCATGGGGTGTGGGGATTCTCCAGCTTTTCTACGGAAAAATGCCCACTGCGTATTCCATGGTAGCCAACCGTAACTTTGTCTCAGATTGTTTTGATTTCTCTTCATCCTCCAGAAGAGCATCTGTTCAACATGAAGAATACAGCGTGAGTGCAGGAAAGCCATGGCGGAGACCTCCTTTACTAGAGCCATCTGCTTGTCCTTGCCCTTTGGAAAAATCAATGAATTTTATTTTTGGACGGTCTGTTCCTTAAGCCTGAAAATATTCATTGGAACACCGTGGGTGAACAAAGTCCACCCTCCCAGCCCAAATCAATTTCTCTGAAGTTGGCAGGATGTTGTCACAGTTTCCTTATAACTGGCCGCAGGGAATTTCTGTGCTGAAAATTGCACCTGGGAGCTGGTGGCTGCAAATGGGACAATTTTTATAACAAAACCCATGGCACTAGTAAAAATCCGGTGGTGTGTACTCAGTTGTATCCGACTCTTTGCAACCCTGTAGTCCACCAGGCTCCTCTGTCCATGAGATTTTCCAGGCAAGAATACTGGAGTGGGTTGTTGTTTCCTCCTAGAGAGGATCTTCCTGACCCCGGAACTCAAACTTCATCTCCTGCGTCTCTTGCATTGCAGGCAGATTCTTTACCACTGAGCCACTTGGGAAGCCCAGAAATCTGATGGAGATGCCTTCATAATTTGGAATTTTGTGACTTGCAACTTCATACCTTGTTGTCAGCCAAATGAGAGAAAATCTCCCACAAGGAGTTTATGAAACCCACAGCCACATCAGCCTCCTCTTAGGGCTGGTGGGCTGGGAACTGGAGTCAGTGTTGATGGAATAGAAGACCCCCAAGAAGTGAACTTAGAATGCTGGAGACTACGGAGCATTTTGTCCAAAGCATGTGTCTTGAGAGCTCACAGGTGTCCTGCACTGTATGTGCAATTTTGCTGTTGATGGAGAATGATTCAGGCTCCCCCAGGGCCAGTTACTCTTTCTCTCTTTCTCTGCACACTGTGACTTGCTAACCTCTTTCCTTGAGCCAATAGCTTCAATTTTATTTTCACCACATCATTATTTCTGTGATCCAGACATGCCAATGGGCCATTAACATTATTTTGATGGGAATTTTATTTTATCATGAGGATTACAAGCAAATGACGTAACAGCTTTCTGTTCACCAAGGAATCTCCATGAAGCGAGGGGAAAAGGCACATAATCCAGGGGAGGGGGAAGGGCACTCACTTTTATTGCACTCCTCCTAAATCCAGGTGCTTTACATAGATTATCTCAGATCAGTTCATCCTAGGCAACAGCCTTGTGAAGATCGCCATTCAACAGACAAAGAAAGGGAGACTTAGGGAGGTTGAAAAAGTTACCCAAGACCTCAAGACCTGACCTTAAAAGTAGGCGGAAGCAGGGGCCAAAGACTAGAATCTTTCCACTGACAAATCAGCAGCTTTCTGTGCAGGAAACCTTGAGTTCTTAGACCAACTCCCAAGGCTGCAGACGAGCCAGAGTGGAGTGAGGACAGTTGCCTGGTGTCTTGGGGCTGTGAAGAGTCCGCCAAGGAGCCTGGGACAAACCAGGACCACAGTAGCTCAAGGTCCATCTTCCTTTCCCAGATGCAGCTCTTCCCTTGTTTGGTGAGAAAGGACAGCCTAACAGTAGGAAGAACAGAAGCCTTGCCTTCATCAGACTGCGGCTTTTGCATTCTGGATGGTCCAGGCCCTCCCCTAGCTATCAAGATATGTAGGGCTGACCTGTCCCCTTCAGCCTGCACTGAAGAACAGCAGATGGCATTCAGGCTGATTCTGCGCTTCTGGCTGACTAATCTCCCAGGTACAAGAGTAAACAGAGAGCTCGGGACACCATATGTCCCTGACTCACCGTGTTGGCCGGAATCACTGTCCTTCTCCTGGCATATGCCTTCTTGGGCCCAGGTGGAAGGTGGGTCAGAGGAAAGCTGCCTGAAAGTTACAAGCAGAAAGATTATAGACATAGAGACACACATAGGGAGTGGGCATTGGTTAGTCACATCCTAAATGACGTTTATTATTTTTTAAAACCTGCTTTGTCTTTCTAGACAGCGTTCAGCTTCAGCCAGGGGCCAGCACAGCACTCACCACCACAGGCTCTCAGGGTCTGTGAATGGAATCAAGGAATTGCCAGCCTAATCCATTTTCTTTATATCAGTCTGGAATGTACCCCAAGTTGAAAATGAAGCTGACCCTAGTTCAGTTGAAAGATGTCCTCTCTTTTCTAAGAAAATATTTATTTACTTGGCTGTGTTGGGTCTTAGGTGTGGCATGCAGGATCTTCGTTACATCGTGTGGCGTCTTCTTTGTGGTGCATGGGCTCCAGAGTTGTGGCTCATGGGCTCCAGAGTGTCCAGGTTTCAGTAGTTGTAGCTCTTGGACTTAGCTGCTCCCCAGCATGAGGGATTCTTCGTTCCCCCAACCAGGGATTGAACCTGCATCCCCTGTATTGCTAGGCAGATTGTTAACCACTGGACCACCAGGGAAATTCCCCAAAAGATGTTCTTGAGATGGGGAGGCAGCATCCTGTTTCCCCTGACCTCTTCAGAGCCTCCTAAGCAGGCGAGCCAAAAGGGCAATGTTGGAGGTAGAAGTCTTAGAGTGGGCTGCTCAGGGTTTGAGAAAACTGGATTTCTTCTGCGGTGGTATGCTTAGCATTCTTTAGGAAGATAATGGTGCATGAACCTTCCATTACGCTTCTCTTAGTCAACCAGAACACTGGGAGGATTAGTCAATCAAGGCCAGAGTCTTAGGTTTAGGACCACAAGAGTACTGAGCCAGAGGGACTGGATGGACCCATCTAATTCGTTTTTTTCCTGCACACTCATCTAGGGTCACAGGGTTGGGAGAGGGCTACATGGATCTAGAAGTCTCTCAATGGTCCAGTACTTTTCTTGAAAGAAGCCAGTGGAGCTTCTGGCATTTGAGTCACTCTGAGCCCCTGCCATGGGGCCCCAGTGGTAGATGTCTGCCTTTCACACTGTAGGCCTTTGGGCCATAGTTTTTACTTAGCAACTGGACTCACAGGAAGGTTAAGAAAGATCCATAGCAGCAATAATGGTGGCAGCCATTCTAGAGCAAATCTTTAATACTATCAAGAGCTGTCCATGGCAGTTTGTCAGTCCCTATATCTTCCAGTTCTGAAAAATTTATGAGGTGGGTCCTATCACTGCTACACAGAGGAAGAATGAACCATCTTCATTCTTTGAACCATCCAAAAGCCCACTGTTAACTGGACAAGGATGGAGTTTGAACATTGTTGTTGTTCTTGCTCAGTTGCTAAGTCTTATCTGATTCTTTGTGACCCCCGTGGACTGGAGCATGCCAGGCTTCCCTGTCCTTCACTATCTCCTGGAGTTTGCTCAAACTCATGTCCACTGAGTCAGTGATGCCACCCAACCATCTCATCCTCTGTTGTCCCCTTCTCCTCCTGCCTTCAATCTTTCCCAGCATCAGGGTCTTTTCCAATGAGTTGGCTCTTTGCATGAGGTGGCCAAAGTTTTGGAGTTTCAGCTTCAGCACCAGTCCTTTCAGTGAATATTCAGGACTGATTTCCTCTAGGATTCACTGGTTGTATCTCCTTGCTGTCCAAGGGACCTCAAGAGTCTCCTCCAGCACCACAGTTTAAAAGCATCAATCCTTTGGTGCTCAGCTTTCTTTATAGTCCAACTCTCACATCCATATATGACTACTGGAAAAACCATAGCTTTGACTAGACGGACTTTTGTTGGCAAAGTGATGTCTCTGCTTTTTAATACACTGTCTAGGTTTGTCATAGCTTTTCTTCCAAGGAGCAGACGTCTTTTAACTTCATGGCTTCAGTCACCCCAGAGTCCAAGATAGTTCTGAGGCTCTGTTCGTAATCTTTAGAAGATAGTTCTCAGACAAAAGGGATCGTATGGATACAGAAGACAGACTGGAGATTTAATGTGGTTGCTTAAGATACTTTGAAAGCTTCCAGTTCCAGGGCAGCAGCTGATAGGTGGGGCTGGATGGAGATGCCTGCAGGAGAGCTCACCTCCACTCAGTCCTCTTCCCAACCTCCTGTCCTGCTGATCCTCACCAGGAAGGACATGGGAATTTTCCAAGTTCGTTTACTCTTTCTCTCTATAATCAATTCTGTAGCTTTGCTTCTAACACTAAAATTCCAACTCAAATTCAGGAATCCTGGTAACACAGGTCCAGGATGCAATTTGTTGTCCACTCATGGAAAGCTGGGCTCTGTCACTGGGACACCCACTTGTTCAAGAAAGTGAACTTGCCTTTAAGAAGCAAAATCCTAGAAAAACATCCCTCTCAGAGGATGTAGGAATAAAATCCCTTGGCTTCTGATCTAAAATATTTTTATTGAGGAAGGAGAGCTAGTCCCCAAGAACAATCCAACCTCACCCAGGTCACTGCTGCTGGGGACAGGCCAGCTGGGCACACACCCATCACACTTACAAGTGGAGGTATCCTCAGGGAATGGGGTATCTGGAAAAGAAAACACTTTGAAAAGTCTAATGCTAATATTAGCCAAATGTGTTTGAGTCTCTGAACCACTGTCTTCTGTTTGACTTCTCATTGGAACTTGGTATTTGTATTCTCTGGCTTGCCTGGTGGCTCAGCAGTAAAGAATCTGCCTATAACACATGAGACTTGGGTTTGATCCCTGGGTCAGGAAGATCCCCTGGAGAAGGAAATGTCATCCCATTTCAGTAACTGTGTCTGGGAAATCCTGTGGACCGAGGAGCCTGGGGACTATAGTCTATGGGAGTCACAAAGAGCTGGACATGACTGAGTCACTGACACTCAGGTGTATTTTTACTTTGCTACTATGGCTGCTAAAAATATATATAAAATTATACACACACACACAGACACACACACATATATATGACTTGCATCATTTCTATTAGATAGTGCTGATCTAATAGGTATACATAAACATATACCTGCAAACAGAATATTCATTTATAAGTTCTCACGGAACAAAAGAACAATTGCCAAATTATCAGTATACACAGATTATGCTCTTTAATCATAATGATATAAGAAATAATGAGAAAGTATCAAATATCTCTTGAGCTCAAAAATTATATAACACATAGGCAATGAAATTAAAAGATATTGCAAAATTTTTTATAAAGGAACAAGAATGAAAATATCATGTCAAACTCTGTGGCCAATACTTAAGTGGCATTTCGTGTTTCGTGTCATTTTGAGTACATTATCATAAGCAAGACACATTGAAAACCAAAGACCTAAAAGCAAAATGAAACATACTAGGGGAAAAAAGAGAATTAGAATAAAACCAGAGTAGTGAGAAAGAAGAACATAAAGAAGATAGGGAAAGAAATCAATAAAACAGCCTAAATCTCCACTAAAATCTGATTCTCTGAAAAGTGAGTGAACAAAGGTGGGAATGACATTCTATATACCAATACATATTTGAACCAGGGTAAATGGACCATGTCATAAGGGAAACTAGTGATTCTTGACGAGAGGAATCAAAGAAGGCTTACCTAGAATCAAGTAGATAACTACTTGATTAAGTTAAGTTGCTCAGTCGTGTCCGACTCTTTGTAACCCCATGGACTGTAACCCACCAGGCTCCTCCGTCCATGGGATTCTCCAGGCAAGAATCCTGGAGTGGGTTGCCATTTCCTTCTCCAGGGGATCTGCCCAACACAGGGATTGAACCCAGGTCTTCTGCATTAGAGGCAGACGCTTTAACCTCTGAGCCACCAGGGAAGCAAGTAGATAACTATAGCACAGGCAGCCCCTCCCATCTGGAGGACCTGCTCATGCCCCCATGGTGCAGGGGGAACACCAGTGTGTGCTGTGGAGCCAGAACACGGATGGGAGACAGTGGGAAAATAACAGAGTAAATCAACAGAAGAGCCCTGGGTGGACATGCCATGCCCCTTTGCTCTTGTTTTGTTACTAAGTCGTGTTCGACTCTGCGACCCCATGAACTGCAGCACGCCAGGCTTCCCTATCCTTCACCATCTCCCCAAGCTTGCTCAAATTCACTTCTATCAAGTCAATGATGCCATCCAACCATCTCATCCTCTGTCACTTCCTTCTCTTCCTGCTGTCAATCTTTCCCAGGATCAGGGTCTTTTCCAATGGATTGGCTCTTCACATCAGGTGGCCAAAGTATTGGAGCTTCAGCTTCAGCATCAGTCCTACCAATGAATATTCAGGACTTATTTCTTTTAGGATTGAGTGGATTGATTGCCTTTCTGTTCAAGGGACTCTCAAGAGTCTTCTACAGCACTGCAATTTGAAAGCATCAGTTCTTGGGCGCTCAGCCTTCTTTATGCTCCAACTCTCACATCCATACATGACTATTGGAAAAACAATAGTTTTGACTATACAGACCTTTGTCAGCAAAATGTCTCTGCTTTTTAATACGCTTTCTAGGTGTATCATAGCTTTCCTTGCAAGGAGCAAGTGTCCTTTAATTTCATGGCTGCAATCACCATCTGCAGGGATTTTTGAGCCCAAGAAAATTCTAATTTTTTGCATTTGAAGAGATATAGAAGGTTCTTTTAAATGTTATAAAAAATCTGTGGTGACCTCCCAAGCTGAGGCTTTTCTCTTTTCTTGAATTCCAAACATACAATAACACAAAATGTAACACCCCACTTCTCACTGGTTTCTCCCATTTGAAGTTTCCAAGTGGAAAGTTCTTTAGAATGAAATGTCTTTCATTTTCTCAAGTGCATCCTCAGAACTTAGTTGCTCACCAGAAGCTACTGCTTAATCCTGACAACACTTGACACTGCAGAGAGACACTGGGATCTAGGGTGCATGTGTGTACATGTGTGTAAAGAGCAAGAGAGAGAGAGAGGGAGAGAGAGGGAGGGAGGATAAAATCAAATTTCTTGGTTCCTTCTTTGCTTCTATAGATGTAGTCCAAAAGGTTAATTTTAAAGCTTATCTACTGGGCACAAATTCTCAAGTGCATATAGCTGGAAATGATCAGTTGGGCAGAGGAAGCTGCTTCAGGCAAATATAGCACTTAGCAAGGTGGGGTAGCCACACACCACCTATAAGAGAAGATGCCATCTGAGCTGCCAGAAACACCTAATCAGTCAAGGCATCACTTTTCATAACATACCCAAATAATGCCCACAGCTAGCTCTGTTCTGGGCCTGTGGGCACAGACCCTGGCCCAGCCCCCTCTGCATCAGCCCCTCACCCTCTGCCTTTGTCTGCAAACAGGGGAGAGGAGCTTCAGGTTGGAGGCCCCACAGCAGCTGAGCAGCCCAGGTGTATGTCCATTGGCTGCAGGACCAGGCTGAGTCTGATTTTCTTTTGTACATAAAGATAAGAAGCCAAGGGCCCCCTTTCGAAAGCAAACACATTGAATTTGAACCACCATCTCCTCATGATTCACCGAATGGAATTTACGACAGTGTTTACCCTTTTCCACAAAAGTAGTGAATGGATCGGTCTTAATCTGAAATAAAAATCCACAGCAGACGCATTTTGAAGCCCCACGGGGGAGATTTTCTTGCAAAGACCCCCATGACTCCAGATCATTCCGCCCAGAATTCAGAGGAAAGAGTGGCCCGGATCTTCTGGGGAGAAGCAACTCCAAGGATGAAGCAAACAAGTCTTTGCATGTGCCAAGTTCTGCAGGGCCCCCTCTTAATAGCGGGAATTCAGACAAAACTTCAGGAATGCTTTGCTGGGCAGCTGTGGTGCATTCAAAGCAGAGAAAGGGCCTTAATCTTTGCAAAACCAACAAAGATAAGCAAGAGCTTTACCCTGGTTGAAATTAGCCAACTTGCTGCTACACAATGTCCTTGCGACCATTATCCAGGCTCTGACCGCGGAATGGCACCACTCAAGTATGCTGGCAATGTTTAACGAGCCATCTGTCTTGTACCTGTTCCACAGTGCAGCAACCTTTGTTGGAACCCTGGCCCCGTCCAGCACGTCCACTGGCTGCTCACTGGCTGGAGACCCTCAACTCTTTCCTGTCTCACGTGAATTTCACACCTCGCTCCATGATGTGTTGTGGTCGTGCCCTAGGACATTTGGAAGGGGCATATGGATTTTGTATTTGTCCATCGATCATTTTGCATGGCTTCATGTGTATGGGGTTGCACAGATCTGGACACGACTGAAGCGACTTAGCAGTAGCAGCAGCATGTGTATAAAAACTTTATTCATTTATTTGATTTCTCCCCCCTAATTTTTCTTCTTTTAGGGGAATTTCAATATTCACTCCAGTGTCACTAACTGCTGATTTTCTTTTCATTCTTGTCCTTGAAATTAGAAGCCCCCTCCCCTTCAGATATATTTTTTTATACCCCTGGAAAAGATCTTCTCCTTAAATATCACAGTTTCAGGAGTTTGCACATTGTCACTGAAGACTTGGGTTCAACCACTTGAGCTTCATGTTTTCTGAGGTCTGTAACAGTCACATCTAGGCATTGTCATGTGACTCAATAGATCAATATCCTTGTACAACTGCCCACGTTGGAGTAGAGATGTGAGACAATAATGAAATCAATTCACGGATTTTGTTTTGTTTAAAAAAAAAAGTGTGCTTTATCAAAATTCTCTGATTTAAAAATTTCATTGTGAATTCACATTGATTTCTCCTGCTCTGCCTTCCTTGCTCAAAAGTAACATGTCCTCATCTTTGTCTTACAGGCATCATGATGTTGCTGGAATGATGGTTGTCTCGGGCATGTGATGCTGCTATGGACACGTGTGCGCATGTTTCTGAGTCCCTGCTTTCAGTTCCCTGGGCACGTACCTTGCAGTAAAATTTCAGAGCTGCAGGAGAATTCTATAGAAATTTTTTGAGGAACTCTACACAATTTTAGTTTCCCACCAGCCACACAGGTACCAGAGTTCCCGTTTCTCGACATCCTTGCCAAAACTCAGTTTCCTTTTTCTAAACAAAGCTCACCCTCTGAGTGGGCAGGAAGTAGGACTGCCCATTCACAAATACAGGAGTCTTCTTGGTCTGCACTTCCTTGGGGATGAACTTCAAGGACACAGGTGTGGGTGTGCTCCTCCACCATGTATCAGGAAGGCTCTGGGGCCCTTCCCTCCTAGCATCCCCCAAATCCCCCATATTGGTGTAAGGATTGATGCCTCCAAGAGGTACCCCTTCCTAAAGGACGTCATTGCCACCAGGAAAGGGAGAGGCTTTATCCGACAGTGTGAGTCATAGAAAACAGAAGGGTGAGATCCTGGAGTCCAGGGTATGGAAGCCAGAATTGAAAGAGACGGATGACTCCCTGTTGGGCCACAGTCCAGAGCCTTATCTGGCCCAGAGGTGACAGGAGCATGTCCCAGGCAGAGGAGGGTATCCTGAGGCAAGGGCAGCTAGGAAGTCACGGACATCTTGGGTATGGGGAGCAAGTGGCTCAGGACAGGGAGTCAGAATGCTCTCCTCACCTCAATACACAGGCAGTGGCACAAAAGACAAATCTGAGAGAGAGCAGCCCCCACCTGTGAGCCTGAGGCTTTCTTTCCTCTGTCCCTTCTTTGACGGGTGTCTTTCAACTTGGCCACGTGTTCAAATCATCTAGGAGTTCTGCAGATCCCTGGTGCCCTGGCCAATGAGATCGCACATGCTGTACGTGGGGCCCGGCATCCGTCTTTGAACATCCCCAAGGAGATTCAAGTGGGCGGTCAAGGATGAGAGAAGTAGAAGTTTAGTTTTGAAATGATAGGTTTAAAAACTAGACTTCATTCGGTTTTTTTGGTTTTATTATAAAAGAAATACGGTCACACTGTAGAAGTTCAGATGGAATAAAGATATCGATAGGTCCTGTGGCCTGAAGGCAGCTGTAGACAGCCCAATCCGTGCCCGATGGGGGGCTTCTTTCCTGGAAGAGTGGACAGAAGGAGGGCTGGCCTCCAGGGCAGGGCTGTGCCACTGAGTTCACCCAGCATATGATATATTCTCTGTGTCCCCAGCACTGTGGCAGGCACGGTGAGGTCTGCACTCAATAAACGTTTGTAGAATCAGTGAATGGGAGCAGGAAAGCATGAATTCATGAAAAGCAGCCCAAGACACGGTCCCTGCCCTCTAGGAACTTACAAAGGGGCCGTTGAATAGGCATTACAATGACAATAATCGGATGGTGATAATAGTTCCTGCATCAGTGACTCTGTATGTCTGTGCACGCAGCCTGGCAGCCAGGGAAACCAGGGAGGGTTTTTGAAAACTCTGTTTGGTAGCTACGGCCTCTCTTATCTTTATTAATGCCCAGCAAAGCACAAACAGACACACTGCCCCCTTCTTGATAAAACAGGTAAACAGGAGCAGAGCAAAAACCACGGAGACAGGTTGCCAGTGATACCCAGAGCCCACCTGGGTGGTCACAGAAAGGCCAAAGAGAGTGGAGAAAATCCTGCCTCTCAGATGTGGAGTTATTCTGATGATGGCTTGAGTCTTCGCTTGTTTGACATAAGTTTCCCAAGCTCTCCAGCCTCCAGATACATTAAGTTGATCAGCCATGAGCTCCTTGCCACTTAGAGCTTCTTCTTCTAGTCATTGTGATGGAGAGAACAGGACAGGGGAGAGCTGGGGGGCTTGTCTCTTTGTCAACACCCTGTGCAACTTTAGGAATGTTCCATATCTTTGACCTGCAACACAGACAGCAGTTTCTGTCCTGCTTCTCTTGCCTGGTGGTTGGACAAAATTCAGGAGCATTGAATTACTGACCTAAAGGCACCTTTTCATGCTTAGGTGTTTTCCGCTTCCATCATGTATAGCGCTGGGAGGCCGAAGGACCCTCAGTCACAGAGCAGCTCACAGGCCAGGTATACTGACCCCTCTGGGCTGTGGTCACAGTCCTCTGCTGCCTCTCACAAGCTGCGGGAAGCAAGCAGCTGCCAGTAGACTGTAGGTGCTAGACATGTACAAGGATCTCAAACAGCCATTTACACCTGCAGCTTTGTTAGTCACTGTGCCATTTTAATTCCTGCTCTTATTTCCCTCTGTCAGTCCCAGGCAACCTCCTCTCCTGTTCAAGGAGAAAATTCTTTTTCTCCTTCCTTCCTTTCCGCCCTCCCTCCCACTCTCTCTCCTTCCTTACTCCTTCCCTCCAAACTTCCTTCATTTCTTTTTTTTTTTTCCTCTGCTTTCCTTCCTTCCTCCTTTCTTCTCTTCCTTTCCTTTCTTTTCTTTTACTGTTTTTATCCAGGTCAAAATGTATTCGGGTGGCCTTAGGTAGGTGATGAGCAGGTGAGGACGTTGACTCCCACTTGCTGGCCAAGATTGCTGATCTGTGGGCTCTGAGCCTGCAGGGTGCCTGACCCCACAGTGGCTCATGGGTACTGTAGAGGCCTGGCCACTTATCTACAAGCCATTTGAAAGGCTGGCAGTTAGCCTTTACCACTTAAAAAAGTTATTTTATTTTGTGTTAAGATATTATGTATTTTTGGTTAGCCTGCTACAGAAAAGTACCCCGTGTACTTTTATTTCAGAAGTGAATTTGAAAACCTATCTTATTTCTGAGCTTCTTACGGGTGAGAAGCAGTTGGTTCAAACATAAGTCTTATTGGGTTTCCCAGGAGGTACAAGTAGTAAAGAATCTGCCTGCCAATGCAGGAGATTAAGAGACCTGGATTCGATCCCTGAGTTGGGAAGATTCCCTGGAGGAGGAAATGGCAGCCCACTCTAGTATTCTTGCCTGGGGAATCCCCATGGAGAGAGGAGCCTGGTGGGCTACAGTCTATGGGGTTGCAAAGGGTTAGACACGACTACAGTGACTTAGCCTACTCGTTACCTCTGTGGGGCCAAAGATACCCATGTGGACACCTGGCAACCCAGACTCTGGAGATCCAGCCCAATGGCCTGGCCGGGATTTGGCTTTAAGAGGTGGGGGGTGTGACATGGGGGTGACTGTGCTCTGCTTGGGCAGCTGGCAGGGCAGCAACAGGGGACCCTGTGTGTCCTCAGCCTCCCTGAGTCCAGCGCCTCTAGGCTGAGATCTCCCCCAGCCTTGGCTGCTGGCCTGCAGGCCTACTTCTCCCTCGGTTCTGACCCTGACCTGTCTCTCCAGGTGGGAGCTGCTTCACCAACTATCAAGGAGCTTCTTGTGCTTTGGACAAATGGATCCCGGACTTTAGCCTATCCTTTCCCAGCTGCTCTGTGAAGAGCTGACCATTTTCTGGTGCTGGCAGAGGGACAGGAGAGGGTATACATAGCCAGATTCAATGTAGCATTATGTTCTGGGGTCATTTCAGAGATTTTCCAGGGGTTACTTTGAGCCCTACCTGTGACCTGCACCCCTGCTTTAAGAATTCCCAAGCTGCAGCTCTACTGTGTTCAGAATAGAAATGAGACAAGGTCTGTAGAGGCCCCAGAAAAACTGCCAGAGTATTCAACACTAAGTGTTGCCTGGGCAGTGAGCAAGTTCAACCTCTTCACTGGAAATTATGAAAAACTTTTCATCCTGTTTAAAGGATGTGGTTTAGTTCTACCTAGAATGTAGCATGAAAGTGAACCCTGCTTTACTGGGTGAGCACACACACGTAGACATGCACGCAGAAGACATGTATAGACCGTGAACACACCAATATGAACAAGGTAAGAAAAGGGCACTGGACTCCTAGACATCAGACCAGCCAATCAGAAGAGGCTCCCCAGGCACCAGGATGTTTCTAGAATTCCCTATTTAATGAAAAACAACAGGCTATGTGGGGTGTGGGGAGGTGATATAAAACACTTGTTTCCTATCGTTTGTGATGCTGTGAGCGGTTAGCGAAAAGGGCCATTTCGTCCCATAGGCCCCCCTGTCTTGGCAAAGATGATTTGCATTTGTCCTGCGCGGCCAAGGGAGCTGGCGTTCCGGAGACCTGGCAGTGGGCTTTTACATCATCGATAGCTCAGATTTCTTCTCTCTTCATCCAAGCTGAGTTCTGGACCATCCCTGGCCCCCCAGGACCCTGACTCAGGCCAGCGTTCATGTGTTGCCTCACCTCTGCAACCTCTCTCTGTAGCCAGGGCATCCAGCCCCTCTGCTCTGCCGGACCCCCGCAGGGAGAGAAGCTCCATCAGTTTGTGAGGACTGGACCTCTACCAACTAGCTAATTCCAAAGAGGAATGACACTTGGAGCCTCAAGATTTTCAGGTATCTCAATTTAATGCTTTAAAAACTCAAGGATGAAGTAGTGGTGGTATTAAGTTTGAGCAAATTTGGCCTCCCAAAGCAGGCCAAATCACATAAAAGATGCCCATGGTCGGTGTCCAGAGCCTCGTGTCCCCAGGACCAAGCCTGCCATCCTCATTGGACCTGTGAGCCTCTCACCAAGTGACCCCCGTCTTCTAAATCCATCTCATCTCCTGTCACTCTTCTGAGTACGCGGGGCAAGCCAAACTCTTGTTGTCTCAAAATATCCCTCTTCACTTCTGTGCCTCCGCCGGTGTCACCCCCAGGCCCGGGGCCCTCTTCCCTGGTTCAGAGCCCTGTTTGAGCCCCACCTGGCCTCAGCATCCCTCACACGTGTCATGTGGGGTGGCTTGCAGCCTGGTCCCATCAGCCACTTTTTGGGTTTCTTTGTGTCCCCTGCATCACACCTACCAGATAAAAATGTCAATGGTTAAATTCAAAATGGAAATTTCAAAGGCTGCCTTAGTTTCCTGAAAGCTCTGAGTAGATTTCCTCACTCTGCCCCACCCCCATCCACCGTGTAACAAAGGAATAGAATGACTTCTTTGTTCTTCTGGGACAAACTTTTTTTAAAAAAAATCTTGCTCAGCCTGCCCCTATAAAAGGCTTATCTCCAGGGCTGGTAGGAGACATTTTAATTCCTTCCTGTTTGCTGATCTTTCTCCTCAAGGCCCCTCAGCTCAGGCCCCACCCCGTGCCCCAGGTAAGGTCACCCAGGAGTGTTGGAGTCCATCTGTCACCTGACACACTCTCCTTACAGCCACTACAGTCTGGGCACCAGCCACCCAGACCATGGGCATTTCTTCTAGAACACTTCAAGAGGGTCCACTGTCTCGTCTCGTAACCCGCCTCCTTGTCTTATAGGGAGGTGTCCTCTGGCTCATTTGATTTTGTAATTTCTCTTTCTTCATTTCCCATCGGGCTTCTTTTTTCCCAGCCCTTTATGTTAGGAGTGAACTTAGGTAATTATCATTTTAGAATTTTGCCACATCGTTGGACATTTATGGAGCCCCGCAGGTGTCAGGAATCATTACTCTCTTCTGGGAATGTTCCTGATTTAGGCTTTAGCCCTCAGTTCTATTTTGTTCTGATGGATCACCCCAAAGGTTTCAGAAAGTAAGGGACTGAACAATGTGTCTGCTGGTCTTGTGAGGGGATTCCTGTATTTTGAAAAATGCAGTGATGAATCACTCATGATAGAGCTTTCCGTTATAAAAATGGTGCAGTTGAATAAATTATCTTTTTCATCCAGGGTATCTCATGATTTTCTTTACTCGTCCTGTCTTGTGGTCCTGGGAAGCCTTGGGGATGTTGTGTGGACAGAAAGCAAGGCTACAGTGGATGTTAAAGGAGAAGATTGGACTTTTCATGCTTCTGGGAGTAGCTGGAGGAGTGAAGATTTGGAAGGGGCTTGGATGATCAGGGATGCTTTAACCAGTCAATCTGAAAAGACAAACACATCCTGTCACTGAAGAGTGATTGTGATGGAGGAGTTCCAGAAAAGATCTAGGGGAAGCTGTTTCTCTGTGTCATCTCTGCTCTGGACATCCAGTCTGGTTCTTGGTCAGCAGGGCTGAGCATCTGGAAGATGCACTGGACAAAGGCAGAGAACCAGGACAAGCTGAGCCTCACCAGGTAGATCTGTCCATTGTCATGCCGGTTTTATCCAACCCCTTGGTGACGGCCATTGCTTTGCTTCGCAGCTCTAACCTTGTGCGCATGTCCGTTTGGGCCAACTGTAACCCAGAACAATGTAGGGGAAGGCATTCTGGAGACAATTATCAGGTAAACAGAGCTGACACGGCATGAAATAGCAGAGCCCAGGCAGAGAACAGGGCCTTTGCTGACAGGAGCCAGCGGAGAAGACAAGAGTATAGAGAAGGGCACCAGCAAGTCAGTATGGAGATGGGGGTTCGCTGGTCTGAGGCAGCGGAGCAAAGCCAAGACCATGGGTCTTGACATGACATGTCTCCCCCTTTGGTGAGTGGAGCTCATGGAGGGCTACGGTTCCGGCTGACAGCTGGAAGGCAAGCGTCACGTGTTGACTACTAGTGGTTTCTGTTGTCAGACAGATCAATGCTTTCCTGGAGGGGTGACTCCAGGAGGACCCCCAGGGAATGTCAGACTCCCTAAGTATCCCATCCCCACCTGCCCCACTCTGTGCCCTTGGTTTTCACACCTGAACCCTAGACACCTGCCTCCCAACTTCGGAAGATTAATCAAGATGCAGAGGTGGTGTCAGTGGTGGCTGTCGTAATCATACCTCTTATTCTGGAGGCACTTAAAGAGACAGATCCATGACTTTCCCAAGACACTGTCCACTGACAAAGCCACAGGTCCTTATTCAAAGTCCAGGGCTCTGTCCATTTCACCAGGTCCAAGTGTGACAGAAGTTGTCATGTTCTGTCTGCCGCTTCCCTAAGCAACAGAAGAGTCACTCCAGTTATTCCAGCAAGGTTTAAAAGTGGTTTTCCTGAGTTGAGAATGGATTACTCTGATTTTATCCATAGTTTTCTTTTTATGCCCTTTGCAAATAGGCCAGTGACAGTATCCCTGTGAGAAAAAGAAAGCTTCCTTGGGCTGAATGAGATGTCAAGTCCAAGCCTATAGCTCAGCCTCCAGGGCAGACTGACCCTAAGAAGGGAGGGTCAAGGCCCAAGGTCACTACTCCAGAGCTTGTCCACAGTGCAGGTGAAAATGGCTGCCATTCCAAAGTTGATGTAAAAACTACAGCTTTGGGGTTCTCAACATCATGTTCACACACCTCCCTGGCCTCTTTACACTCCTCCTTCCCTGAAATTTTCCCTGCCTGGGTATCCTAGGCCCTCTTGCTTTACTGACATCTCTGATCACAGAGGAAACACTTTCATACCAAGGTCTTAGAGACGGGCAGAACTTGGGTGCATAGAAAAGACAGCTGTAGGTATAGAGGTTATAGGACAAAAATCTGTTGTATAGGATGGAGAGGTTACATCCAGGTGATTCAAGTTTCCTCAAATTTCCCTCTGGTTTCTTCAATGGCAAGAATGGCTCTTTCAGGCACCAGGGCCATGGTAAGGTGGCGAAGGCAGAGGCCACCCCAAGCTGGGTGAGCAGGGGCTTCACCAAGTCCCTGTCGAGCTGCTGGAGGCTGCAGAACTTGGTCCAAAGATGCATCTTCAGCTTGACTTCCTCTGGCATCCTCCTGGGGAAACTTTTGGCAAATGAAGAGGCCAGGGATGGGGCACCCAGGAGGGGATGATGGCATCTGAGGACAGCTCTAAATGAAGCAGTTATTTGCAGAGGAAAGGTGTTCATAGTTAATAGTTTATGTCCATAGTAGCATGTGGTCAAGTGGACAGCTGTTTCTGGGCTCTTGATACTAAAAAAGGGAAAGAGAAAAGCTTTGCCGGTGAAAACAGCAAAACATCTGCTGAGCACGCAGAGGCCCCGCAGGGTGGGGAACAAGTAGGTCTGCAAACAAGGATGGAGCAGGTGGCCCCAAGCAGCCTGGGAACTCGGGGTCCCTCCTCACCACCCACGTTCCAAGTGAGGACAGAGGCCACATGGGAAAGGCAGCTGCCGCTGTCAAGAGGCCAAGGGGCCCATCAATGAGCCAGTGCAGCACCAGACCCTCTCGCTGAAGACGAACGAGGCTGTCAAGCATCACCTGGGCCTTCTGGCCACTGAGGGCCCCTGTGGAAGATGAGCGGCTGGGGCCTCCCTGGCAGGCAGGTGTTCTCTAGAAACTCCCAGCCTTTCACTGCCAAGGCCACCTGCCTGCAAAACCATGACTCATGCCCGTGAGGATCTGAGGCTTCAACTCCACTCGTGTGCTGGCAGCTGCTTGTCCCCTTTGATACAGAGAAGCTTCCATCGCTCGGTGCCTGGGATGCTCCCTCAACTGATCAAAGAGGGACCTCTCTTCTGTAGAAGAGATGGGAAGGACAGCTATCACAGTTTCTGATGTTTGGGGAGATTTTCATTTTCTAAAACATGTTCATGCTTTCACCCCATTCCACGGAGTCCCCCAGCCCCCCTCCTGGGCAGCTGTCATGAGCCCTGCTGACCATGGGAGAAGCCGAGGGTCAGAGCTGTGCGGAGAACTCATGAGAGAGCCCAGCAGGTCTGGCCCCTGGCAGACTCCCATCCCCCAGTGTGCTCTCTATGGGACTCTGAGCCCTATTCAGCTCTGTGAGTCTCTGTCTCCTGGGCTGTCTGGTGGAGGAGATAATCACCTACTTCATAGAATTTTTGTGAGCTCTAAGAATTAATTGTAAAGCTTGTAGAGTCGTTCTTAGCACCAGTAAGAGTCCAGTAAATATTAGCAGTTTTTACTGCCCATGTCCCTTTCGCCCTTCTCTGTCAAGCTTTCCAAAGGTCTCCACTGTGAGCCCACCACCCCTACTCACCTTTGTAAACCAGTATCTTAGGCAACAGCAGCTCGGCTTCATGTGCTGCAGCATTTGGAGGTTTCCACAACCAACCACGTCTCCTTCACAACACTAGACCTAGATCCTTTGTCCCTCCCACCCCTGTTCTCCTGGATCTTCCCTTGTCCATAGTGAATGCACTTAGGGACATGTGTTCCCACCAACACCTTGTGGGTAAAACAATGTGATATCTTAAGGCCATTTACTACAGCTTAGTCTATAGAATGAACCTGAATCTTACAATAGGTTCAGAGCGATGATGTCTTTGCTTGAGCTGCCAAAACAAAATGCCAGAGACTTGTTAGTTTAAACATCAGACAGGTATTTCTCACAGTTCTGGAGGCTCAAAAGTGCAAGATCAAGGTGTTGGCAGATTCTGTGTCTGAATGCTAACTTCCTGGCTTTCAGTATTCTCATGTGGGAGAGAAGCAGAGAGAGAAGGAGAGAGAGAAAGCAAGGTCTCCAATCTCTTCTTACAGGGACGCTAATCCCATCATGGGGACCCCCATCCTCATGACCTCATCTAAACCTAATTATCTCCCCAAGTGAAAGTCGCTCAGTCTTGCCTGACTCCTTGTGATCCCATGGACTATAGCCCACCAGGCTCCTCCTTCCATGAAATTATCCGGGCCAGAATATTGGAATGGCTGGCCGTTCCCTTCGCCAGAGGATCTTCCCAACCCAGGGATCAAACCCAGGTCTTCTGCATTGCAGGCAGATTCTTTACTGTCTGAGCCACCAGGAAAACCCTCCCTCTAAATACCATCATCTTGGGGATTAGGGTACCAACTGATGAGTTTTAACAGAGCATGAATACCCAGTTCATAAGTAAGAATTATCTTCATTTAAGACACAGAACATAGCTCATGGGTTTGTTCCATGAGGTGTTCTCATCACTGGAGATGGAAATGCACTCTCTGGCCGAGTGCAGAAATGATAGAAGACCCTCCCTGTCCATGCTGGGCTCTCAATGACCTAGCTGGAGGGAGTGACTCAACATCTTCTAAACAGATGCATCACTTGGTTCTGGTCCACACCAAGCCGTGCCTGTAATCACGTGCTTCTGAAGTGTTCATGACATTCTCCCCTCACTCGTGTAAAAGCCTCCAAGAGTCTCATGCAGAAGCAAAGGGTTTCTCCATCATGGCTTGGGGATTGTGATGACCAAGCAGGTGGGTAGGTTCAGTAATCAGTTCAGTTCAGTCACTCAGTCATGTCCAACTCTTTGTAACCCCGTAAACCTCAGCATGCCAGCCCTCCCTGTCCATCATCAACTCCTGGAGTCCACCCAAACCTATGTCCATTGAGTCGGTGATGCCATCCAACCATGTCATCCTCTGTCGTCCCCTTCTCCTCCTGCCCTCAATCTTTCCTAGCATCCAGGTCTTTTCAAATGAGTCAACTCTTTGCATCAGGTGGCCAAAGTATTGGAGTTTCAGCTTCAACATCAGTCCTTCCAATGAATACCCAGGACTGATCTTTAGGATAGACTGGTTTGATCTCCTTGCAGTCCAAGGGACTCTCAAGAGTCTTCCCCAACACCACAGTGCAAAGGCATCAATTCTTTTGTGCTCAGCTTTCTTTATAGTCCAACTCTCACATCCATACATGACCACTGGAGGAAATAAGTCATTTGCTGGTGGACAACATAGGCTATCCCAGTCTGCTGTTATGAACAGGTTAATGGTTTTAGGGTTATCTTAAGGATCCTAAGAGAAGACTCTGGAGAAGACTTGAGAGTCTCTTGGATAGCAAGGAGATCAAACCAATCCTAAAGGAAATCAATACTGAATATTCATTGGAAGGACTGATACTGAAGATGAAGTTTTAATATTTTGGCCACTTGATGTGAAGAGCCAGCTCATTGGAAAAGACCTGGATTATGGGAAAAATTGAAGGCAGGAGGAGAAGGAGATGACAGAGGATGAGGGGATGAGGGGACAGAGGATGATAAGGATGTCCCTCTGCTGTGGGGGTCCATCCTTAAGTCCACAGGCAAGGCAGACTCCACTGTGCTAGATTTGGGGAGGCATCACAGGGGGTCCTTCCAGGGCAGACCTTATCTTCAGGTTGTGTCCCTGCCCAAGCATCTCCCACTCAGGTCTCAGCATGGAGGGGCAGGCCGCTCCTTGTACCCAGTAGGAACTACGTGGAAGGCCCACCCTTGGGGACAGCTAAGGTTTTGGGGTGATCTCTTTGCCCAAGTGTGGAGCTCACTCCCTAACAAACATCCTGCTAGTTTCCAGCTCAGTGTCCGCTTCCCAAGGAACCCAACCTGTGATGTCTTTGTAGCCAAATTTATCCCTGACCATCCCATCAGAAGAGGTCTCCCTGCAGACTGACATTGTTCCTTTCGGTGGTTGCAAGGGGCCAGGCTTTGGGATAGGTAAGGGGTCTTCAGCTGACATGGAGCACAGGAAGATACATTGGTTTGCCTTTCGAGGCCATTGTATATTCAGGATGGCTTTCCAAAACCCAGGATGAGATATGTACATCCCAAGAGGCACACAGACTTGGGGGTGGGGGCAGGAAAATGCAGGTTCCCCCCCCCCTCAACTTGCAGAGAGTATAATCTTGGGAGTAGAAGGTGGGGCAATGTTGCAGGCTTGTCCTCGTCTCCCTCCTCACTGTCCTAAATACACACTTGAATCTGCTTTTTTCCACGCTGCTCCAGGAGGAGAAGGACTTTTTTCTTGACTCTCCTCTTGTGCTCAAGATCAGTCCAGAGAGAACACAGGGAAGAAAATATTCTCCTGGGACAGACTGCCAGCTTTTCAAACACCTTCGGGCTGTTAGATTCCAATGCGGGGCAACCCAAGCACCTGTGTTTCCTAGGATTTCATGTTTCCTAGGATTTCCTGTTTCCCGTGGGTTTTGATTCACCCAGTTTTTAATGGGGATGTGTATAGGACCAGGATAATTTCTCTTTCTGCAAAGCTGTTAGTAATGTGATATTGATGCTGAAGCTCCAATCCTTTGGCCACCTGATGAGAAGAGCCAACTCATTGGCTAAGACTCTGATTCTGGGACAGACTGAAGGCAGGAGGAAAAGGGGACAATAGAAGGTGAGATGGTTGGGTGGCATCACCAACTCAATGGACATGAGTTTAAGCAAACATCAGGAGATAGTGAAGGAAGGGGAAACCTGGCATGCTGCAGCCCATGGGGGTCATAAAGAGTCAGACACGACTGAGTGATTGAACAACAATTGTAACTTTGAATATTACTGAAAACTGAGGAATACACAGGGAAGAGTGTATAAAACAGAATAGTGGGGGCGGAAGGAGAAACAGAAGTCATCAACGTGGAGCCCCCAGAGCAGCCCCAGCTATGGTTCTTTTCTTACTCTCAAGATCTCCTGGTGGGTGGGCTAAGACTCAGATGCCTGGGCCCCTGCAAGAGTTTCTGAGTGAGTAGGTCTTGGGTAGATTTTGGGAACCTGTATTCCTGAGAAGTTTTAGGTGATGCTGCTGCTGCTGCCTGAGCAGGGACCACACTCTGAGACTATCTACCTCACACATTCACTCAGCCCTACTGGCTGCACCAACCTCTCCCCATGATGACCCCAAAATCCCCCAACTCTGCTGGGCAGGACAGGGAGCAGGCTTGAGTTGCTGCAAGGGGCTTGGATTCATTGAGCAGAGCATAGAAAAGTGACCTTGCAAAGAGAAGCATCAGGACTCTAAACGTGCTACAAACACAAATAAATAAATGCAATTATGCCACTTCCTGAATCTTCATTCCAAAACAAGTGTGGCCAAGCCAGGAGAGCTCCCCAAATTCTGGGCAAATCACTCTACTGGAGAAGCTCACCATCCACATGGACACATGCAAACCCTTGGCAGGGGACCCTCCCAGAGCTGACCATGGCTTTCCTGCACCTTTAAAATCAATTTCTTGGACATCTCCTTGGACACCACCTTGGACTTCCCTGGTGGCTCAAGTGTAAAGAATCTGCCTACGATGCAGGAGTCACAGGAGACACGGGTTCAATCCCTGGATCAGGAATGGCTACCCACTCCAGTATTCTTGTCTAGAGAATCCCATGGACAGAGGAGCCCGGCAGGCTACAGTCCACGGGATCACAAAAGCTTGGACACAACTGAGTGACTTTTAGTTATAAGACTTATAAGATCGGACATCTGGGTCTTTGGGAGACTATCTCTCCCTGCTCAAGTATGCTTGCATAACAAACAGAAGGCACCAGAGAGAACTGTAGCTGCCCTAAGAAGTGGCATCTGTCTACCCCATGTTTAATGGTGTCCATACCTAGGGTTCTGCTGATAAGCTGTGTTGACCTCAGTCGGCTCCAAGTGTCAGCCTCCCTTCTCTTCTCTCTACTTCAGCTTCAGCAAAGTCTGTCCTGGCTGTAGACTCCTGCCTCTCACCCCTTGGCCTCTCAGAGGTTGTTTGTACCGGGATTCAATGAAAGGCAGGAGTTGGTGGACAGATAACCAGGTACCGTCTTGGGTTAAGATGCAGGCTTCACGGTGGTGGCTGGATCACTAACACATGCTCCCTTATCTTTCACTTCTCTTCTCACCCTGTTTCCTGGAATCACATTCCAAATACACTATCTGTACTCTTGCATCACATTTAGGGTGAACTAAGATTTCTGTCTCCACCCCCACAGGAGATAAAACAACACACACTACAGATCCATCCTTCTCTCTGGATTGAATCCTCTTCAGCATTGACAGCAAAATGTCAGTATCAGTTAATATCAATATATCAACATCAAGGCATCATTTGACCTCCACCATCTTCCCCAAATGACCATTTAATTTCTGATAACATCTTAATTCAAATAATTTGGCCTCTAAAATAATAGCATATTTTTCTCTTATGCCCCTTGCATGCATTGAAATATATTTGAATGAATGCATGCCTAGATAACAGCTTTGCCTCTTGCAAAACCAGAGATTATACTGTAGACCAACTGTATATAGTAGGGGCTTCTCCTGTGTCTCAGCGGTAAAGAATCTGCCTGCAATGCAGGAGATGTGGGTTCAATTCCTGGGTTGGGAAGATCTCTGGAGCAGAGCACAACAACCCACTCCAGTATTTTTGCTTGGAGAATTCAATGGACAGAGGAGCCTGGCAGGTTACAGTCCATGGGATCACAAAGAGTCGGACACAACTTAAGCAACTTAGCCTGCACACATGTATTTAGTAGAGGAACAGAGATGGATTTTTATAATAACGTCAACTCTAACTTTACCCACAAAATGCTGGCTGATGAGCCTGGGATGAAATGAACAAGGTAGGATGTGAAGCTTGATTGTGCTCGCTGGACAAAGAACATTTTAAAAAGGGAAGGCTGATTAAATAATGCCACAGTCCCTCCTCATTATGTTAAAACTGATAACACTATTTGAATTGGATGCTCTCCACATTCTAACATCCACATGTTCTGAAATCACCTGCTTTTCCACACTGTAGAGGGTTCTCAGATTTGGGGCAAAACTCCACCAAGATCCCAGGACTTGGGCGTTTCATCCTGTGGCAGTTAAGTGTTGCCCACTTTTTTCTCTGGTGCTGGATTTATTTGTGATGTGTGACGCTCCTCCTGAGTTGGTTCTTCACAACTGGAACCACATTGTATCCACTTGTATTCCCTCCAGAGCCAAGAACTTTGTAGCACCTAGTAGATGACCAAGAAGCTTGAGCAGAGTTAAACAATTTCCTTGAGTAAAGCCAGGCTGAAAATGCAGAGTGCAAAGTGCAAAAACAAACAAACAAACAAACAACAACAAAAAGCAAGCACTTAGTCTATCCTAAGACATGGGTTGCACAATCTAATCCTTCTGGGATTTGAATCATTCCGATCATTCATCTGTAGTTACAGTTCCAAGGTGATGAAGCAAAAGCCAGTCAACTTTCACTTCCTCATCTATTAAAAAAAAAAAAAAGATGGCAATAAAATTTGTCATTCTCCAGTATGCCCTAGATGTTGTAAAGATCAATTGGATAAAATCTTTAAAGGTATTTTAACTCTGCCCACGGGGGACACAGGTACACACAGCAGGACCACTTTTTGAGGTTAATTTCTTCACTGAGCATGTCTTCATGCGCTATCAACTGCCATCAGCAGGATTTTCATATGCTCAAATTCCTTGAAAAAAAGTTCTGCTTTTCAATGGCCCCAACCTTAAAAATCTCTGCTCCTTTGTAAGCCAAACTTCAAAGATGGACTTTTGATTTGCTTGTTTTCAATTGTTCTTAAAGGACAATGGGATATTCATGGTTTATATCATGTTTTCAAGGGGGTTGGCAAAGTGACTTGACCGCATGAATCCAAAGGACATTCTCGGCAAGCTGAAGGCAAAAGCAGGAATCTGGGGAGGTTTAGATATTTCTGTACCTGGGAAGGGGCAGCTTCACAGAGTCAGGAAAAAACAGGTAGCCAGGGGGTCTTAACCTGGTTTGCATTTACCCTAACTCCAGTCCAGTCCTTTGGTATACAAGCTACTTACCTTCACGGTTGTTAAAATGGGATTTTCCATTAAAAAAAAATTGTCAAGGACACTTGTATTTTAGTTGCTGCAATGGAAATACCAGAATATACTTGCAGGTGAGTCTCTAAGCTAAGTTTTGGGACTATCATGCCCCTTGCCATTATACCAAAATAGGCCACCCCTGGCCAACATTAAAGCAAATGAAAAACATCCTCAGTTTAGTTTTGTGCGTGTGTGTTTTTCTGGTTGAGGGGAGAGATGACTCGTGGGGTGGGGAGGATCACGGTCTTTTCTAATCATGCCTCTCCCAACCTTGGGGCTCCCATGGGCCTCGTGGTGGGTGTCCAGGAACCAGCCCAAGGGGTGCGCTGGGGGGTTGGGGTGGAGGGCAGCGTGCAGGTTGGTCTCAAGCCTGTGGGCACAGCAAGGGGAGCTGGGCTCTTTAGTACCTGGCTGCGACCCAGCCCCCCCAATGGCAAACACGGCTATCAAAGCGCTGTCAGCACTCCGGGCTGGACAAAGAGAGGCGCATTAATGATTAACTCTGCTAAAAGCTCCGCTTTTGTATTCCCATGGTGCCGGCCGATCTGGCTGCCATGTGACCGGCCGGGCCATTTTCTCGCAGATCGGGGAAAGCTGGTGTGCAAACACAGGTGGTGGCGTGTCGCCCGGCTGTCAGGGACAACGGCGGCCAGCGGCAGCTATGCTGCCCAGCTAGCTGCTCTGTTTGCTTGCACGTTTGCTTCCTGGGTGCTCTTCCTCTCCAAGTCGAATGCCACTTTGCGCTCATTTTCAGCTCAGAAGCATGAAAAACCAGGGAAGTTCCCCTCGCAAAAATGGGCAAGGCAGCCACAATGCAACATGTCCTTTGAACCCCCATAAGGTTTGGCGCCAGATGCATGGCCCAAGAAACTCGTTCCAACCTCCCAGGTCTTTAACTCCCTGTAAGAGTGAACTTGCTCTGCATAGAGGGAATGACGTGAGTGATCCTTACCCAAGAGAGGGCACCACAGTGATGTCCTAGGGCTGCCAGCGTGGCCTCTGGCTGGGCACCCTGGGTCGCAGGACCTGGAGTGACCCAGCTCTTTGGAATCGACCCTGGCACTTGTAACCACTGGACAGGTGGTACAAGGACAGGGTGACCTTGCCTGGTCCTGGTTTAGAGTCAAGTTCCTTCTAGTGGCATTATTTGTTGAAATGCATGCATTTCTTCCTTGGCCTACATCAGACTTTCTTTCTCCTGTTCAAATATTTATATGTGTGTATTTTTGCACGCGGCTTCAACTGCTCGCAATCACACTAGCGGCCATAAAGCGCAGATTATCAGTGCGAGGTGATAAAGGCCCTTTGAGTCAACATCAGAAATGAACAGAAAATGAAATAAAGTTATAAAAAGAGGACAGCATAAATGTCTACAAAGAGGATATCAGTTTGCAGATATTTAAGCAATTAGCTACCATAGGAAAGACATTTTATCCGAACTAACAGTATCGCTAAAACGATTACCAGTGTTTGATATTTCAGTATAGCACTCTGCCGGATTCCTAGTTAAGGGGAGAAAAAAAAAAAAAGCCATGTGAGGTTTTTCTACTTGAATGCTGTTCAGAGTTGGTGAATGCCAGCTCAAACACAGCTGCCGTGCTAGGGTGTGGGGTGGGGTGGGGTGGGGTGTGGGGTGCTACTTTCCACAGAATGAATGGGAGCAGCCTATAGTCCCTGCATGGCCCCACCAGGCTACTGTCATTTGTTGGTGGTGTTTACTGGGAGTCAGGGGGGTGTTTATTCTGTATACTTCCGCATTGTTCCTAAACTTGATTTTTTTTTTTCAGAGAATGATAGGGTTGCAGGTCCCCACTCGGTGCCAGCACCCAGTGTGGGTTTCACAGTCAGCAAACAATTTTAGGAAATGGTTCACCTTTTTTTCAGCTGATAAATAATTGGTTTTCCCTCGCAAAGGCTTGCATGCAGTTGATATCACCGTTGCCTAAATTACTCAGGACCCAGGAATCATAGTCAAACAAAAACCTTCCAGTCGTCAAACCAGAAATAAATGACTATAAGGAGCACTTTGTAAAACTGGCACAGAGGCAGATTCTTATGGCAGCCGAATGGAAAAACCAGCTATTGGCCTATTCCCAAAGGCTTTTCCTCTCTTTATGTTATTTAATGATCATGGCATTTTTAAATTCTTTATGAAGTTAAAGGTACAGATAAGGTATCCTCTAGCATGCACAGATCAAATGCAAATAAAAATTTCTGATTGATTTTTGTCAGAAAACTACTCAGAAGTAGTTTTGTCTACGGAAATTTTCAAGTTATGTATTTTTTTTTTCATACATAAATATGGCACAAATTTCAAAATGACCAAAAAAAAAAAAGGCATAGGAACAATGATAATAATGATAACACCTCTAGAATGTGCTACCGTGCCTCAAACACTATTTTAAGCACTTATCATGTGTTTGCTCCCAGTAAACCTTACAGTATTTTCTGTCATTATCCCCACTTTACAAAGAAACTAAATAATTTTCCCAAGATCACACAGCTAGTTACAGAATTGAGACTGAAATCCAGATAATCAAGTTGCCCCCAAAAGATACAGTTATTCTTCCTGCCACCTCAGTGACCCAGTCCCTGAGGGCTCACCAGGATATCCTTCTAGTTCATAATATAGGCATGGATAAGTATATAAATATTCTAAAATACAAAGCAGTTGTGTTTTCAAATATTTACAAATTTAGGATTCAGATCAACTGGGGAGTTCCTGAGATTGTGTAGAACATGCCTTCCCCTTCTCTTTCCAAGGGGGGGAAGCTGGGTGTAGACCCACCCTACCCTGCTCTGTTCAGCTAGTGACAGCTTCTACGGTGTTGGCACCTCCACGTGTCCAGCCTGCCCCAAGTGCACCAGAGAATTCCTTCAGGTAGAGGAAGGGTGAAGCCTCCTGCATGCTTAGATCCTTTGGCAGGTGACCCCTGGGAGAGAGCCAAGGTACTGATGGGTGTGTTGCAAATTCCTAAACCATTGTAAACACCAACAGAGTTTAGCCTTTCCAAGTGACTGTTCTGAAGAATTCTATATTCACTTCAATAGACATCCTTTGGTTCTTTTTTTTTTTTTTTTTTTAATAAATGACTCTTAGGACTTCCCTTGTGGTCCAGTGACTAAGATTCCATGCTTCCACTGTGGAGGGTAAGGATTCAACCTGTGGTTGCATAAGTTCCCCATGCTGCATGGTGTGGCAAAAAAAAAATTATAAATATATATATATACATATATATATATATACACACGTATATATATACACACACACACATATATATATATATATAAAATAAAAGACCCTTATTGTTATGTCCTGTAGTCCAGCAACCTTAAGCATATGAACCTGTGGCTGAGGAATAAGTAGACTGTTGAGGGTGGGATGTTTCTGCTCCTGGGTGGTTCCTGACAAGGGAACATGTGGGACCCTCATGGACCGTGAGCTTCTCAAGTTCAAGAGTCAGGTTGTTTCATGTGTCCTCAATCCCTAGGACCTGCTTGCAGAGGCGCTTTGTAAGTTTGGTTCAGTGAATAAGTGAGTGAACTTAGGAATGAATGAATGTTCCTGTGAACAAGTAAACAATGGAGGATCAGGAAGGGAAGAAAAGGACAAGACAAACATGGGTGATGTGGAACAGAACATAAATCCTAGACTGGGTGGGATGGCACCTACATTCAGGAAATGTCCCTCCTTGAGGGAGGCCACGTTCAGAGGGCCAAGTTCAGGAGTGTTCCACAGAAATGGAACTTTCCCTTCTCACTGCTCTAATTTTATTCAAACTTATAATTCATTTAAAAAAGCAGGGACATGATTTATTTCTTACTTCAGCAGTTAAAATGGACTCTTGACCAGCATATTTAGAGAAACCAGGCTATAAGGGACATATGAAATCTCTGGTCAAAGGCGGAAATCTATCTGTACATAATCCTTTTTATTCCCCTTAAAATATTTGCAAAAATTGAAAATTGTCAATGTTTTTCTATGTTGTAAAAGGAGAAAGATCTCAAATCAATAACTTACAGGATAGGAAACTAGGTCAAAAGCAATCAGAAAGAAGACAGCAATTATTGTTATAGTGAAGATAAGTGAAATAGAGAAACAGTAGAGGAAAGAAACAAAACCCAAAGTTGGTGCTATGTAATGATCAACAAACCTTCAGCTAGACTGATCAAGGAAAAAAGAGAGACTGAACAGCACTATCAATCCATGGGACAACTTCGACATTTAGAGAACCCTCTACCAGTTACCAGCAGGAGACACATTATTTTCAACTGCTCATGAGACACATGCTAATTTTAACAATATTCTGTGACACGAAACAAATCTCAAAAATTGTATAAAAATTGATATGTTATACAGAGGGATTTCCTGGTAGTTCAGATGGTAAAGAGTCTGCCTGCAACGCAGGAGACCTAGATTCAACCCCTGGGTTGGGAAGATCCCATGGAGAAGGAAATGGCAACCCACTGCAGTGTTCTTGCCTGGATAGTCCTATGGCCAGAGGAGCCTGGCAGGCTACAGTCCATGGGGTCACTAAAGAGTCAGACACAACTGAGCGACTTCACTTTCACTTTCATACAAACAAAAATGTATTGAAAGAAGAATTCTCAAGTCATAAAGAGTGAATTGAATAAAAAAGGAAATACAACGTATCAATATGCATGGTACACAGCTAATGCAGTTCTGAGAGGGAAATTTATAGCATTAAGTGTGCACATTAGAAAAGAGTTAGTCTCAAAGCAATAAAATAAGCTTTTACCTCAAGGACTTAGAGAGAATAAATTCAATGCAAAAAAAAGAAAGACATAATGAAGATAAATCAATGAAACTGAAAGCAGAAAATAGAGAAAACCAATGAAAAAAGTGTGTTCTTTGAAAAGATAACAAAACTGATAAATTCTAGCAATACTGATAAAGGAAAAAGAACATAAATCACTAATATCAGGAATGAAACAGGCAATATCACTATAGATCATGCAGGCAACAGAAGAATAATAAGGAAATGCTAAAAACAACACACGAATTTGACAGATTAAACCAAATGAACAAATTTCTTGAAAAACACAAACTACCACAATTCATTCAATTTATAATAATTTGAAAAGCCCTATAACTATGAAGGAAACTGAATTTGTAATTTAATAACTCTCCCATTCAAAAAAATCTCCAGTCCAAGATAGTTTCACTGGAGAATGCTACCAAATATATAAAGAAAAATTAATATCAGTTCTACTTAATCTCACCTGGAAAACAGAAGAGAAGAAACATATTCCCTTATTCATTTTATGATACCAAAACCAGACAAAGACATTTCAGAAAGAAAACTACAAGCCAGTATCCTTAATGAATATAGACCAAAAATTCTTAACAAAATATTAGCAAATAGAATATAGTGAAACACACAAAGAATTGTATACCATAGCCAAAAGGGATTTATTCTAGAAATGCAAGGCTGGCTCAAGGTTTGAAAATCAATGTAATTTGCCACAATAGCAGATCATTGGAGAAAAATCACATGACCATATAAATATACACAGAAAATTGTTCTTAACAAAATTCAGTATTCATTCACGTAAAAACTCACAGAAAAAAAGGTATAGATAGCATGTCTTCAACTTGATAAAGACCATTTACAGAAATCTATACCTATCATTATATTTAATATTAAAACTGAAAACTTTCCCCTAAGATTGAGAATAAGATAAGAATGCTCACTTTAACTGCTCTTATTCAACCTGGTGCTGAAACTTCTAGCATGCACAATAAGTCAAGAAAAGTAAACAAAAGGCATATGGATCAGAAAGGAAGAAATAAAACTGTCTCTATTTGCAGACAACATGATTTATCTATTGGTACATAGAAAATCCCAAGGAATTTACAGAAATTCTCCTAGAACTTACAAGTCAATTCAGCAAGTTGCAGGATGAAGATAAATGCACAGAAGTTTATTGTATTTCTCTATAATAACAATGAACATCTGAATACCAAAATTAAAATATAATATCACTCATCATTATCCAAAAATAGAGAAATTCTTAGACATAAATCTAACAAAGTATATACACGACTCCTATGCTGGCAACTGCATAATACTGATTTAAAAAGCCAATAAGATATAAATAAATGGAGAATACATATTGTGTTCATGAATTGGAAGACCAAAATGGTGAAGATATTAATTCTCCCCAAATTCACTTAGAGGTTTAATGAAATTCCTACCAAAATTTCAGTAAGGATTTTTATATCTATAAGCAAGATTATTTTAAAATGTATATGAAAAGGTGAAGCAATTGAAACAGTTTAAACGACTTTGAAAAAGAAGGACAGAGACATCAGTTTATCATATGTCAAGACTTATTTGTAGCTACAATAATCCAGACACTGAGGAATTAGCAGGATAGATACAAAGATCAATAGAACAGAATAAAGAATATGACATAAACCCACAGAAATATGCCCCAAAGAGTTTGGACAAAGCTGCAAAATCATCCGATAGAGGAAAGAGAACCATTTCAACAAATTATACTAAAGTAACTGAACATCCATAGGTAACATATGAACCTTGACCTGAGTCTCAAAACTTAGAGAAAAATTAACTCAAAATGGATTATGGGCTTAAATGTACATGTAAAACATAAAACTTTTAGAAGAAAACATAAGATAAAATCTTAGGGATTTAGCATGAGGCAATGACTTCTTAGACTTGACATCAAAAGTATGATCCATAAAAGAGAAAATTTATAAATAAATTTATAAATAGGACTTTGCCAGAATTCAAAACTGTGTGAAAGTTTCCTTTAAGAGGATGATACAAGACTATAGCCTGGAGAAAATACTTGCAAGCCGCTTGCCCAAAGAGGACTAATGTTATAGAGTATGTAAAACACTCTCAACTCTCAACAGTAAAAAAACAAGCCATCCCATTAAAAATGGGCATGAAGAGACATTTCACAGAAGACAGAAGAAGTTACATAGATTGCAAATAAGCACATGGAAATCAATTAGGGATTAGGGAAATCAGCAGTCATTAGAGAAATGCAAATTAAAGCCACAATGTGAAATAGTGATGATACCAAATAATGACAAGGATAGAGAACCTGAATCACTTTTAGATTTCTGGTGCAAAGATGATAAGCTACAGTCACTCTGGAAAACCATTCAGCAGTTTCTCTGAAAGCTGAGTATGCTATTGTCATGTGACTAAGAAATAGTATTCCTATACATCTATCTCAGAGGAATGAAGACATGCTCTCACAAAAATCTGTGCACAAATATCTATGGCAGTTTTATTTACAACAGTCTAAAACCAACCCAGACGTCCTTCAATAAGTGAAGTGTTAAATAAAAGAAGGTACATTTGTACCATGACAGACTACACAGCAATAAAAAGGAGGAAGATATGGATACATGTGATGCTCTGCATACATATTAGAGAATTACGCTGAAGGAAAAATTCAACCTCCAAAGACTGCGTACTGTGTGATACCAATTATGTAATATTCTTTTTTTCCAAGCAAATGAATACTTTTATTAACATGGTAAATTTTTTTAAACACACGGTAGGGTTTTGACCTCAAATGCTTATCAGGTCTGCTACTGAAATGAACTTACAGCTAGACAATTTACGAATCTTGAAGATACCTAGTCCCTGTCCAGTTTAGGGTCCAAAACAGCCCTTGCTTTTCTTCCCCAGACCCTTAAGGGCCTTTGCAAATATCGCTTTCATGTCCAGAACCCCCTGAAATGTATCAGGGTATCACAACCATTACAGAGAATACGGAGACCTAGCTTGTGTCCTATTCTAGGTTCCGTGTCACATAAAGCTGAGTTACCTTTTCCAAATGAGCTGACCAGACAGGTTACATCAGACGGTGTGCCGCATAAAACTTAAAACTTTGAACAAAATACATTTCTCCTCCTTTGGTCTCACACAGAAATCAAAGTCCCCAAACATAATATCATCCTCCAGCCCTTCTTCTGGTTCATCAGTCCCAGCCAGATCAGCTCCAGTCACATTCCCAGTTGAAGTCTGGTCCCTTCTTCAGCTTCTTCAGCGATCGCTGCATGGACTCATCTTCCAGAAATAATGTAGTTCCTTCAGGACCTTCAGAGCCGGAGAACCCCAACTCTTGAGTCTCATCTGTCACACACAGACCCAAAGTTCCAGGGAGCTATCAGGTCACACAAGAAAGAGCAAAGCACCTCAAAACTTAGGAACAACGAAAGCCCAGGAACAAATGTGGCTGCTGCAAGAGCTTACAACCTAGGCCCTAACTCTTGTGAGTGCATTTTCCAAATAAAAGATACCTCCCAAACAAAAACATTTAACAGTCAAAACTGAAATTGAGGTCATTAACCACAGAGCATAGCAGAAACGAAGTGTAAGTGAGAACAGAGTATAGACAGAAAGGAGGGCGGGGGGGGGGGGGGGGGGGAGTGGTGAGAAAGAAAGAGAAAACAAAAGGCTCTCTGGTTTCAGCTTCTCCAGGGTGTCAGCCAATCTCCATCAGTTGACCAGAATCCATTGGCTGTACATCGCCAACCCTCCTTCAGGACGACTCGCTCTTCTCTATCTGCCGCACCAGCTCCACCAGCATCTCTGCCATCTTCGCGATCTCCTTGGCCTTCTCCTCCGCCTTCTCGCACCGTTTGGTCCCCGGCCCTCGACTCCGTCGTCCGGATTCTGCAGATGGTTGAGCGCGCTCTCCTCCGAGGCCTCCACCTGCGTCTTTATCTGGATGAGCATATTGTCCATCTCCCACAGCTTGCTCCGGTTCCGCAGGTAGGCCCGCCCGTGCTCGCGGGAGAGTGCCGCGATGTCCTCGCGCATCTCCTTGATGACCGGCAACAGGAACTGCTCGAAGTCCTCCTCGGGCTCCAGCACCTCCACCTCCTCCGGTTCCGCCAGCTCCACGATGTCCAAGGGCCGCATCTTCCCCGCTCTTCCCGAACCACAGGACGCGAGGCGGGAGCAAAGAAGCGGAGGACCTGTAATATTCTTTTTTAAGTTTCTTTATTTAATGTTGGCTGTGCTGGGTCTTCGCTGCTGCTCGGGCTTTTCTCTAGGTGCGGCGAGCAGGGGCTACCCTTTAGCTGTGGTGCACAGGCTCCTCACTGCGCTGGCTTCTCTTGTGGTGGACCATGGGCTCTAGAGCGTGCAGGCTTTAGCAGTTGTGGCTCCCAGGCTGTAGAGCATCGGCTCAGTACTTGTGCTGCACCGGCTCTGCAGTGCTTGTGCTGCATGGGCTTAGTTCCCCTGTGGCACATGGGATCTTCCCGGATCAGGGATCAAACCGGTGTCCCCTGCATTGGCAGGCAGATTCTTTACCACTATGCCACCAGGGAAGCCCTACATAACATTCTCGACATGAAAAAATTACAGAGGTGAAGAGTAG
The DNA here is from genome assembly GCF_042477335.2 of Ovis canadensis. Lineage (NCBI taxonomy): Eukaryota > Metazoa > Chordata > Mammalia > Artiodactyla > Bovidae > Ovis > Ovis canadensis. The sequence goes on along the minus strand of NC_091257.1, from coordinate 56,388,762 downwards.
ATTTGTGGTTCCCAGCGGCAGAGAAGCTGGGATGGGAAAGATGAGGGTTTGGAAAAGTACAACTTGAGGAATTCTCATGGTGATGAAAATGTTTTACATCCTGACTCCACCAGGTCAATATCCTGTTGCAATAGCTTATAATTTTACAGGATATTGGTAATGGTTTAATCACTAAGTTGTGTCCAACTCTTGTGAATCCATGGACTGTAGCCCACCAGTGTCCTCTGTCCATGGAATTTTCCAGGCAAGAATATCGGAGTGGGTTGTCATTTCCATCTCCCAGGGGATCTTTCTGACCCAGGGTTGCAACTTGCCTTTCTTGTATTCTTTTACCACTGAGCCACCAGGAGAGCCCTCTCTTCTTTGGGAGATACCCCCAAAACTTGCCTTCAGCATTACCTTTGGCTAAAATATACATGGACTCTCTTTGTATCATTTCTTACAACTGTACATGATTCTATAATATCTCAAAATCAAAGACTGGAAAAGATTGCTTTTGCTCAGTTTTTCTTTTTTAAAGGATGACTTTAAAATTTTTAAGCCAGAGAATATATACAGGAAAACATGAAGAAACAACTGCAGCCAGTGATCTCAGTGCCACCATGGGCTGTCCCCGGACTCAGAGGTGTAGCCTCAAAGCCAGCATTCCACATCAGCTCCCCTGAAGCAGACAGTCAAGGTTCTCTCCAGAATGAAAATAGACGGCAAATAAGAAAATGTTAAATTTAACGTCACAACAATTTGTTTGGAAAATAGTAGGTTGGGTTAGTCCTTATGTATGGACCCCTTTAAACTATGTTTAATTTAAAAACTACTTCTCTCAAGATGCATGGTTTTAAAATATAATACAATCTCCCAGTTGAGCACATGTACTCAAAAATCACATTCATAGCTATAGGAATTCATAGCTACCAATCAAACAAAAAATCAGAGAAGGAGCTGGTTGTGAATAAATACCTATTTACCCATCTATTTCTCATTTGTACCCTTCCTTGACGTCTATATCAGAAAAGAGGCAGCCTCAAAGATGAAAACTTTCAAGGACTGTAATGAATCTTTAATATGCTTTTTGAAACTTCCAAACCAAGCCAATATGGCTGGTTTTTCTCTAGCCCTGACTTCCCATCATTGGCAAAAATTGGAAAAAGAAAAAAAAAAGCAAAACTTCAATAAACAGAAGGTTTATTTGCAACTTGTTTCCCAGGGCAAGAATAATGCAGGCGTTTGGAGTAGAGACCTGTGTTTGGGCAATGCCACTTCCTAGAACCTCAGCCGGCCTCCTGTGGCCCCCACATCTCACTGGGTAGCAACCATCTTGCTCCCTGATTGGCTCCCCTGGGCAGAGCACCTGCTCCTCATCAACCCTGCTCTGGAGCCCAGCGACTGTAACCTCTCAAGGCAGAGGGGACCCCACACCCTGCTGAATCCCACAGTGCCTCATAACCACAGCAGTACTTGGGGGTCTCTTGAGCCCCACAAAGGTTTGAGTTCCCAAGGGGAGCCTGCTCCCTTTGTGAAAGTGTAAGGTGGGAAGTGATATGGTGTTAGTCAATACGCCCAGTGATAAATGTTTATCTTGAGCAGAGAGCAAATAAAGACAGGTTAGCCAGCCGTTTATTGCCTGCCGTGTGGTCAGATCCCCCGTCAGCAGCTGGAGTCTTTTCCAGGTCAGGTGGCTTAGAAGTTTAACAACCACTTCTTTCTTTCTTTCTTTTTGCTGCCGGAGTGCTGAGGACAGGTAGGCAAAGATTTTCCAGATCTAGTATTCATTTGCTCTAAAAATTTCATGAATGAATTTGTTTTCCCAAAGGTTGTTAATACTAATGTTGGAAAACCTGTTTAGGTTAAGGTAAGTACCCAAACACTCACATGCATTTGAGGGGAAGGATTGAAGGCTTGGTATAGGTTTCTCCAGGAAAGCTCACCTTGTCTATATCTTTTGGGGCCCCTCTTAACCATGACTCTCAAACTTTACAGGACCCCTCTAGAGAGCTGGTTATAGTACAGATTGTTTAGTTCTGCCCTCAGAGAATCTGATTCAGTAAATATGTTTTGGGGCCACGAATTCACATTTTGGACAAGTTTGTGGCTGATGATGCTGCTGGTTAAGGGACCCATACTTTGAGAACCACTGCTGCGACCCACTGTTTTCAGGTTATTGGGAAGAGCAGACTTTGTATCAGTGGTTGGGTCTTATATTCTGAGAGTGAGCACATGAAATTTCTGTGTTTTACTGAGCTGAGAATTTTTACAACCGGAGGGAAAGATTGGGCAGGTGGGTGGGGGGGAAGATCCAGCACATGGCAGCCACACAAGGGCAAAAACTAAATGAGCACAGACCAAAACTCGAAGTAGAGGGACTATCGACACAGGAGAAGGCTGGCACCACCAGAAAAATGAATATCCCTTTTGAGGAGCTTTTGGACTTTGCAAGGTTCAATAAGAAAGCCAACGCATGCCCTTGGCCATTCCGGCAAATGAATTCTGCCTTAGCCTAGGGTATACAAGAAGTGAGTAGGACAACACTGAAAAGTCGGGAAACTCCCTGGCAGTCCAATGGTTAGGACTTGGCACTTCCACTGCCTTGGCCACAGGTTCAGTCCCTGGTCAGGGAACTAAGATCCCTCAAGCTGCACGATGTGACCAAAATTTTAAAAAAGAACTTTTGATTGAAACCATATTAGCTTATTTCATCCATAGCCCTCTAAGGCAAGGTTGTTATCCCCAAATTAGAGAGGAGGAAATCTACTCAGCCCGCTTCACCCTAGCTGGCAGAGCAGAGAGGGAACTCAGGTAGCTGGATTCCCATTCTCTTCCATAGTTTGTGATGGCATAATGTCCCTAAAGATTATGATCTTCCAAAAGGTGTCTACTCACAAATAATGAAGGATCTGGAGGGATCCTTAGCATGAGAGAGGAGAGCTGAGTGGAGCCAGCCTTCAGCAGAAAGCAGAGGTGCTCACTGACTGGCATGGTGTGTGGAGACACTATATAGAGACAGTTGACAAGTGTGAGGGATGTCACAAGAGAGTGACCCAGTAGGGCCACTTGGTTGCTTCTTCTCCCTGGGAAGTGGCCTCAGAGATAGAGGTCTATGCACAGGTTTATTGCAAAGTGCTCTTGGAGGAGGAAGAGTATGAGGGGTGGTCAGCATAGTCTTGAGCTGAAACGAAGTCTCCAGAAAGCTTCATCTGACCCCTGGGAACTCTGAAGGTGGATGACCCTTCAGTGCTGACCTTGAGTAAGTAAGGAGACAAGGTCTTTATGCTCCCACATGGATAAGTCATTGGATGTGGGGCACCCAAGAAGAGAAAGTGAGTATACATTCTGATAAAGAATCTTTTTAATTAAAGAAAGATGCATTATAGAATCTGGTCCTGATAAAGGGAGCTGGTGCTGCTAGATTGATTTTTCATGTTCCAAAAAATCTTCATGAACACGACAGTTAGAGTTGACCTCAGGTTTCAGTTTGCCCAGGAATCGGCAAGCCAAGGGTTAGAAGAATTTCCCTCTGATTTGAGAAGAAACAAGACTAATCCTTATTGAAATTAGCCATATTGACATCTTCAGACATTATCCTAGATGCTTTTGTCAGGGTTGTTCTGATTGCTTGACATCCATTCACCTGTTGTTCACAGTCACATACTCCAGTTTTTAGCAAGGTGCTTGGCTACTCATGTAAAAGACCACATTTCCCAGTTTCCCCTGGGGCTGGGTGTTTCCATGTGACCAAGGTCAGACCAATAAGATAAAACAGCCTTGTTGTGTGGACTCTTCCTGCCTGGAAATGGATGTAGTGTTGCTCTGAAGACCAAGGCTGAAGCTTAGACACAGTAAACTTGTGCTGCAAAGGGCTGCAAGGATTTTATGGAGTAGAATTTAGATTTTACATGTGAGAGAAATGAATGTTTCTTATTTCTATCCCTGTTACTTGTAGTCAAATGTTACCTAAGTAATACAAATACATAAATAATTTTTGAATAAAGATTGTTTGTGTTTGTTTGGGGGCATGAGAATGGCATCCCCCCAGACATACATAGGACACATGTACACACACACAGACAATTACAAGAGAGATTGGTGATTCCTATTTATCATTTGGAAGACCTATTTCTTCTTTCAGACTCTTAAATGTCTATTTAAAAGTAAAAGTGTTAGTTGCTCAGTCGTGTCGGACTCTTTGTGACCCCACAGACTATAGCCCACCAGCCTACTCTGTTCATGGAATTCTCCAGGCAAGAATCCTGGAGTGGGTAGCCATTCTCTTCTCCAAGGGATCTTCCCAATCCAGGGATCGAACCCAGGTTTTCTGCATTACTAAATCCTTTTTTTTTTTTTCTTTTTGCTACATCTAAAATACAGTTTGGAAATAGCAATCTATCATCATTTATGTGTTAATTTCCCTCTACATAAATGACACTTTGAACAAAATGCATCCCTGTAGTGCGTGGAAAACATATGGGTTTTGTCTACAAGGGGTTATTAACTTTCCACTTTCCATCTGGAGCCCATAAAGAATCTGTTCTCTGAGATAGTAAGGAGCCAAGGTCACACTAAAACATCACATTTGCAGTGAATAAGGAGGCCTTCTGATGTTTGAAATTAGGAGTTACCACTCCTGGGATAATTCTGAAAAGACACAACACTGCCTCCTAGTTTCCCATTCACACAAAGGCACTGGTATAATTACGACCTGTGTGTGTGTGTGTGTGTGTGTGTGTGAATTCCATGATGGGTTATGACACCTCAAAGCCATCAGAGAAACCTCTGAGATCCAGAGAGTTTCACTGAATCTTCATCATCTTATCAGTGACATACTAAGTAGGTCTCTGTTATTTGCGAGTGTCAGAAGGAAACAAGAGCAAATGACCAACATGCCTCAATGCTCGCCTGTCTGTCCATTCCAATGGAAGCACACTTTGAGCTTTAATATTTGTGTGACCCTAGTCCCAGTGAATAAAGAGTATTCTTGCAGAAGAAAAATTCTCAAAAGTAAAAGGTGAATCTTATGTTTTAGGAAAATTTGTAAGAATGTGAAAGCAGACAGAATGGGAGAGAGATTTAGTAACCCTGCTTTGGGACTTGCGAGGCTGGATCCACCTTCCACTTTACTACTTAAAGGCTGAAGTGGACACTGGTTTCTGGGGAACTTGACCTAAAACAGTGGTTGTATGATGTTAGGCCAGTGAGTTCTTTTTCTGTCACCTCCCCTGTAAACTGCAGGCAATAACTGTCCTCATTTCGTGTGCTTGTTGTGAGGTGTGAACAGTAGCATGGAAACATACACACTACCATATGTAAAATAGATTGCCAATGGGAATTTGCTCTATGATTCAGGGATCTCAAATCGGGGCTCTGTAACAACCTAGAGGGATAGGAAGGAGTGGGAGATGGGAGGGAGGTTCAAGAGGTAGGGGACATAGGCATACTTATGGCTGATTCATGCTGATGTAAGGCTGAAACCAACACAATATCATAAAGCAATTATCCTTTAATTAAAAATAAATTTTAAAAGCAGCATGTGTAGGGCTGAGCCTGAATTTGAGTGCGGTCAGTGTTACCCAAAAGGGGGTCTCCCGAGAGAAGGGGAACTACTGTTTTGTCCATCTCTGTCTCAGTTCCTTTCCTCTTTGTCTCAAGGTACGTACAGCAACTAGCAAAGTCAACTTTGCTGCCCTTTGTTCATGGCCCTCTCGGATTATGAAGTCCTCATGGCAGAGACCACGCCTGGGGTGACCAAGAATCCCAGTTTGCCTTGTTCCAGCCTCAGCAATGGAAGTCCTGTGTCTTGGGAAACCCATCTTGAGCAAATCAGGATGGTTGTCACTCTCACTTTTTTTTTTTTATGATTGGGTCTCAAATGGCAACCCACTCCAGTATTCCTGCCTGGAGAATCCCATGGACAGAGGAGCCTGGTGGGCTGCAGTCCATGGGGTCCCGAACAGTATGACATGACTAAAGCGACTTAGCATGTACTCACCATCTCAGCACACTGACCAGCAGAGCAGAGATGCTCACTAACACCTAATGAGTGAGTATTGATGAAGTATTGGCCAGTGAACACCCATGACATCTCATGACACGCTTTTTGGACAGTTTTACGGAACACGGTATTGTGGGACCACCCCCACCCCCCCGCCACCCCAGTATAATCACCAGAGTCTTAAAAGTGGAGGCAGGAGACAGACAAGGAGTGCTCAGAGGTGGATGTGAAAGAAGAAGACAGGCACAGAGGGAGGCCTCAAGCCCCCCACCCCTCTGCTGTGGCTTTGATGATGGACAAAGAGGCCGCCAGCCATGGTAGAACAGTTGAGAGAGCGAGTCTGCTGAGGAAATATCCTCCAACCCACCCCCACCCCTGCCTAGCCTCCAGAAGGGAGGACAACGCTGTCCACTTCTTGACTTTGGCCCTGCGTGATCAACGTTGGTTGGACCATTCACCTACAGACACATCAAAAGAGAAGTTTAAGTCACTTAGTGGATGGTCATTTGTCACAGCAGCTGTGGAAAATGAATCTACACTCTTTTCCAAATCTGGCCAGAGTCACACATACTTCCTGCAAAGGAAAAAAAAAAAAAAGCATTCAGTTTTCGGAGTCCCAGACAACAGAGTACAGGTAGAGGAAGCCAGCTCAGAATCTGACAGCTCCATTTCAGGTGGAAAGCAAGATTCACCTCCCTGGCCTTAGAACATGCTATCATTGCATGTAACCTGCGGTTTTACAAAGCAGACATGGGATAACGGTCATGACCATCTTGTGGTACTGAGATGCCCTGGTCCAATATCCGAGGACTGGCCAGTGGGAAGGGACCAGCTCTACAAACTCCTCTTTCCATCATACACAGGACCTTTCAACTCAGAATTCAGATTTCAACTCTGAGAAAAACACCACCTGGGGCACCAGATGACTGGCTAAGATGGAGAAGACAGGGTTTTCTTGCAATGGCTGGTTGTGATGGTTTTCTTGGTTTTCTTGCCTCCACTGGCTGTGATGGTTTTCTGGGTTTTCTTGCCTCCACTGGCTGTGATGGTAACCGAAGGGCAGGAGCACTGTGGTACGACCAGACCAGGCAGTTCAGTTCAGTTCAGTTCAGTTCATTTGCTCAGTCATGTCTGGCTCTGCGACCCCGTGGACTGCAGCATGCCAGGCCTCCCTGTCCGTCACCAACTCCCGGAGCTTGCTCTAACTCATGTCCATTGAGTTGGTGATGCCATCCAACCATCTCATCCTCTGTCATCCCCTTCTCCTCCTGCCTTCAATCTTTCCCAGCAAAAGGGTCTTTTCCAATGAGTCAGTTCTTCGCATCAGGTGGCCAAAGCATTAGAGTTTCAGCTTCAGCATCAGGCCTTCCAATGAATATTCACGACTGATCTCCTTTAGGATGGACTGGTTGGATCTCCTTGCTGTTCGAGGGACTCTCAAGTTTTCTCCAACACAACAGTTCAAAAGCAGAAAACCACGCAGGCAGAGGTCAAATCAGACTTGAAGGTCCTGAGAAGTCTTAGATAGGGTCCCGGGGCATCACAGGCACAGCGCCCAGCCAGAGATAGGTGACCCTGTGTGGTTTCTTATCATACTTCCTCCTGGGTAGGTCTTGCATAGCCTTTAGTGGTTTCACAGCAGCCAGTGTGGCCACAACGACGTTCTAGGGGCCCCCCATAGGAAGTTTTCACTTGGCTCTTTGCCTGTGGGGCAGACTATGTCCGTCCTAACCAAGGGAGGTTATGTGTGCAGCCTGTCAGGTCTGTTCCAGCCGTTTCAGCCCCTGACTCTGCACAGTATAGACCTGGCCAGATGTGCCCTGGGAGCAGAGGTGAAGCCCACCTGAGTAGGAGCGGTGTGGTCCACCTGAGGTCCACAGAGCACAGGTGAGGTCTGTGCCGTGCCCTCTAAGAGCTCATCATCTGCTGTGCCCAAGATGAGAATTCATGTCAAGTGATGAAGTGTTGAGAATATGTCCCCAAGGATGCTGAGGAAGGGAAGAAGTGAGGCAAGAAAGGAGAAAGCCAAGCAGGTCTGTGACTTCAAAGCTGCGCAGAAGGTGGTTTCAGCCTGAGCCCCCAACCTCCCTGCCAGGACCCTGGGACATAATGTGCACCCCAGAAGTTCCCCAGCCCAAGCTAGGTGGCTGTGCTTTAACACAGCCTGCTGGTGGCTGAGGTCTGCCTGGTGGGGGATGGTGGTGGTGGTAAACTTCCAGGACTTCCTGCTGTCTGTAGGGGCGGGGGAAGCGTTTTTGGTGGCAGAGGGCAGAGTCCAAAGGAGAAACTTGGTTTTGTCACTTCTCCCTGGAAACCCTGACCCTCTGATTCAACGCAGTACGTACTCTAGACCCTGTCTTCGGGCCTGTGTGAGCACATGGTGTCCACTCCCAGGGATGAAAATCAGTGCAAACCTTCAAGTATCTTATTTCCCTAACTTGACTGTAAACTACAAGCCAAGTGAAATAACAGATGAAGAGATGTGCTCATTTCATCTCAGTTAATCATGCTCCTCCTTACAGTGTAGACTCATAGACTGGAAAGAGAGACAGCCCAGATCCTCAAAGACAGAATCAGAAAGGTCAGACTGTTTGATTAGAATCCTTGCTTTTCAAGAATCCTGAGGCCAGATGTGAATTCAGAGGGCAAGATGGGTGTGTTCACTTGGCTGTTGCTAAGATAGTAGATCTGAAATTTTTAAAAATTATTTATTTTATTTGATTGTGTCTGTCTTCGTTGCGCCATGTGGGATCTTATGTCATGGCACATGGACTCTGGACTCTCTAGTTGTGGCTAGAGCTCCGGGGAGCATGAGGGCTCAGTAGTTGTGGCAAGTGGGCTTAGTTGGTTTGCAGCATGAGGGATCTTAGTTACCCTACTAGGGATCAAACCCACCTTCCCTGCATTGCAAGGCAGATTCTTAACCACTGGACCACCAGGGAAGTCCCCCCGAAATGTTCTTATCATGATAAAGAAGTGGTAACTGTGTGATGGGATAGAGGTGGTAACTAATCCTATAGTTGGACTCAGTTTGCAATTTGTAAATGTATCAAATTGTACACTTTGTACACCTTAAGCTTATACTAGGTCATCCATCAAATATAGCTCTTGAAAGCTGAGAGGGGGGAAGGAAAAAAAAAAAAGATGGGTGTGGTCATTTAGTGATATCCACCAGGTCTGGATTCAGAGGGCAAATAGGTGTGATTGAGTAGCAATGTCTGCCAGGGTGGATTTTGAAAGGAAGATGGATGTGATTGATGAGCAATGTCTACCAGGTGTGGATTTGTGATCGATTGGTGATGTCTGCAAGGAGCCTGGGACCAGGGACAGCAAGCCCTTAGACCAGGTGTGTTCTGTCCCTGCTTCTCCGACTCAACCCCCAGGTAAAAGCTCCTCAGACCAAATTTACCTTTTCATCCCCATATTTCCCTCAACTGTTGGTCAAGAAGTCCTTTTCTTTTACTTGTCTTTCTTTCCTTTTTTTTTTTTTTTGAGTATCTCCTCTCCCCTTTTCTCCCCCTCCTTGTTTTATCTCACTTGGGCGCTTATAGGTTTTTATTCTCTAAACACTTTGCAGTCTTTGTGACATGGACTCATTCAGGACATGTTTACAGTGCTTAATGACATCTCCCGGAGAGATAATGAGAATGCCTTTAAAGGTTGGCTTCCTCCCTGCTTTCAGAGGGCCGGCTTGCCAGGCCTGCGAGATGAGTGCCAGGGGTCTGGCGGCGGGGGGGTGGGGGGTGGGAATTGACTTAATTTCTTTTCACCACAGGAAATGGAGTGTCTGGTTGATCTGACCTAAATGCATGGCCTAAAAACCAATTAATTCTGAATTGTGAATTTGCAAGTGCATCCAGCTGTGTGCGGAATTCCCGATGAGGGAGATGCCACGTACCTGGCTCATTTGCAGCACGTGACGGTTTTTCCACATAAACACACCTGATGATCCATTATTAACTTGCAGGCTGAAGCACAAAGCCCCTCAACTCCAGGCCCAGCCCTGGCCTGATGTCTGAGCCCCGCATCCTCAGACCCAGGGAGGTGGCCATCAGAGGGGCCTTAGTGTCCATAGATCCACACGGACTTCCTGTGTGGCCGTCCTGAAGTTGGGGTGTGGGCCCATGGATGCCCTGTCCTTCAGGTGGAGCCCATGCCCAGCTTGCTTTCCCTGCGGTCTGGGGTTCCCACCACCCTGCATTTCTCCAACCTGTTAGATTAACTCCAGTGTTATTGTATCAGGTTGAATTCACCTCATGTTCACTGAGGCCACCATGCATGTGACCCTGATTTGTTTTGGGGGAAGAAAATTTAATGTGGCAAAGAACTTGCTCAAGGCCCGAGTAAGGCAAAGTTGGGAGGGCAGAGAAGTAACTGTCACAAAGTCACAGACCTCTAAGCAAAATACCACAAGAAACAGGAGGTGGCTGGTGGGGTGTGCGTGGTGGGTGGTGTGTGTACTGTATGTGTGGGATATGTATGTGAGGGTATGTAATGGGTATATGTGTCTGTGTGATGGACGGTGGTATGAGGTGTGTGTGTGTGTAGTGTTATTGTTGTATGTGTGTGGGATGTGTGAGGTGTGTGGCCTGGTACATGTGTGCACAGGTTGTTTGTGGTGGTGATGGTGGGGGAGTGTGTGTGTGTTCGTGGGGTAGGACTGGGATCACCGAAGGCTTTGTGGAGGAGGAGGTATCTGAGAAGTACTAGGATTTCTCAGAGAAGGGTAGATACCACATGCAGCACCCAGGAGGCTGGGGCAAAAGGGGAGCCAGGAGGTGAGGGGCCCCACATGGGGAGAACTCCAGCTGACAGGCAGGAGTTGAGGGCTCAGGCTGTGGGTTGGGGAGTGAGGGTGATGCTGGGTGTAGGGGAGGAGGGGGTGAGGGGAGCCGGAAGGATGAGAAGGTGGCCCCAGAGCCTTAAGTCTGGGGGCTGCAGGCGTGGGGAGCGGCACCCAGAATGGCCTCGTCTCCCCAAGGCTATGTAGTTTGCTCTTCTCCATGCCTCCACCCTGGCCTTTTCTCCCTTATCTGTTGGCTGGGAAGCCCCCGAGACTGCCCTCTGACAGTGAAGAGGGTCTGAGGGTGAGGCTTTGGGAGGGGAGCTGTGAGGCACAGACCCCAGTTTTCTCTCCAGGGTCCTGGTGGCCCCCAGTAGCCACTGCCTAGTGACACCTACTCCTCTGTCTCCTTTTCCAAAGCTAAGATCATGGTGTCTGGTCCCCTCACTTCATGGGAAATAGATGGAGAAACAATAGAAACAGTAACAGACTTTATTTTCTTGGGCTCCAAAATCACTGTAGATGGTGACTGCAGCCATGAAATTAAAAGACTCTTGCTCCTTGGAAGGAAAGCTATGACCAACCTAGACAGCATATTAAAAAGCAGAGACATTACTTAGCCAACAAAGGTCCATCTAGTCACAGCTATGGTTTTTCCAGTAGTTATGTATGCATGTGAGAGTTGGACCATAAAGAAAGCTGAGTGCCAAAGAATTGGTTCTTTTGAACTGTGGCGTTGGAAAAGACTCTTGAGAGTCCGTTGGACAGTGAGGAGATCGAACCAGTCCATCCTAAAGGAAATCAGTCCTGAATATTTATTGGAAGTACTGATGCTGAAGCTGAAACTCCAATACTTTGGCCACCTGATGCGAAGAACCGACTCCTTAGAAAAGACCATTTTGCTGGAAAAGATGGAAGGCAGGAGAAGGGGACGACAGAGGATGAGATGTTGGGTGGCATCACCAACGTGATGGACACGAGTTAGAGCAAGCTCTGGGAGTTGGTGATGGACAGGGAAGCCTGGCCTGCTGCAGTCCATGGGGTCGCAAAGAGTCGACTGAGCGACTGAACTGAACTGTCCTCACCCCATACTCCTGCCAAATAATTTGAAGCTGTAAGACTTAGAGTTACAGGCTCAGCTTTTGGGAAACTTCTGGTCACCCCTGAAGGCACAGCATGGATGGAAGTGGGAGGGAGTGGTTCAAGGCCAGTGGGGGGTCTGCACTCATCCATCCTCAGTACTGGAGGGTCTGAGCCTCAGGGTAGAGAGGTCACTGCAGATGGTTCAAACCCAGATTTTCTGGCTATAGGGTTCAAGCTAGGGTAAATGAGATCCAGTGTTCTGAACAAGCTTGGAATAAACTCACTTTTTCTTTTTTTTCCCCTGATGCAACATTTATACCATCCTCTATAGTTTTCTCCTGGGAATCCCTTTACCTTTGAGGCATGCTTGTCCCTACACAGCTCTTTCCATAACTGTCTACATTCAATTTGTTAACATTTTTGATACAATTTTCTAAATGTTGCTATATAGATTTTTATGTCCCTCTCCATATAACTTGAAGAAGGAAATGGCAACCCACTCCAGTATTCTTGCCTGGAGAATCCCATGGATAGAGAAGCTTGGTGGGCTACGGTCCGGATCGCAAAGAGTCGGACACGACCAAGCGACTTCACTTTCACTTGCCATATAACTAAAAAAGGTTTTCTTTACATGCATGTACACGCATGCTAAGTCACTTTAGTCATGTCCGACTCTTTGCAACCCTACGGAATAGGATTGAATATTTCCATCCACTGGTTTCCTTAAGAAGCTGCTTAAGGTCAGGCCTGGGCAGTGTTCTGTGTATGTGGGGTGGGGTTACAGACAGGCATTCCACCCCTCCAAGCCCCTCAGACAGATCCCTAAGATGACTCCAAATCCTAACAACCTATGAATCTTTCTTCAGTCAAAAGTCTCAGTTTGATAGAATTGTGAACTTGGCATGAATTGATGATTTTCTGTGGGTGTTTTTGTTACAATTTCCCTTGGGTGATCAACTCGTCCTTGTTTGTCCTGGACTTTTGTGGTTTTTAGGACCAAAGTTCCACCTCCCAGGAACCCTCTCAGTCTTGACAAACCAGGATAGCTGGTCACCCCACTTTCCTCCAACATGCCATCCACCATCACAACACACTATATGATCAACCTGTGTCTGTGCTTGTGTGGGGAGGGAGTTTGAGCACACACACACTGATTCCCCACCACATGTCGTGGGCTGAAGGATTGAACTGTGTTCCTACCACATTTATGCTTTGAATTTCCAACACCCTGAACCTCGGAATGTGATTTTTTGATGGAAATAGGGTAATTGCAGGTACATTGAGTCTAAGATGAGGTCACATTGGAGCAGATGGGCCACCCAATCCATCATGGCAGGAGGGGAAATGCCATGTGAACAGGAAGGCAGAGATGGGGGTGATATATTGACAAGCCAAGGAGCCCCAAACAAGGCCAGCAAACCACCAGGTGCTGGGAGGGAGGACAAACAAATTCACAGACTTGGAAGGAAGTAATTGTGCCCACACCTTGACCTCAGACTTCTCAGTTTTGCCCACCAAAAATGAGAGCCCTCACATTTCTACGGTTTAAGCTGTCCAGTCTGTGGTGTTTGTTACAGCAGCTCTGGCAAACCCATACACCCAGTTCCCAGCAGTCCTTTAGGTGACATCTCACAGAGAGTTATGTTTTGAAAACTCCCAGGGGCAAAGAAAAATGCAAGTTCTGAGAGTCTTGAGTATTAAGATAAAGACCTTTTCAGGTCTTAAAATTTCATTCAATTTAATTCAGTTAAATTTCATTATAACTTTACCCCTCATGTGAAAACAGACAAGCAAACCTGTAATGAGTTCAACTGCCTTCTAGAGACCTTCATTCCACATGAAATCTTTTCGTGGGGCTGGAAAGGCCGATGTTGGGATCGGGCAGGGAGTGGGCATGGCAGGAGGAGGACAGAAAAGAACACAGAAACAGCAGCCTCTGCTCACTCTGTCTCCCAGCTGCTCATGGGGCTCCTATCCGTCCTCAGGAGCCCATGGAAGGGAGGGGAGTTGGCTGAACCCCAAGTCATGGGCCAACCATGGGTAACTGCCAGACTGTGATGTGGCCTTCACCAAGGCATCGTAGAAACGGTCAGAAGAAAGAAGGACCAAAGCCAATGGACAGAGCACAGCCGTGAGGCTTAACCCTTGTCTCATGAGCTTGTTTGCTTATTTCTGTTGAAATCCCGAGGAAAGACCTTCATTTGCAACTGGTCACCTGCACTGCAGTCCCTTTACCCCGGCCTGACCCAAGGCACATGCCCCTGGGTCCCAGATTTCAGCTGGCTAAAGACCAGCTGGACTCTCCCTTACTCTCTTGTGCCAGTAAAACATTTTTCTTGGGGGTGAGGGTTAAGGTTTGAGCCTCCCTGACCCTTCTCTGCCTCCTCCCTCTCTTTCTTTTCAGAGGAAAACATTTCAGAACTTCACTGAATTTACCCTGGAAGACCCAACCAATAAATTCCTAATTCAAAAGATTAAAGACATTTATGTGCAATGCACAAAAGAAAAGTCTTTTACATCAGAGTCCTGGTGTTTGTATAGCTTAACCAAACAGAGAGTAATGGTTGAAAGACAAGGACAGACACAGACATTTCTTGTTTTCTAAAACTGGGCTCAATTACTCAAAAAATATGGCCTGCTTTGTTGTTTTTAAATGCTTTTATCTCTTTCTGATTTATGGCAGTTCCCTGTATAGAAATACATCTCTTGTTAACCACCTTCGGCAGGTGTATCCCTTTACACACAATCCCCAGGAGCTCCATTCATCTGTCACCTGCCCTCACTCAGAGGTAGGAGCCTTCATTGTCTTTTTTTCTCTGTGACCATGTCAGCCAATGGGTCTTCAAGTCTATACGACTACCCAGGACAGAAGAAGAAAAAGAAAAATTTGGTGGAAGAAGATCAGGATCTGAAAAGAAACTAATATTCATTAAACATCCCTCTGGGGGACATATTTTCAAATATAGGTATATACATATCATATATCGGTATATATGAGCAAACAGATAGGGTGGACCCTGCAGGATCTGGCGATGGGGCCTCCTGCTAGCACGTCCTCCAGCTCCAGCTCATCAGCTCAAGGAATCCACAGAGACGCAAAGTGTTTCTCACAGGGAAATCCTTCCATAGTTTCATTTCTTCACTAGTTCCTGCAGAATAGGGCCGGGGGCTGGGACTTGCTTTGTGTCTGCTCTTGGAATTGACCTTATCTGAAGGCAGAGTTAGAGAAAACCTGTGTGAAAAGATGGGCCTCACAGGAAGTGTGTCCTTGGGACCTGAAGTGTGTGTGCCCCTCCCTGATGCAATCACCTAGGCATAGAGATTCCTTCCTTAAAAGGAAAAGGGGCTGCTTGGGAGAAGGGTTAGTAAGACTAAGCCTCTGCCCCATTGGACAGACTTGGCTGAGACCATGGAAGAGCGTTCAGTCAAGGGACTAAACTTGGAACTTGACTAGCAGGCTGGTGTGGAAACCCTTCCCGGACTCCTCAGATTCCTTAAAGATCTTGACTTTTCTGTAATTGGAACTGACAGAAAGATCTTTGCAGACCAGCATTGCCAACTCTCATTATACAAGTTGGACAAGAATTTAGACATCGACTGTTCTCAAACTTTGCTCTTGGAGCTGCTTTACATTTTTAAAAATTCCTAAACACCCCAAAGAGCTTTAGTTTATATGGGCAACATTTATTGATAGTGATATTTAGCACATTAGAGCTTTATTAGAGCTTGAAACACAAGCTATAAAAATATTTATTAATCATCTCAAAATAATTGATAAACCCATGAAATGTTAACACCAAAAACCCATTTTTTTTAAACCAAAATGACTATATTTTCCTAAACAGAAACATTTAAGGATAACAGTGGCTTTTTTTTTTTCATTTTTGCATATCCCCTTAACGTCTGGCTTAATGAAGACACATGGTTTCTCATTCCTGTTTCTGCATTCATTCTGTTGTGTTACGTTATTTCTGTGGCAGTATGTAAAGAAAAGCTGTTCTTATACAGATCATTGTTGGGACAGGAAGGAGTGTTTTAAGAGCCTTTACAGATCTTTGTGGATATTCGTTTTTGATGCAATGACAAAGCCTAATAAAATGTAGTTTCTTAGAGGTAAGTTCGGAGAAGGCAATGGTACCCCACTCCAGTACTCTTGCCTGGAAAGTCCCATGGACAGAGGAGCCTGGTAGGCTGCAGTCCCTGGGGTCGCTAAGAGTCAGACATGACTGAGTGACTTCACCTTCACTTTTCACTTTCATGCATTGGAGAAGGAAATGGCAACCCACTCCAGTGTTCTTGCCTGGAGAATCCCAGGGATGGGGGAGCCGGGTGGGCTGCCATCTATGGAGTTGCACAGAGTCGGACATGACTGAAGCAACTTAGCAGCAGCAGCAGAGGTAAGTTGCAATGTGACTTCCAGGAAACTTGGCATATTTTTATGTTCATGAAATTTCCCTATTAAATAAAAGTGGGAGTCATTCCATTTTGATTATGCTAAAGGTGTGAGGCTGGGGTCTGGAGGTATGTATCATGAAGATCTTCTCTGTTGCTGCTTTGCTCAGTATCTCCCTTTGCCATGCCAAACTCAAATTTTCTTAAATGCTTTATTGATCAAATTGAGATATGAAATCAGTTGGGAAGAGTTCGTTTCATCAGCCTCTCATTTCATTTCCCCAATAGTTTATAAATTACAACTACTTTAGGGGCAGAGCCTTTCAGAACTTTACCTGGAAACTGCTGGTTTCCTTAATTCCGAAAGAGCTTATTGCTGCTCCATGAGGAGAACATGAAAAACAAACCCCCCCTTTTTTTTTTACATGAACTGAAATGTTTTCTGGGCAGTAATGGAGCATGTGAGTGATGCCCAGAAGACAATGAAGGTAAATATAATTGTACAATGAGCCGTGGCCTTCACGGGTGCTCTTTGTGCGGGAGACAGCTGTTCTCGGGCACCTGCCTGGGACTTGCATATACTGCATCCTCCAGCCTCTGCCTGGACCTGGCTGCACATGACGGAAGTGGGGACTGTGTTCCATTCCCCTCCTCCCCATCCCCTCCCACTTCTATCTTTAGATTACCTTGGTAACTGTGTGCAGATGCGTGTGATAATGGGGCTGTGAGCTCCATTTCCAACCCTGCATTTGAGATGTGTCAAAACAGCATCATGAAGCCCAAGGGAAAGAAATTTAAGAGTGGCCATCCATCCCATCTCAGAACATTTCATGCCTTCTTGTGCCACGTGTGTGTGCACGCTAAGTTGCTTCAGTCGTGTCTGACTCTTGGCGACCCCTTGGACTGTGGCCCACCAGGCTCCTCTGTCCATGGGGATTCTCCAGGCAAGAATCCTGGAGTGGGATCCCAGGGGATCTTCCTGATCCCGGGATTGAACCTGGATCTCTTTTGTCTCCTGCCTTGGGCCACAGGAGATAGCAGACCTGGCCACTCTCAGGCTCCTGTTGACTTGGCCTTGCTTCTCCATCAACAAGCAAAGCCTGTATAAAGTCACTGCTCATTTAGAGGATTTGGCAATGGCTTTTCCAGCTGTCTTCCCCACCTGTAGGTCAGAATTTCCTTCAACATTCAGCAAAGCCCTCTTTCCAGCGGTCTTGAACAAAATAGCAATCACGCTGTCTTTCTTTCTCCAAAGATCACAAAATCTTTTTTTTCATCTAGAGTATTTTTACCTCGCTCTGATTTGTTTCCAGAAAGTAGATCTCTCCGTTTGTATGGTTTTAGTTCCTAGGGGATGTGCTTGCACAGCTCGGTAGATGACCCTCCTGGTAGAGATGCCTTCTGAAAATGACTAATGCACCCCTGAATGGCTTATCAGCTCTTTGCTACCCCTGAACTTGTGCAGATTTGTGAGAGACACGTTTACCTTAAAATGCAGTGAACACAAGTCTGTTTACTTTGGGTTCAGGCCAAGAAATTAATCTGACTTATTTGCAGGTAAAATAACTTCAAGTTCAGACCAATAAAGGTCTATTTTAAGTCCTTTTGTCTTTGAAATGTAGAGATGTGACTTAGTGTTCTTTGCTTGGGTACTTTTTGAACTTGAGGAGGCCATTTTGCCAGCAGATATTCCCAAGGGAAAGGGACAGACACTGAAACTCAAGGCCTGAGCTTTAAAGGTTAGAGTTCACGGGTCAGTGTGTGCTCGGGCCTACGTACCCCTGTGTTTGGGAAAAGATCTCTATTGATAATTAACATCTCCCCAAAAGATATTTCCAGGAAAAACAGCTATTATTGAGCAACAGAGGCTAGTCTAAATTCGAAAAATTGTTTTTGCTGTGCTTTTCTGAGAAGAGCCAAATTGTCAATAGGGCTGCCCTCAGAGGGCACTGATCAATACGTCCTCCGAAGGTAGGGGGCAGTCCCCCTCAGGAGGTGAGGCTGGGACAGATGGGGGCTGGAGAAGGGTGTCTGCAGGAGCACTTGGGAGTATGTGGGTTGGTTTTGGGTTTCACCTCTTGCATTTACTGGTTATCTAGAGATGTAGCATTTTAATTTAAGGAGCCTCATTGAGCATCTTCTGTGTGTTAAGAGAGACTATTTAAGATTCTTGACCCAAATCTGCATCTTGAGGGAAGGGGTAGGGACCCAGGAAACCAAGGAAAGATTCTGGAAAGATGAAACCTCTAGGTTGAGTCCCAAAAGGTGAAAGTTGGTTAGCACTATACGTGGTGCCTGGGATCAGTTTTCCTGAAGGCAGATACTGAACCAGGAATGACAGGTGCAAAGGCCCTGTGGTAGACCTCCACCTGGTGCATTTGAGGGGCGGGTAGGAGGCCAGTGGGCCAACCTGCACAGGGATTCTCCCCATGGAAACTCAGTGGGTGGGGGCGCTTAGTGGTCAGGATGCCAGCCCTTACCTGGAACCAGAGTGCTGTTTTGCTTCAGACCAAACACAGTCAAGTCCCTGTTGTTCATGGTTATTTGACAATGCTCCTGCCCCCTGTTCTCAGCTGCAGGACCTGCTGTTTGGGAGGCTCCTCTGATCTGCTGAGCTGGACATGCCTTCGGCCCCTTGCTGGGTTCTGTTTCTCCTACAGCATCTCTCCATGTTCAACGCTGTATCCATGCGCTCACTCACCCGCTCATCTTCTGTCTCCTCTCTTAGCAGGGGTGTGGCCTTGGCCACGCTGTATGCACCGCTTGGGATGCACTGTGGAATGAATGAATGGACTAAGCGGGGAAGGAACGAGTGAATGAATGGGATATTGAGCCCAGCTCCTGCTGCCAGGAGGTCCCCGTGGGTAGAGCCTTTCTTGGCATCAGATTCAAAGGTGGTCTATGCAAGGTCCACCACAAAACCTCAGCCTGATTTGGGGTTCACCTTCCTGTTGGGAACTGTTTCCCTTCATTTTGGGTCTTCCTCTAGCCTGTGAGGTGAAGATTTTCTTTCCTCTCACAATTTTCCCTTCTTTCTCTCCTGGCCTTTGTTCCCCAGCGCTTGGAGCTCCCTCCCTGCAGTGGACTGTCAGTCATGATTGATGCCAGGTGAATGGCTGTGCTGATGTTTTTGTGCTGGTGTTTAGTTAGCAGGTTTAAGTTTCATTTAATCCAGAGGGAAGGTCCTGGATGCAGGCTGGAGCCCCCCGCCCAGCCCTGAGGCTTGATTTGCTTTGGATAGGTACTGAGATCTTGGATTTTTACTGAAGCGGCTGGCCCACCCACCTGGCTGCCGCTTTCTCTTTTAGGCAATCTGGTGAAACTTCTTTAGCATCTGTTCACCTCCCGATGGCCTAGCGACCTCTTCCTGCAAACAGCCTCCTGCTAGGTCCACCAACTGCTTCCCACCATCGGGGGCAGGCTGTGGGGGAGACACACTCCCCTCTTCTAAGGAGTTATATGACCAAATTGACAGACTTCCCTGGTGGCTCAGACGGCAAAGCGTCTTTCTTACAATGCGGGAGACCTGGGTTCGATCCCTGGGTCAGGAAGATCCTCTGGACAAGGAAATGGCAACCCACTCCAGTACTCTTACCTGGAAAATCCCATGGACAGAGAAGCATGGTGGGCTACAGTCCACTGGGTCGCAAAGAGTTGGACACTATGAGCGACTTCACTTTCACTTTCACCTTTATTAAATGACCTCGGACAGTGACCAGAGGTTTAGGTCCCTGGGCTGTGTAGACAGACCTTCCAGGAGTTTTCTAAAGAAGCAGGCGTGTCAGCTGCAAAACATCTTGATGGCTCAGCACTGACGACCAATTCAGTTTCTAAAAATCACCCACAGTCTGAAAGACAGGGCAGCAGGCCTCCAGCTCTGACCATGGAAAGCCTGCCTATGACCTGTCAGGTTCATCTCGCGTTAAATATAACTGATTGTTTCACTCTCTTTTTCACCAAGAAAAGGATGTGTTCCTGTAGAAAACTGGTCTTATAGAGAATACAAAGAGACAAAAATATAATTTAAACTACTCCCCTCAGGGGAAGACCACTTAAACATCTCACGGTCACATGAGCATGAGCACAGACTGCCATCTTACACTGACGTGTCGAGATGACCTCCCTGTGAGCATCCTTGCTGGGCACCTGTAGAAAGCATCTACTGGGCACAGAGGCACAATTTCCTTTCATGCATCTCAGAAGGCTATGTGGAGAGGGGATGGAAGAGTTGAGGGGGAACAGAAGGAGGCAGGCTTCAGGAGGGGGAGCTCACTGGTAAGCAAAGAGTCCACCTACCAAAGCAGATGACGTGGGTTCAATTCCTGGGGCAGGAAGATCCCACATGCCACAGATGAACTAAGGCCAGGCACCACAGCTACTGAGTTTGTGCTCTAGAGCCTGGGAACCACAGCTACTGAGCCCACGTGCTGCAACGGCTGAAGCCTACGTGTCCTAGTCCCACGCTCTGCAACTAAAGAAGCCACTGCAATGAGAATCCCATGCATTGCAATTAGAGAGTAGCCCCCCCCCCGCCCCCCCGCAACTTAGGGAAAGACTGCACAGCAACGAAGACACAGCATAGTCCAAAAGAATAAAAATACATAAAATTACTTTTAAATATAGAAGTAAAGAGAGAGAGCAGGTGAGGGAGCCCCATGTGTGGATGGGGCTGGAACAGGGCATGAACAGGCAGGTGTCATTGGGCAGAAGGGGGCTGCTGGAGCCTGCCTGGCCTGCTCACGGACATTCTGTCACTGGACACCACTGGGTCTCCTTTGGCCCTAAGCATGCAGCAGGGAGTGTTTGTAGATCCAAAGGGCCCCTTGTGTAACAGCACAGAGGTGACCAACTGCAACCCTGGGGCCAGAGAGTGACCACAGACACTTTTAAACTAGCAATATCAAATTGCTTTTAAAATGTCTGTTTCATCCATTGCTAGTGCCTAAGCATACACAGAATTTGCGTGCTAGCTAACTCAGCTTGGGGTTGAGGTGGGAAAGGGTAGATTTCTGGGCAGGAAGGGCCTTTAAGTCAGGTGCTGTGATTGTCTACATCACATCCCCACATAATAGAAAAACCTGCCTTTTATCCCACAACCACTGTCTGTTAAATTCCTTGGACTAAATGGGGGTTCTACTGGTTCTGTTCTGCCAACTGTGATAATGCGTGCAAGTTCAGGCTGGAGAATATTGAATTTCTTTCTACAATAGATGAGGAGAATATGAACTTGCAGGCCAACAGACAAAAGCAGAAGAAACAAACAAGATGTCAAAAAGCCGGCCACCACACGTAGGACAGGGCCTTGAGAGGTCGGTAACATTGGAAGGGGGATGGCTAAAATACCACCTTACTATGGAGGCCCTCTCCCCCTCAGGTGCCTAAACCTTCACTGAAACCTGATTCATCATCAGGTGCTTTGCATCAGTGGGTTTTAGAAAGTGGACACGGACAAAGGGAACATATCATCCTATTTGGAGGAGACTTGGATGAGATTCCTGACACCAGGAATCAGAACTGGTGACTGGAGGCAGAGTCCCCCTGAGGACATGAGCCATCAGGAATATGAGGAGGAAATAGCAGGAGGGCTTAGACTCCCTCAGAGTGTGAGATGAAGACTGGATGTGATTTGACTTGTGTTCACGAGCCTGGAAGATACCACCTGACATTCAGCTGTGCAGTTGCTGAAGCTCAGAGCCTGATATACACTCTAGAATCAGGACATTGGCTAAAAGCAAAATGTGGTCCTTCTCAACCTCAGTGCCAAACCCATGGTTCATCCTGATGAATGCTATTTGTGCAGGATGAGCGGAGATGGAGAGAGACCTGAATGCACACAGAGCCAAGCAAAAGTCAGCTCTGATTATATCAGTCCTTCAAGTTAAGATTCGCCTTACACTTTGCAAAGCAGCAGCACTATTTGCCTCTTTCCAGAGTTCAAATTTAAGAACCACTGAATTTATGCATGAGTGAGTGATGGTTGTTTGTGTCTGGGGGGAGGTCTTCTGTGTGGAGATGTTCAAATGGTTTTTGGCCAAGTATCCCACAAGCTACCAGAAGAACATGCAACCTAACATGTGTAAAATGAATATATTTACCTGGTAAATGCCCAGAATCCTAGCCACTAGACTGCCAAGAGTATATGTTTTAACATTTTCTTCCCACACCCCGATGCATCTGCTTCTATGTTGCCTGGAGTTGAAGCATCACATGGATTCTGTAATCTAAGGCCCTCAGGGTCTGTCTTTGGCAGGGGATATTAGGGCTGAGCCAGAAGGAGGCAGAGCTTTAAGGGATAGGTGAGCGCCAGGGAGTTGGGGATTTCTCTCTAGTGCCATGCACACACTGTCTTTTAATGTTTCTGTAAAGCATCTTGAGGCATGTGTATCTATTGTGCTGTAAAAGTGAGGTATTTTTTCTCGAGAAGTCAGTTTTCTGGTTGAATATTTGCTATTTCACCAGGCTAGAGGTGGAGATGGGTGACTCCTTCTCTGGTGGGTAGGGATCCAGGGTACCATCCTTCATCCTCTTCTGTTAGTAAAGGGGTTTGTGATGCTTCCAGCCACCCGGCTCCAGGTGCCATGATGTGGCCCCACTGCACACTGCCCAAATGTTTACAAAAGGAAGCTCCCCTACAGCGTGCACTATATTGACTTTACCTTTGCTTCCAGGAAGGTAAGAGGTAATATTGGTAACTGTTATTCTTGTTTCCCTAAAACATCTTTCTAGGTGGACTCATGAGGGCTAAGAGCAGTGTGGTATCCCTTCTGCTTAACAAAAGGCTTGAATGAAATGACAGCCCATATCAGTTCAGTTTAGTTCAGTTGCTCAGTCATGTCCGACTCTTTGCGACTCCATGAACTGCAGCACGCCAGGCCTCCCTGTCCATCACCAACTCCTGGAGTTCGCCCAAACCCATGTCCATTGAGTCGGTGATGCCATCCAACCATCTTATCCTCTGTTGTCCCCTTCTCCTCCAGCCCTCAATCTTTCCCAGCATCAGGGTCTTTTCAAATGAGTCAGCTCTTTGCATCAGGTGGCCAAAATATTGGAATTTCAGCTTCAACATCAGTCCAATGAACACCCAGGACTGATCCCCTTTAGGATGGACTGGTTGGATGTCCTTGCAGTCCAAGGGACTCTCAAGAGTCTTCTCCAACACCGCAGATCAAAAGCACCAATTCTTCTGCTCTCAGCTTTCTTTATATGGTTTAGTCATCCTATAATTGATAAAGTATGATGCTCTTAAGCACTGCCAGGTACTGAGGGGCATGTAAGAAAGGTGGAAATAAAAATATAGCCCATCATTCAAGGAGCCCATCAGTAGGAAACAACACCCACTTGCATACCTGATCACATTCGGAACACCCAGGAAGACGGTGGTCCAATGCTTTCTATTGTAACGTGGCCACAATCACTGGGAGCTCCCAAGATGGGAAAGGAAGCATCTTGGGTATCAAGCGCATCCTATTTCATTCTCAGAACCATACCGAAAGGAAGGCATTCTCCATCGTGGTTCACAGATGAGAAATCAACATTCAATATCTCCCCTCCGGGCCAGCTCGCATGCGGTGGGACTGAAATGAGCGCGTCTGTCTTAGCAACAAAGCCCAAGACACAGAGACACTGCAGGTAAAATGTGCCAAGAAGGGCTTTGGTTTCTGTGTGTGTTGCTACTTCTGGGCATTGAACTCAACTTCATAGAGTAGGTCAGCTTAATGGGATGGTGATGGTGGTGGTGGTTTAGTCACTTAGTTGTGTCCGACTCTTGCGATCCTGTGGACTGTAGCTTGCCAGGCTCCTCTGTCCATGGGATTCTCCAGGCAAGAATACTGGAGTGGGTTGCCATGCCCTCCTCCAGGGGATCTTCCCAACCCAGGGATCAAACCTGGGTCTCCTGCATTGCAGGCGGATGACTTACCAGCTGAGCTATGAGGGAAGCTGTAACGGAATGGTGAGCATGTGCACAAAGTGTGGAAATACTGACACCAAGAAAGCCACAGAAAAGGCACAACTGACCAGACCAGAGAATGTGTTCAAATGAACGCAGAAAGACCCAGAAGGCTCACTGGAACAGATTATCTGTCTCTACATCCATCTTTGTATCTGGATTTTATTTCTTTATACTTCCAAGAAAACATTTGAGACTAAGCATAAAACCGAAGGAATAAAAAGTTAAATTTACTTTCAAAAATCATGCAGAAAAAAGAGGTCACGGATGCTCTTTATCGAAAACTGGGCAACACCAACAAGGACCTACTGTAGAGCACACAGGGGCACTCTGCTCAATATCACGTAACAACCTAAATGGGAAAAGAATTGGAAAAGAACAGACACCTGTGTATGTATAACTGGATCGCTTCGCTGTGCACCTGAAACTAACACGATATTGTTAGTCAAGTATACTTCAATATAGAATAAAAGTTTAAAAACAAAACAAACCAGTCAACAGTTTCCCGCAGTTCTCAGACTCCTGGTGTCCAATGTGAAAAGGGAAATCTTATACAGGGGGATTATACACAGCAAAAGAGAACCAGGGTAGCTTTTCAGGGGTTCCCCTACATCCGATACAGTTCTTAAAGAATCCTCCATTGTGCGCGTCTTTATACACAGGACAGAAAAACCTAATAATGGCTTCCCCTCCAGGGCCTTGATCTCTGGGAGTCTCGGGGTGAGGACAGAATGCAAGGTTATGTTGGAACAGCAGACCCAGAGGCCCACTACTCAGATTCCCTTTCTGGGGAAGGCTCTCTGTCCAGCTCTGGGGGTTGGCATTGGCCCACATCCCGCAGACTCAGCCCAGCCTTTGAGCCCCTCTCGGGCGGCTCCAGCCCAGGTCAGAGCAGGACGGGGTCCCAAGGCCCAGTAGCTTCTGCTCCTCCATGGGCACAGGCACTCCCCACACTCACAGGGGTCTGATGTCTCCACTCGCTTCCCCACTTTTCCTTCCACACTGCTGCTCTTAGGGAAGGGTTTACCCTCCTAAGTGCCCTTGGGGTCTGCCCTCCCCTGCAAGAGTGCCATTAATTCCTAACATCGTCACAAGGAACGTGATGCTAAAGGGGTTTTAGAGACTCGCCTATTTATAAACTCAGTAAGTGACAGCTGTATCCTCTAGTCAGAGGGACCCCTTCTAAGTTACAGGCTCCCTAATGAGACTCCATAAAACTCCCGGGAAGATGTCTTGGCCTTTCACCCCATTCCTTCCTAGAATCTGGCGTTTCCTGTTAACCCCTTCCAGCCACAGGGAAGGCATGTCCTAGCCTGTCTTCTTTCCTGAGTCTCAAGTCTTGGAGTTTCTCCCTGGCCCTGGCCCTGGGTTATCTGCTGTCACCTCACTAGCTCCCTGACAGTCCCTGCAGCCTGACGAGATGGGAAACCAGCCCCCAAGGCTCCAGAGGAGAGTTTGCCACCACTGCCCGGTCCAAGCCCTTGGTCAGATCATCAGAAGGCAGGGACATAAACCTCATTCTTCCAACCCCAAGTCCTCATCTGGGTGGGTAGAGTGCATCCTGCTGTGACCTCTGTCAACTCCGGTCAAGGCCTAACAGGAGTGACCCCATGTGGCCCCTGGTTAGAGGGCATGGCTCACACACACCCCCTCCCCCTGGCAAGATGCACCTAGGGCCTGGAGGGAGGCTGTTCTCATGAAGGAAAAGGCACCAAGGATGCTGCAAGTCCACCCTCTTCCTGCAGCCAGCGCTGGTCGCTTCCCGGGTGACCTCACTGCCCTGCTCCTGGCCCATGTTTCTCACCCGGGGGGCCCTGCTCTTCTCACAGTGAGGGGTGCGGCTTCCTTAGAGTAGCTGGCCTCGGCTGACACTGTCCTGGTCTAGAGAGGATGAAAATCAAACCAGACTATGTTCAAACTGATACCCTCCAGAGACACACAGGGGATGCCCAGGACCAGGACCAAAGAACCAGAGCATCTCCGCATGAGGAGGCTAAAATTCAAGGGGCCTTGTAACCGACACAACCAGAGACTACCATGAAAGACTGGTGTGCCCCGAAGCCGACAGGCCACCAGGAGGGCAGCACTGGTTTCCCTGAAACTGGCTGGGTGCTCATTGCCCGCCTCCTCTGACCTGTTTGCTTGCAGGACAAAGGTGAACGCTCCCCTCCAGGATGTCCAGGAGCCAGGTAGACACAGCCTGGTCCCTGTGCTTTCCCTGCCTCCAACACAAGTCAGAGGAGTCTAGCTAGGGGTCCATTCCTTCAGGTGCAAAGACTGGGAATAAATTGGCTAGAATGAAATGACTTTTCTTTTTTCCCTGAGAAGACAATTTCAAGTTCCCTCATTATAGCTTAAACTAAAGAAAAATGCAGTTTAGCTTTGGGGGTTTTGTTCAAGTTACAGTAAACACACGTGTGCACATACACTCATGCAGCTGGAGAGGCTTTGTTTCTTAGGTTTATCCCTTTCTTTCTTAACCATTGGCCAGCCCCCAGTCAGAGCCCAGTGCTAATTGTATTACTAGAAATGCACTCCTATAAACATGTCTTGGGCCACGTGTTTTTCTCCAAATATCTGATTTGGCTTTAACTAAGGGTTTGCAGGGCTGCACAATGTGTGGGAATAATTGCCCCAAGCTCCAAATATTTATCACCCGGGCCAGCAGGGAAGCCAGCAACTGACGTGGCCCGTGGCTGTCTGGCCCCATTCTTCTTGACAATGGGTGGACGAAGAGAGAAGTGTTGGACTGTTTACTGCTTCACGACATTTAAAAAGGTAATGAATGTACAAACAGCATGAAAAAAAAAGAGGCCTCTGGAAGGTGGCTTAGAGTCGGGAGAGAAAATTCAAACAATTTTAGCCTCAAAAAGTCAACATCAGACACCCTTCTACTAAGGACCTACAAACAAACAGAGTTACTCTGTACACACATTAAGCGATGCAGTGCCCTGCCGCCGTGACTTTGACCTCACAGGGCCCAGCTCCCACACGCGCAGGCGCAGGACTGCAGGTTTGGGGGTCCGGGGTCTTTGAATCCCAAGAGCGTGCAGTCATAGGACTTTCACATCTGGCTTGTCTGGGGGTCAGAGTGAGATGGAGAGAAAATCTGATTCAGGCCGGGACTGAGGTGCCCTTGACCAGAAGACCAAGCCGTACCGAGTATGTGGACCATCTCTGTTTCATCTCCTCTCAGCTCAGCAGACAGCATTACAGACAGATGCCTCTGGTGCCCAGACATCCCACATCCCACATAATTAAAAGGCAGAGGGTTACCCTTTAAAAAAGTAAATAATTAATAACGGGAGAGGAATCTAGCATCTTAGGCTCCTACTCACACGGGCCTAGACATGTCGGTTATTTGCTTTCCTTCCAAGCATTGAATAATATGATTGAAATAGGAAATAAATTCTCCCATTTTCTTTTCTTTTTTTTTCTATTTTTGTGAGAGATTTTGTGCTCTGCTATCTAAAGACTGCCCTCTTTTAGTCTCTGCTGGTGATAAATGAGGTTCCTCGGTCATTCAGACATCTCACTAGAAACAAGAGGTTGAATGACTCTGGGGGGGAGGTCTTGTTTTCACCCCACAGTCAGGAGCTGTCTGCACACTGCAGAGTCTATTGCTTTCTGAGACTCCTGATTTCTCCCAATAGACCTGAACAAGGGCTACACAGAAGAAAAAAAGCTAAAAAGAGGTGTGTGAAAACAAGTGTGCCTCCCCCCACCCATGTACTCATCCAACACATCTTTTAAAATCTAAGGGAGTGTTAACTCTGAGTTTTACATTTTGAAGTCACTCTGCCAGAACATGTCAAGAAGTAAAATGAGTAATAGCAAGGATAGTCCTGAAAAGCATCTCCAAAGTAAATTGGCCACACGGTTCCTTTAAATGCAATTATGCAAAGAGGGAACATTTAATATTGCAATCGATAGAGTCCTGTCCTTTTCTAATACCAGGTCTTAGCACCCATTGATTTTGGGGCTGGCTGCACAAACTTTAGTGATGCACCTGAGGATTTGATGCCACGAAGACGTGAACATGATTTGCTTCCTGCAATGAGCAGTGAGATAAACCATCATGAGCTCACAAAATGGAAGGCTCATCCCCAGCCTTTAGAAACCACCCAGGAGGAAGGCAGTGGGCATCCTCAAATTATTTACACAGATTTAAAAACAGAGACAACTTGTAAAACGAGGAGAGATACACATTGCATCTTTGTTTTCTGCAGTGACAACATGGCAGGATCAAGGATGCTGGTTTCCAAGGGTTTGTTTTTTTTTTTTCCTTTATTCCAGCACACATTTCCCTGGAAAATTATTTCTGAGGAAAGAAATGACTTTAAAAAAAAAAAGCCTCTAATTGTGGTTGGCTTAACGCTTCTCCAGAGTAGGTCAATAGCAGGCCCACTGCAGGTGGCCTCAGGCCGCTCCCTTCCAAGCCTCTGATAAAGCCAGCCTCCTCCCCGGATCAAGGTATTAAGGTTTGGGTTATTTGTATTGATTTTATGTGCTGCCACGCTGAGCCAGTCATGCTCATATCTGCCGTTCACAAATTCCCCTTTAAAATGTCACCACTGCTTCATTTCCTCCTGGATCCATCAATACTGTGGCTGGAGGGGCTGGTCGTGAACCCCAAGGGCTGTCATCTGGTCTGTGGACCCTGGGGCACTGCACACCCCTAGATTGTCACAGACATCAACAGTGGGCTGAAGTGGGTTAGAGGAGCAGTCAGTAAGATGCTAAACAACAACAAAAAAACCCCAATAACCTTACAAAAATTTTTCTCTGACATCCAGAAGGATTTTTCCTCCTTGTCCAGAGAAGCCTAGCAAATGGATAGGCCCTCTAGTGGTTCACAGTCCTGCTCAGAAATATGGGGAGGACTCAAAGACATCATTTGACATCACTCAAAAGTCCAGCCACACCCACAAACAGGTGTATATATGGGAATTTCAATACCTGTCTGAACCTAGCGATTATGGGCTACAACCACCCCGACAATTCTGCTGGGCATAAATCTTGAAGAAACTGTCTTATTTCCTGGCTAACGTGGGGCTAAGATTTTCCCTGGAAGTTCTAATTCTGGAGTCTTTCTCAGCAAAACATGTAAACTAAGCCATCGAATAATTTTAAACAGATTCTCTTCCTTCTCAGAACTGAATAAAACGAGCCTTCACTGGAAGCCAGGCAGAAATCTACACACAGACAAGTCATGGCTGTATTTATCAGTCTGTGGTGATCCTTTAACAAACATGCAGTGGGGTAAAAATAAAACACATGTTTCCCCTTATTTCTCTGCAAGCGCTTACTTAAGGTTTTATTATATTTGGCCATGGGACATTCAGTCAACTTGCTGATGATATCAAAGAATGATTTTACAAACAGTAAAAGTTACACTATTGACACCTCCAAATTCTAGAGTATTTACATTGTGTTAGGTGCACACTTGCGCAGGGAGATTAACAAACATTACCAGCAAGGCTGTGGCCAAATCCACCCTGGTTGTTTATAAAACCTTTACAACTCATCAGCTTCCACTAACACACTGGCACTGTTCAATTACCATCAGTTTTAAAGAGCCTTAGCAAAACATCCAGTGCCCATGTAAATAGACAAATCTGAAAACTAGCTGGTCTGTTGGCTTACATACTGTAGGTAATGTTTTCTTTTGCTCAAATTTGTTCTGGAAACTAATCACGCTCTGATAAAGCCATCTGCAAATATGAGAAAGATTGACACCCACATGTCAAAGTTTACACAGCCTGACCAAGTGTACATATAGTACAGATGATGTAAGGGCTGTGCTGTGCAGAGCTTCTCCGGGGCCATGTTGGAATGGAGCTCCCTGGGAAGAATGCAGGCACCCCATCCGTGTTATAACAAGGCTTGCCAGTCTCTCCACCAAGCGAAAACTCTTCCAAAAGAGATGGGTGCATTCCTCAATGCTCATCACGTAGCTCACTTTGTTGCCCCAGCAGCGTGGTTATCACCCAGGTAATTCCAAACACAATCACTTTTCTACAAATCACTAAAGCTTTACCTTTATCAAGACCATGATAATACCATATTGTCCTTCTGCTAGGAAGAACAGCATTAAATATCCTGTATTGAATGGGGTGATATGAAATGGCATTTGCCCAACAATTCATAGGTAAGCAACCCCTTCCTGTGCTTTATCAAGTTTACGGGTAGAACTTGATACGTGAATTTGTCCACTCACACTTAGAGAAAGTCCAGGATGAAAACCTGAGTCCCAAGCAGATGGAGTACCTGAATGTGATGGAACAGGATGAGGAATTCACCTTCATTGTATAACAAGCAGCAAGGAACACAATTTCCTTCCAGTAGGTGACTGTGGTGTCTGTCAGAAATAACCCCAGCGGTCACCTACTCTGGTCTTGAGCTTCCTCTTCAGAAACACAGGAGGAAATGAAATCAGCAGGCTTGTGAAAGGACTTATGTGTAGTGACCTTACTGCGGT
Organism: Ovis canadensis; assembly: GCF_042477335.2. Lineage (NCBI taxonomy): Eukaryota > Metazoa > Chordata > Mammalia > Artiodactyla > Bovidae > Ovis > Ovis canadensis. The sequence goes on along the minus strand of NC_091257.1, from coordinate 56,358,092 downwards.
TCCTATGCACACTCCTTTTTAAGAGCTCAGAAATCCTGTTTAAATTTTCACTTGAGAATTTTTCTAGGAATTAACCAGAAGTTCCCTCATTTATTATTTTCAGAATGCAGTCTAGTAAGTCATTGAAAAAAGAAAGCAACTATTCTTTCTCTCTAGCCTTCTGATAATTCTCATGATTTTTAAAAAATGTTTTGTTATTCCAATTCTGCTAGGAACTTAGAGATTTACTATTATTTATTATATTTCCCCGGGGGGTGAGGGTGGGGGGAAGCCCATATAGCTTCATATCTTGGGGAAGAATTTGAGAATAGAATCTTGGAAATGACATACATGAAGATGATATCAGTCATTTTTATCCCATGAATTTTTTAGTTACCAGGCTAGCTCTGTAATTTCATCTACCAATTCATTCAGTTCCTGTTCTAAAGTTCGGGTTATTTTTCTTAGCAATTCACCAATTCTGGATCTTCATTCTTTCTTTCAAGTTTCCAATTGCAAATCCTTCTTCTTAATAGATTATTAAAACCTACCACCAGTAATGAGTCCTCACTTCCTGTCCTTCTTGATCTAAATGTTGCAAAATAAAGCTTTCTGGAATTCTCGGGAAATTTTGTTCTAGAAATCATCATCAATATTTAGTTTTCTGGCGTTCTTAAACCTCGCTGATGACGACATCATTCTGTGTTTGTCTCTGTCCATCTCGAGCTTGTTTTAAAGATAAAGTGAAAGTCGCTCAGTCATGTCCAATTCTTTGCAACGCCATGGACTATGCAGTCCACAGAATTCTCCAGGCCAGAATACTGGAGTGGGTATCCTTTCCCCTCTCCAGGGGATCTTCCCAACCCAGGGATCAAACCCAGGTCTCCCGTGTCGCAAGTGGATTCTTTACCAGCTGAGCCACAAGGGAAGCCCTTAAAGATAAAAGCTCAACAAAAATCTCTTTGTTCAGCCACATTCAATGGCTTACATGCTTTTATCTTTCTTTACAAATCTATGTAGGCCAACACTTTCTAAGCTAAGTCTCATAATCTACAATTTACATCTTACCCAATAGCAAAATTTCATGAACAATAGCTGTTCCAGGACACGTGTGTGCTTATATCATGAAGCCAGATCCCTTCGACTTTGCCCAACCATTCGAGCTGTCTTTGATCCTAGGATACGACTTCTAGAATCCTATAACCTCTTTAGTGCTTCACTACATGCATCAATATGAAACGTGTAACAATTTTACGATGATTCTTGTTAAACAGAAGCCTTTTCTACGTTAGCTCATAAAAGTTAATTCCCCATTTCCTCTTCCCAAAGAATAAATGATCTTTGCCCTCCTGTGGATAATTGGATCATGAAGGTAGGTGAGAGCTTAACCGTTACCAGGGGATATTGCTTTGGAGGAGGTGTTTAAGGGCTGGGTAGTAACTCCTGTGTCTGAGGGGAAAGACACAAAGAGGAGGAGGAAGAACCAGCATTTGCTGAGCCCTGTACTGGGCCAGACACTGGTATGGATGCTTTATGCTATTACTGTCGTTTCGTCCATTCTCTTCTTGTCCCTAATTTATTCTCGTGCCACCCATTACCTTGCTCAATACACTTTAATGGTTTCCAGTCACTCTTTGCACAAAGACCTAATTCCTGATCACTGGCTTTGAGACCTGGCATGGTTTGGCTCTTGCTGATGGAGTCGGCCTGCTTTTTTCTTCATCTCTTTGTTTTTGGTTCTTCAGTCGTACCTGACCTTCTTTCCGTTGGCCATAATTGTTTGGTTCCCTTATATATCCTGAAGCCTCGCCCACTTTTGGCACAGAATAAGTGCTCGATAAATATTCTTGGCTGGAAGAACAAACAAGCGAATGCATTTAATCCTTTCAACCATCCTCCCAAAATGAGGAAATAGAGTGTCAGATGGTTTCAGATCCATGCCTGAGCCTCAGTTGATAACGTGTAGAAGTGAGCCACATTTCAGCAATGCTATGCAGGTTTCCCTAAGGTCCTATGTGGGGGCCACATTGAGACCCCTCAGTAGATGGAGAAGCGCACACTTAAGAACTGTACTACCCAACATGATGGAGAGATAAGCAGGACTGGGCCCACCAACTACATCCTGATGCAATTTTCTTTCCCCTCAGATGTGTTTGTGGCCCTGGTGTTCACTGAGAAGTTTTATTTATCTGTGGATTTTCTCTGAAGAAAGGCAGTCAGAGGATGTTCTTTAGAGGCCAAGGTGAGAACTAGCAAGATGCTTCGACACGGCACCTTTTATAACACTGAAAAGTGATCATTAGGCTTCCTCACAAGGATGAGGGATTTGCATTTGGCTTGCGTTGTGCAAACATGGCTTTTGTTGATTTATCAACAGGACTTCGCTTGGGGTTTTGGATTGGATTCCAGAGGTTGGCACCTACGCTCTAAAAAATCTAAACAGAAGGAGAAAATAAATCACCAACTGGCACTTTAAAGGCAAAGATTTATACCAAATTTAATGAACTTCCTGTCTTGCTGAGCATGAGGGAAATGTCATGTTTACCCCAATGCTCCCAGCTCCTGGCAGCAGCTACACCGAGTTGGAAGGGATGCAGAAGTGGGTCGCCTTCACCCTACTGCAGCTCAGAAAACTCATTAGTGAGAGAGCCCCGGGTGAGAACTCAGACCCTCAGGGTGCACCACAGCCCTGGCTACCAACCCCACTCAGAACTAATCCCCGGAGACAGGGGGATCAAGTCATGCTTTCTGATTTGCGCTCCCCTAGAAGCAGACCAAGATCAAGGTGCGAGTAGTTTACTTAGGAGGTGGTCCCAGGAAACATAGATCAAGGAGTGGGGGAAATGAGGCAGGAAGGTAGGGAGTGAAGGGCTTGTCATCAAGACAGTCCCTGCTGGGAACAATTAACTTACTCCTGCTGGGACTGCACTAGGCACCAGTGTAGAAAGCCCACCTCAGGGTCATCCCAACCGAGGGCTGGAGGGCTGGGTCACTAGTCTCCCAGTGACTAGTCAAGGGCTTCTTCAGGGCTATTAGTGCCCCCAGAAATTCCAGCCAGAATCACCTTTAGGAGAAAAGACTCCAGCAACCAAAGTCATTAAGCAGAGGGATGCAGGGATGGCCAGGTGGGAGTGGACAGGCCTTCACTGGGTGGATAAGGATCTAGGCAGATGGGCAGCATGCTGTCTTAATCTGGTCCAAACCAAGCTCTGTTAGATCTCTGGTTCTTCTGTGACTTTTCAGCTTTTACATGGTTCATACATGTTACCTGGAGGTACATGCTATCATACTTGTCATTATATACCATCACAGAACTTTCTTTGACTTAACCATCATATTCATCCTCACATCCTTTTGATTCCCTCCCCTGGCACTGAAGCAGATCTAAAGCTACAACTGAAGTTGTGTATAGCCAGGAATGTGCATTTCCCAACTCTTCCCACATCAATAAATGAGGACCATGACTTCCCTGGTGAGCCAGTGGTTAAGACCCTATGCTTCCCACACAAGGGGCACGGGTTTGATCCTTGGTTGGGGAACTAAGTTCCCATATACTGTGTGGAGAGATCAAAAAAATTAATAAAAATTAAAAAAAAAATAAGTGGGGAACCTATTTGTAAGTTTGCATAAATGGTATACCTGCCCTTGGAATATAGCATCTTTAAGCATCCCTGGACAGAAAAAAAAAGCAATGCTAGCAGTGGTTGGGCATCTAGTTGACTTCCTCTCTGGGACCAGATGACCCTCTGAGTTATGCAGTCTGTCACTAAAAATTGTAATATCTGATTTTCAGTGTACTGAGAGTACAAATGAGAGTGAAAACAGAGTATCTTGCAATTAATGTTTCTTGAGTACAAAGAAGGTAAGAATGCTCATTAATGATGCGTAGTAACAATAAATTCCTCCAGCTCAGATGCAAGAAAGAAGAGGAAATTACAGGACACATTACCTGGTGCCCACTATTTCTGTGTCTGTCTGTGTCATTACACAAGTCAGCATATATAATGTTCACAAGGTTGGGATTTTAATCCCTGGTTGGTATTTCCTTATCTTGCTGTTGAAACACCCAAAAGTTGAAGAACAAAGGTCAATATTTAGACACATTATGAAATCACTTCAGTTTTTCTTGATTGAAAGCTTGTTTGGATTTGTTGAATTAATAATTTCTAAAGTTGGTATTCAACATTGTGTAAGCATGACTTTTTAAAGTAGTTCTCAGCCATCTGTAATGAATAATTACTAGGGGGAAATGACAGTTGATCTGAGTTTCATTCATCCACGTATTAGAGTAAAAGAAAATTAAGTAAGTTCTCCAGATAGATGTTTTGGATAAGAATTGTAAAAAATAGAATACCGCTGTCTGTTAAAAATATTATTTTAGTAATGCTAATAGAAGAATGGAAATTAATATAAACTTATATTAAATAATGTACTGAATACCTCTATGCAGGAACATCCCCAATGTGGGGTGGAATTCAATAGCAAATAGAAGGAGGAAAAATGGAAGTAGTGACAGATTTTCTTGGGCTCACTGCAGACAGTGACTGCAGCCATGAAATTAAATGATGCTTACTCCTTGCAAGGGAAGCTATGACAAACCTAGACAGCATATTAAAAAGCAGAGACATCACTTTTCTGGCAAAGGTCCACAAAGTCAAAATTATGATTTTTCTTGTAGTCATGTATGGATGCGAGAGTTGGACTAGAAAGAAGGCGGCCTAAGAATTGATGCTTTCGAATTGTGGTGTTGGAGAAGACTCTTGAGAGTCCTTTGGACTGCGAGGAGATCAAACCAGTCAGTCCTAAAGGAAATCAACCCTGAATATTCATTGGAAGGACTGATGCTGAAGCTGAAGCTCCAATACTTTGGACGCCTGACGTGAAGAGCCAACCCATTGGATAAGACCTTAATGCTGGGAAAGACTGAAGGCAAAAGGAGAAGGGAGTTGCAGAGGACGAGATGGCTGGATAGAATCATCAACTCAATAGACATGAATTTGACAAACCCCAGGAAACAGTGGAGGACAGAGGAGTCTGTCACTCTGGAGCCCGTATGGTTGCGATCAGCGGGACATGACTTAGCGACTCAGCAACAACAAGCGACAGATTTGCTTGAGACACCTGTGTGGTTTAGCCAGCACCAAGGATGGATTGTTTTGGAGGGACCTTCTGGTGCTTTCCCACCCAGCAGCTTGCCTAACTCCATATTCATCAGCCTGCACACCCTCAAACAGTTCTATGCAAATCCATTCTTATTTTTACATCCTTTGCTTAAAACAGAAAGAAGACAACTTGTCTACCTTGCTCATCCTGTCAGTCTGCACTTCACCCTCAGTAAACTGTCTTTTTTTTTTCCAGGTTTCTCAAGGAGAAGGAGGAATATTGTCCCAAGTTCATAAAGTTTATTATCAGGAAGTTGTCTGGTGGTTGTAATGTTCTCATCGTGACCACCACCACTGACGTAATCTGTTATTCCAACTCCCCATCCATGGGACTAGCCCCGGGTCACATCACGGACGTTGTGGAGACCTGGGTGAGAAACAGATTCAATGAGAGAAAGACATCTGTTCTCTGTTGCCTTTAATGGTTTTACTCATGGGAGGGCATTCTTTCCACACCTTCTCTCAGGTCTAAAATCTGGGAGTCCTCATGAACACTATCTGCTCCTTCTCTTCTTCCCAAGCTTCCCAACCGTCCCACACCCTTCTGTGTTCCACCTTAGTCCTTTCTCTGGAAATTTCTATTCTTCACCTTGGTTTTGAGTCTCACTTTTGAGTCTCTTAATGTTGCAGAAACCCCTACATTCACCCCCAAACCCACCTTTGGATTACCCTTCTCCGCATCATTCTTTAAAAATGCCAGGCTGATTGCTTCTTCCCCTCTCACATCTTCACAGGCTCCTATCAGCCTGCAGCCCTTGTCCAATCCCTCCCAGGAACTCTGCCCATCTTTCCCTTATCACAGTCAATGACACCAAAGATCCACTGGGAGACTCTAGCCAAAACTGGAATTCCATCTCTTCCCTTTTCCTCTTATTTGTCCAGTCCTGAAGCTCTGCCTGTGCCATGGGGCTGCTCTCCAGACCCTGACTGGTCTCATTGCTTTCTCTTTTCTTCTTTTCTTCTTCAGTACCTTCAGCAAACCATTCCAGAATACGCTAGAAAAAATCAAATTGCATCACTCTTTTCTCAAAGATCTCAGGATTCTCACAGTGTTTTTAATTGAATCCAATCTTCTCAAAGTGGTCCTTTTGATCCTGACTTGATCTTGTACTGCCCTGCCTTTAGCATGTCCCTTATTTCCTGGTGATGATGAATGGGTGTATTGTTTAACTCCTACACCATTTATCATGGGGCGTACACCCCACCATCCACTATGCACTGGACACACTGGCCTCTTACTCCTCCAAAATGGCAGGCTCATCCAGCCCTTGGATCTTGGTCTGGCTCTTCATTCAGGAAATCTCTGTCCACCCCACCCCAACATCAACTCCAACTCCAGATACTCAGTCAACCAGCAACATCTTGGTTATCCTTCTTTCATCCTCTGAGGTCTTCCTTGTAGTTCATCTAACTCCCTTACCTGGTTTAGTAAATAAATAAATCAGGCTATTTATTTATTGGCAGAGATGTCATCATCTAAAATTAAGTTCTTGTACTTTTTTATCTGTTTTATTAACTATGTACCTGCTCTGCAATGCAAGCTTCTGAAGGATAGGACAACTATTTTGTTCCCAGTAATGACAACAATTAGGCCTGCCATAGGTTCAGAAAGTGGAAATGATTATTAAATAAATGAATGAATGATTATTACCAAACTATTAACATTTACCAATACAATAGGGTAAAAATAGTGTCCTAATATTTTAATTTGACCCTGATTATTACTGAAATTGAGTCCTTTTCATATTTCTACTGAAAATCATTTTTTCTTTTTCTATGAATATCTTGTTGGCATCCTTTCCTTATTTTTCTATTGTTTTTTTTCTTCTTTTTCTTTGTCACTCACTATTGTGGTTCTTTCTTTGTTTGCAGTTATTTATGTCTTATATAGGGGATGATAGAGGATGAGATGGTCAGATGGCTTCCCCGACTCTATGCACATGAGTTTGGCTGAGCTCTTGGAGTTGATGAAGGACAAGGAAGACCAGCGTGTGGCAGTCCATGGGGTCGCAAAGAGTCGGATACAACTGAGCGACTGAACTGAACTGAATGTCTTAGATAATTAGTTTCCTCTATATTTTTAAAATATTTTCTCCTATTATGTCATTTGTCTTCATTTTATTTAGGGAGATATACGCCATTACATAGTCAAATGTTGATATAGTAAAATGCATCTTTCTTAAAATTTAAGAATTTTTTTCCTTAACAATACATAATAAAAAAGCAACAAAGGCAGCTCCAAATATGAACTCTCACTGGACCACACTGGTCAATATTAGGATCTATGAAAGTTTCATAGATACTTCATATTTTATTTCTATTTCATATAAAGTGGATATTATATAAGTTCTGGCATGATGCAATGTGAAGCACACAGCACAGTCTGTGAAGTATTCTTACAGAAGAAAAGTAACACACGTTTCTTGAGGTCTTTGCATTCGATCTCCAATCTAGGTCCATATGGAGGACGGAGTTGCAGGTTACAGAACATCAGGAAGGCACAGCCAGGTGGATCTAGCGCATAGCATTCTACAGCCACGGTGACTTCAACAGCAGCCTCATGGGAGAAAAGGGGATTGTTTCAGATAAAAAGAAACTCGAGATACATAGCAAATGCATATAATTAAAAGCTTTTAAAAAATCATCATTCAGTAGACTGTAAGCTGTAATATTTGGATAACTAAGGAAACTTGAAAATGGTCTAGATATTTGATGTTATCAAGGAAATATTTTTATTTTAATAATTTAAATAATTCTCTTTCTTATTTTGCTAAGGTCATATGCCATGGCAATTATGTTGGAAGAATTTTTTTTTTTTTTGACATGTGTATTAGGTATTTAGGAGTGAAAATGCCTGAGATTTTCTTTAAAATAGCCCTTCTCCCCAAATGAAAGAACACATGTGTTGGCGGTGGGAACAGATACATTTAGAAGAGAAACATGCTGATGGCATTTGCTCAAGAGAGGTGACTTGAAGGAGAGAGAAGAGGTGGAGAGCTCTGTGAAGAGGCAGGCCAACCACCCAGGGGTGAACATAAGACCCCAGCCTTTGGTCCGGAGTTAGGTCCCTCTCTTCCCTTGTCCCCCATACCCCTTTTGTAAGCAGATCAATCCAGAAGGTGGGGGTCCTGAAGGCCCCCCTCAGAGAGTGGAGATTCATTCTGGAGGAACAGACATCTGGGGGAGGGGGACTTAGTAGGCCTGGTAAATCACTCTTTTGTGTACGTTAGGAGACTTTTACAATTAATCATTTGATTAAGAAAGAGATGTGCATTTTCTGCTTTGGTGCAAGAAAGATTAATACACAATTTTTAGAATGTATTAACTGCATTATTCAAATCTCCTTTATTTTTACTTATTTCTGCATATTTGATATGCTGAATTCCAAGAAAATTGTGTTAATGTTTCTTACCTATATTTTTAGAATTATAAATTTCTTTTTATTCTTCATAGTTTTCATTTTATATTATTTGAACCTGTAAGTTTTCATGAGTAGCAAATACAGCTTCTTGATTTATTGTTCTTTTCATCCGTATGAAATGTTAGTTGCTTTATAAGGCTTTTGCTTGCTTTCTGTTGGCCTGGCATTTAGCGCTACGTGTATTTTGGTTAGTATCCGTTTTGCATATTTTCTCTCCTTATTTTCAACATCTTTTCCTTTTGTTTCAGGTGTGTGTGTCTTAGGACTTGACCAGATCCTTTTTCTCTTTTTAAATTCAATCTGAGCATCCCTTCTCTCTAAACATGTGAATCCCACCCTTCATATTAGTTGTGATCGCTGATTTGCTTGGACATGCTTATGCCAAATTTTCAACTTCTAAATTTCCTTTTTAGTGCTTATTCACTTGTGCATACAGACTTTGATTGGATTTATCAACATTGTTTTATTTTTTTGCAATGTTTTGGAAATTATACTTTTATTTCTGTTCTTCAGAGATTCTTTGTATGATCACTTGCCCTGTGATTAAATGTACTGCAATTTGATCTTTATCAACATCTAGGATTAGTTTTACTCCCAGATAAGACTTTATTTTCCTCCCTTATTCCTCTCACCATGTTGAAGTCATCTAGAATTTCTGACCGGGGCAGTCACCATGGGCCGCTAGGGGCTACTGAGCCCTGGAAACAAGCCTTACCTGGATGGAGAAGTGCTGTAGGTGTCAGATACACAGCACATTTCAAAGATGTAGGCCAAAAGAATTCACCAATATCTTAATATTAATTACATCTTGAAATGGCAATATTTTAGATATACTGCTTTAGATACATAAATATATTGTCAAAGCCATTCTACATTTTGCCCTTTCTGAATGTGACTACTAGAAAATTCAAAATTACAGATGTGGCCCATGTTATTTTCCACTAGATTTCTATTAGACATTGTTGCTGTAGGATTTTGGTGCTGAATTATAATTTTCAACAGTAAACCAGTTTTTCTCCTTAGTTTTTCCCCTTTTGTCTCTCTGATTCATTGATTCACTGTCCAGCCCTCGAATTATAGTGTCTAGTGGGTATAGAATTCTAGAATTCAAACTCAGTTTTAGAGCTCAATTGCTGTATTGTCTTCAATTCCTGGCTCCATTTGTAGACAGGCTATTTTTGTTGTTGTTCTTCTAGAAGATTTTAAGAATGACTATTCACTCTGTGTACCCTGGTTTCACAAAAGGTAGAGGGGTTTCCAAGTCTTGCATTTCATTCTCAGGAAACTCTGAAACACGGTCGTGTGTGTGTGTGTGTGTGTGTGTGTGTCTTTTAGGCTCTGGAAAAACTTCTTGCACTATTTCTCTTCCATTCTTGTGCCTTCTGGAAGGCAATGTCTATTCTTTAATTCACATCTCCTCCTGAAAGGGATTTGTATCTTTTAGATCCGTTTTCCACCTCTAAACTTTCTTTTATACCTTCTTCTCTTCATTCTTGTGTGTAAGTCATTGATTTGTGAGTTTTTCAGGTTGTTTCTTTTTGCGCGTGTGCATCTATTTCTCTATACAGCGCACACAGTGTAGAGAAGGACTGGATTCTCATTTCCAAGGTCTGTCCTGTCCTTTTCCATCCCAGCACACTCTTGTGTCACAGAAGATATCTTCTTATCTGTCCTGTGAGGATTTTCATTCGCCTTCTTTAAATGGTGATTGCAGCCGTGAAATTAAAAGACACTTACTCCTTGGAAGGAAGGTTATGACCAACCTGCTGCTGCTGCTGCTAAGTCGCTTCAGTCATGTCCAACTATGTGCGACCCCATAGATGGCAGCCCACCAGGCTCCCCCGTCCCTGGGATTCTCCAGGCAAGGACACTGGAGAGGGTTGCCATTTCCTTCTCCAATGCATGAAAGTGAAACGTGAAAGTGAAGTCGCTCAGTCATGTCCAACTCTTCGCAACCCCATGGACGGCAGCCCACCAGGCTCCTCCTTCTGTGGGATTTGCCAGGCAAGAGTACTGGGGTGGGGTGCCATTGCCTTCTCCTAGACAGCATATTAAAAAGCAGAGACATTACTTTGCCAACAAAGGTCCATCTAGTCAAAGCTATGGTTTTTCCAGTAGTCATGTATGGATGTGAGAGTTGGACTATAAAGAAAGCTGAGTGCCAAAGAATTAATGCTTTTGAACTGTGGTGTTGGAGAAGGCTCTTGAGAGTCCTGTGGACTACAAGGAGATCCAACCAGTCAATCCTAAAGGAAATCAGTCCTGAATATTCCTTGGAAAGACTGATGCTGAAGCTGAAACTCCAATACTTTGGCCACTTGATATGAAGAACGGACTCATTGGAAAAGACCCTGACACTGGAAAAGATTGAAGGCAGGAGGAGAAGGGGACGGCAGAGGATGAGATGGTTGGATGGCATCACCAACTCAATGGACATGAGTCTGAGTAAACTCTGGGAGTTGGTGATGGACAGGGAGGCCTGACGTGCTGCAGTCCATGGCGTCGCAAAGAGTCAGACACAGCTGAGAGACTAAACTGAACTGACTCTTGTAAATAAACCAAGTTTTTGTTACATTTTCTTTCTGCTGAGTTGAGTGTCTTGTGAGAAGAGATGGAAACCACCATGACTGTCAAGACGTTGCTCTTTACACATCATGACCCAGAGCACAAACCCTCACACGGCTTCACCAGCTTGTTCCAGTGTGAACGCTCAACTTGGGGTGCTGGGCTGGTCCTGCGCATTCACAGCACACCCAGGGCTCACCTGTTCCACAGGTAACTCCACTTCCTCTTTGCTCCTCACCTGCTCTACACATTCTGACCAATCTCTGCCTAGTCCACTCCATGGCTACTGCCAGTCCCCAACCCGCCCCTCCCCCAGAAATTTCTTTCCCTAGCTCTACCATTTCAGACAATATTGAGAGATGTTGTTGCTGTTTAACGTGACAGAACAGCATATTTCCCTATATATTTCTTGAGAGTCCACGGGATTCTCAAGAAGGGAAGTCTTTTTGTGGACGCTTCATAATAGCTCTAAATATTTGATGATTCTTGGTGGTGTGTTTTTCCCACATTGAAATCTCCTTATTAACCCATATTTTAATGAGCCCCCTCCCCATCCTCTTTCACTGCTGGAGAGGGAGGTGGGGGCCATCCTGTTGGCCAGAGGATAGGTGGGAGCTTTCGGCTACCCTTGGCACCAGTAGCCTCCCAGGCCTTGCCTGTGTCTCTAACGGGGCTCTCAGTGACCCTGGTGCTGCCGCTATGCAACACAGCTGGTCTGCGAGGGTGGGGCAGCCCTTCCTCAGTCTCCCGAACCATCACCCTTGGCAGCCCGGGGCTTCCTTGATCTCATAAGCCTGCTGCCTCAGAGCTTGGAACCCTAGAAAGAGCTTAGTGTCTGTTTTATAGCAGCACCTCTGTCCTCACTTGGAGCAGTATCCCTGTTTCATCCAGGCTTATGGCTCTTCCATTAGGGTTCCTCAACATTTCAAATCCACTGAGACTCACCTCTTGCTTTCCAACGCTGTAATGGATTCTCTGTCTAGATATGGGGGCCATGGCTGGGGGCTCAGGCGTCTGGGTTTCCAGCCATCTCTAGTCCTTTCATGCATGCACCCATGCTATTCCCTGGGCCTGAAATACCCTTCCCTTCTTCTTCCCTTTGCCTTTGTCCCTTCATCCTCCAACACTCATCTTGGGAGACACAGTCTAGAAAACCTTTCCCAATTTCTCCAGGTGGATTTAACCTTTTGGCTCTGCTGCCTTCAAGGAACATACATATGTTTCTGCTTTTATTTCTTTATTTCTTGTAACTCATCCCATCCTATGTGAATACATGTATTTGCACATCTGTTAGATCTGTTTTCACTACCAGGTTGCTTATTTCCTGAGTAAAACAGAATAGCCTAAACATCTTTGTTTTCTTCATTCTAGCACAGGACCAGCCCAGAGAGGATATGCAGTAAGAATTTACTGACACTGAATCTGGAAGATTTGACGCTCTCTGCCCTTCTTTCAGTCTGGAATAAGGAGCAGTAGGCATTTGCCAGTTTGAGTGGTCCTCCCTGAGACTGCTGAGTAGTTTGGCATCGTGGGAATTTGTTTCCCACTATTCTGAGTGTGCAATCCAACCTAAACCCTCTCACTACAGTTCCATCCCATTTGCTATTACTTGAAATAAAGGGCATGTGTGTGTGCGGATGTGCTAAGTCACTTCAGTTGTGTCCGACTCTGTGTGACCTCACTGACTGTAGCCCGCCACGCTCCTCTGTCCATGGGATTCTCCAGGCAAGAATACTGGAGTGGGTTGCCATACCCTCCTCCAGAGGATCTTCTGACCCAGGGATAGAATCCATGTCTCTTATATCTCCTGCATTGGCAGGTAGGTTCTTTACCACTAGTGCCACCTGGGAAGCCCAAAATAAAGGGCCAGGAGTGCTTTACTCTCCTTAAGAAAAGAAACCACATTGTTCCCCTTATACAAGAGTCAGTTTCCTTTTAAGTGTGAAAATATCTGCTGAAAGTTTAAATAACTTATTCCTCTCTACCTTTGTCTACCCTCTCTGCTTCCCTCCCAATCATGGAGATATTAAGAAGTAAGACTGCATCTAAAGAGAAAGCATTCTGAGTAGTCTCCTGATTTGTCCTTATCTGCAATATATATGCAAGCTAGACAGAGTTGATAAACACAGACAGCCCACGTGACTTCAAAAAACAAACAAATAAATATACAGGCAGACGTTGATTTCCCTGTGGAAATTTTACAGGGGAGTTAAGTTATGGAGTGTACACAGACCTGAAATTGCCATGCAAACTGGGTTGGCGGGGATTTCAGTGACTATACGTGGGTTGGTTAAACCAGTTCAAATAAAGAGACCCTGGGATTTGGGCTGGATATTTGAATGAAAGCAGCTGGAAATTTAGAGAGCTGAGATGTTCTCCTGTCACTGTATCCATATGCATCCATCATCTGTGGTGACTTTTGCTTTAAACAGGAGTCACAAGCTGCTATGAAAGTGATGGCTACAGGTGTCTAAATCTGGTTGAGGAGAGAATGTCTTGAATGAGAATTCCAGGCACATAGTTCATTTGGGAGATGGCTCCAGGAAGCCCTGAGCTGAGTGGAAGGGAAAGGCAGCCAGTGCAGGAGAGTTAGCAGGCAAGCCACCGGAGCCTCATTCTACTGGGGACATCATGGAACATGCATCTCTGGGTTATGCCCCCTCTCGCATAGGAGTGAGGGATTTGGGGTATTTATCCACCAACACCTGTCCATTATTAACTGTGGACTGCTCCCAGAGGGTGTCAGGTCCCATGAAGTCTAGTAGGCTGTGCACTCTGGGAGAGCAGGCTCCAGGGCCCCCTGAAGGGAAGTAAAGTGACATGGGGGTGCTCTCCAAAGTCAGGCCAGTGTAATAACCCAGGATTCTGGAAATGATTGTAGCAACATGTGGATTTTCCCGTTTAGACTAATTTTTATCATTTGGAAAATGTTAGGAGCTTCCTGGTAGCTCAGATGAAAAATAATTTGCCTGCAATATGGGAGACCTGGGTTTGACTCCTGGGTTGGTAAGATTCTCTGGAGAAGGTAATGGCTACCCACTCCAGTATTCTTGCCTGGAAAACCCATGGACAGAAGAGCCTGGAGGGCTACAGTCCATGGGACCCCATAGAGTCAGACATGACTGAACAACTAACACTTTCACGGTTTCACAGGGGGAAATACAACCTCCCAGTGTTCCATCACTTATGAAATCCATGAGTGATGAAAATTTTATGCTCAACTTGTCATAAAAAACAGAGAAACAGAGTCACCTGTATCAGCTCTTCAAATCATCCAGCCACTCCTTCAATAAATGCCATGCTGCTGCTGCTGCTAATTCATTTCAGTCGTGTCCGACTCTGTGAGACCCCATAGACGGCACCCCACCAGGCTCCCTCATCCCTGGGATTCTCCCATGACTGTAGAGAAAAGCCTCTAAAAAAATAAACTTCTCCAGGAAGAGGAAAGAAGAGGAGCTGTGAATGTAGGGACATGCCGGAGGTGGGGAGGTGTTGGATGCAGCAGGAATTGCTCTGGCGACAGAACGGGGGCCTGTTCACCCCCCATCCAGCCTCGGCCTCCTCAACAGTAGCGTGTAGGCAGCGCTGCTCACTTGGACACTCTCTAGCCGTCTCCCAGCTCCGTCTGTAAGTTCTACCCTAAGATGGTGCATTGGGCACTCAGGTTATGCAGAGGCCACATGCAGAGGGTTACTGATCAGAGTTCAAGCATGGCCTTTGCATAATTCTCCTGCTTTTGAAGCTTACCCCTATGGTGATATTGGGGTGTTAGCCACTGTCCCTCCATATCTAATGGTCCATCCACACATGTCTCACCTGCTTGGCAGTGGGCCATGTCCTCCCTATCTAGTAAACAGTGTTCCTCAGTAAATGCTTGTTTTTTACTTAAGCTTTAAGAAACATTTTCAGAACATGTTGGGGCTTCCCTTGTGGCTCAGCTGGTAAAGAATCTGTCTGCAATGCAGGAGACCTGGGTTTGATCCCTGGGTTGGGAAGATCCCCTGGAGAAGGGAAAGGGACCCTTTCCCAGTATTCTGGCCTGGAGAATTCCATGGACTATATAGTCCATGGGGTTGCAAAGAATCAGACACAACTGAGTGACTTACGCTTTAGAACATGTTTTATTTATCTTTAGTCCCTGCTTTCAACTGTGCTCTGCCTTGTGGCCCTTCTCATTTTCTTAGTAACATCTGGGCAGATTGCATAACTTTCTGATCACTTAAAAATTTTTTAATCATAATAAAATACACATAACATAAAATTTACCATGTTAACCATTTTTTAAAAGTTTTTTTTCATGTGGATTGTTTTTAAATTCTTTATTGAATTTGTTACAGTATTGCTTCTGTTTTATGTTTTGGTTTTTTGGCCCCAAGACATGTAGGATCTCAGCTATGTTATCAGGGATAGAACCTGAATCCCCTCCATTGGAAGGTGAGGTCTTAACCACTGGCCCACCAGGAAAGCCCCTTTCTTAACCATTTTAAAGTGCACAGTTCAGTAGTGTTAGACATTGACTTTGTTGTGTAACCCATCTGCAGAATGTTGCGTCTTGCAAAACTGGTACTTTGTACCCAGTAAACTACAGCTCTCCACCACCCACCTACCCCAGCTTCTGGCAACTGGCATTCATCTTTCTGTGAGCTGGATAATTCTAGGTGCCCCATATAAGTCAGACACGACTGAAGCGACTTAGCAGCAGCAGCAGCAGCAGCATATAAGTGAAATCATATAGCATTTGTCCTTCTATGCCTTGTCTTCTTTTATTAAGCATCATGGCCATTCATCTTAGACTGTGTATCAGAACTTTCTTCCTCTCTAAGAATGAAAGTCACTCAGTCGTGTCCAACTCTTTATGACAACATAGATGGTACAGTTCAGTTCAGATCAGTTGCTCAGTCATGTCCGACTCTTTGCGACCCCATGAATCGCAGCACGCCAGGCCTCCCTGTCCATCACCATCTCCCGGAGTTCACCCAGACCCACGTCCATCGAGTCCGTGATGCCATCCAGCCATCTCATCCTCTGTCGTCCCCTTCTCCTCCTGCCGCCAATCTCTCCCAGCATCACAGTCTTTTCCAATGAGTCAACTCTTCTCATGAGGTGGCCAAAGTACTGGAGTTTCAGCTTTAGCATCATTCCTTTCAAAGAAATCCCAGGGTTGATCTCCTTCAGAATGGACTGGTTGGATCTCCTTGCAGTCCAAGGGACCCTCAAGAGTCTTCTCCAACACCACAGTTCAAATGCATCAATTCTTCAGTGCTCAGCCTTCTTCACAGTCCAACTCTCACATCCGGGTACATGACCACAGGAAAAACCATAGCTTTGACTAGACAGACCTTAGTCAGCAAAGTAACGTCTCTGCTTTTAAATATACTATCTAGGTTGGTCATAACTTTTCTTCCAAGGAGTAAGCGTCTTTTAATTTCATGGCTGCAATCACCATCTGCAGTGATTTTGGAGCCCAAAAAAATAAAGTCTGACACTGTTTCTACTGTTTCCTCATCTATTTCCCATGAAGTGATGGGACCAGATGCCATGATCTTCGTTTTCTGAATGTTGAGCTTTAAGACAACTTTTTCACTCTCCTCTTTCACTTTCATCAAGAGGCTTTTTAGCTCCTCTTCACTTTCTGCCATAAGGGTGGTGTCATCTGCATATCTGAGGTTATTGATATTTCTCCCGGTAATCTTGATTCCAGCTTGTGTTTCTTCCAGTCCAGCATTTCTCATGATGTACTCTGCATATAAGTTAAATAAGCAGGGTGACAATATACAGCCTTGATGTACTCCTTTTCCTATTTGGAACCAGTCTGTTATTCCATGTCCAGTTCTAACTGTTGCTTCCTGACCTGCATACAGATTTCTCAAGAGGCAGGTTAGGTGGTCTGGTATTCCCATCTCTTTCAGAATTTGCCACAGTTTATTGTGATCCACACAGTCAAAGGCTTTGGCATAGTCAATAAAGCAGAAATAGATACTTTCCTGGAACTCTCTTGCTTTTTCCATGATCCAGCGGATGTTGGCAATTTGATGTCTGGTTCCTCTGCCTTTTCTAAAACCAGCTTGAACATCAGGGAGTTCACGGTTCACGTATTGCTGAAGCCTGGCTTGGAGAATTTTGAGCATTACTTTACTAGCATGTGAGATGAGTGCAATTGTGCGGTAGTTTGGGCATTCTTTTGCATTGCCTTTCTTTGGTACAGTCCATGGAATTCTCCAGGCCAGAGTACTGGAGTGGGTAGCCTTTCCCTTCTCCAGGGGATCTTCCCAACCCAGGGATCGAACCCAGGTCTCTGCATTGCAGGCGGATTCTTTACCAGCTGAGCCACAAGGGAAGCCACTTCCTCTTTAAGGCTGAATAATATTCTATTGTATTTAATACATCACTTTTAATTTGTTTGTTTACCCAGTGGTGGAGACTTGGATTAAAATGCGTGTTTTTAAATGAATGAAGAAGAATTCCTCAGACTACAGGGAGATTAAACCAGTCAGTCCTAAAGGAAATCAATCTTGAACATTCACTGGAAGGACTGATGCTGAAGCTGAAGCTCCAGTACTTTGGCCACCTGATGTGAAGATCTGACTCATTAGAAATGACCCCAATGTTGGGAAAGGTTGAAGACAGAAGGAGAAGGGGATGTCAGAAGACCAGATGGTTGGATGGCATCACCAACACAATGGACATGAGTTTGAGCAAGCTCCAAGGAGATGGTGATGGACAGAGAAACCTGGCGTGCTGCAGTCCATGGGATCACAAAGAGTCAGACAAGTCTGAGCAACTGAACAAAAAATGAAATTCAAATCTTGCCTGTCAACAGCTGACTTTGAATCCACATGTTAAGAAACTTCAAAAAAGTAATGTTCTACATATAAAGCCCTCTTTTTAAAACTTTTGCAACTTTTGATGAGGGTTTTCCCACTTGAATGAAAAGTTTAAAAAGAAACTCACCTTTGTTGAGTGTTTACTCTCTACCAAAAGTTGCAACATTTTCCAAGTGAGAAAAGACGATGCTGTCATGATTTGATCAGTGACACTGTTACTGCTATTCAGGGGCTGCCAGGTTCCTGGCATCATGTGAACCCATGACCCAAACATACCATCTGTGGGATACCACTTCACATCCCTGACATCTTGCCACCGTGAATTTTTTTTTTTTTTTTACTGTTTTTGCCATAATATTGTTGACTCCCAGGAATGATTTACTTGTTATGAGAATTTTCCAGTAAATGGCAATAAGACGTCATGATCTAAAAAATTAGAATATTACAACAATTTTGACAATGGAAGTAAAGAAATTGTTTTTAACTTAAGGAATTATCATAATCAAATGACAGTGTCAATCTAGCACCTAAAATAGTCAGTGACTCTAAACAAAGATTAGGCAAGTAATGAACTCATGGGTGAGGACTTTCACATGTAAACTTTTTTTTAAAAAAATCCTTATTGTGAATGGCATTGTGCCAATGTATAATATACTTTATTGACATTCAAATCATCTGTTGTTTTTTAAAGTACTAAGATGAAATTGCTGGGTCCCCAGTTTAAATTGAATCACCTTCATTACAACATGAATCATGTAAAAATGAATATCTATTCATTATTAATAATCTATAAAGTAAGTATTGAATGGATATATTATAAAAACTGTATATGCTGTTATTGAAACTTATTCAGTAGAAATTAATTTTGAAATTGTAAGCTTAGACATTATTTCAAAATGTTAAAAATTCCAAGATAAAATGTTAAACTATTATCAAGTTTATCCCAAGATATGAAAAAAATCAGTTAAAAATTATAACAGAAAAAAATGAACACTATCATATGGGGGGAAGTGAAAGACAATGATTCAATTATTGAATCAAGTTTGGAAGAAAATACAGTATCAGGAAGGCAGGAAATGGCATCAGAGTTACGTTTTGGGGCCAGTTCTAGCCCAGGTCCTTTACCTGTAGAGCAGGGCTTATGTACATTTTTCTTCTATTTCCTGCCAGAGAAGCTGATGAATTTCTAGAAAAATCAGAGGAGAAAGATTCAAGCAAATGTACTTTCTGCCAAATGAAGTGCTTGCTGTGGGATCCAGATATCCAACAAAGGAATACTCCACTCTTATTGGAAGTGTCCTATCTCAGGAGGAATTACTGTCATTTCAAAAGACAGCACGCCAGGGATGACCCTGCCAGAAAGGCATCGCTCACAACTCACTGCAAGAGGTGGGAAAAAGTCGCTTCGACTAGATTTCTTCATTACCTTCAAAGGATTTAAATAAATAGTTTGTCTATTTTGCAAATAGTGGGGCAAGGGAAATAATTGAAGAATATGAAGATGGGCAAAGACTGACAAAGCCAGGTGCAGCTGGAAGGGCATTTTAAGATCATCCTGGATGTTGGAGATGCTCCAGTTTGGGGCTGCCCACAACCCCCAGTCGCGAGATGTGGGCAGGGCTTAACCCGAGGCACTCTGGACCTCTGTTGCCTCCAGTGGAGCCCTTCCAGCAGCTAGAGCCACAAGCCCCACTGTGAGGGAGGCTGAGGAGAGCATCTCACAGCAGCCCCCTAGACGTTCCCACATCACAACCTGATCTGATGGAGCCTGAGACAGAGCTAGAGTGAAAGCTCACAGTTGGGATTTTTATGAAGAGGCTAGATTTTCCTTAGAGGGAACAGAGACCAGAGAAGAAAGAAATACACGTTAGCTAGTCAGCCAATTCACAGCTATGGGATCTCTATCAAGGGTCTTCCCTGATGGCTCTGTGGTAAAACAAATCTGCCTGCCAATGCAGAAGATACTGCAGGTTCAATGCCTGGGGTGGGAGGATCCCCTGGAGAAGGAAATGGCAACCTACTCCAGTATTTTTGCCTGGAGAATCCCATGGGCAGAGAAGCCTGGCAGGCTACAGTTCATGGGATCACAAGAGTCAGACACAACTTAGAGATTAAACAACAACAACAAACTCTATTAAAAATAATTTCAGACATCAGACCAGTGTGGGCAAGGAGGTTTAGGAGAAAGAGGGGAAAGAAACCGTAATAGACATACCTCCTGAGTCATAAAAATGTTCTGTCAAGGAACTAGCTTGGATGGCCTGACAGTACAGATGTTTTAAACAGGACTGCTAGGTGTCAGTGGTTATCCCTAAGGATTTTCTGAGAAACACAATTGCTTTGGAATATCTTCTTTTCTGTTAAAATACACATACCCATGAAGACC
This sequence comes from Ovis canadensis, assembly GCF_042477335.2. Taxonomy (NCBI): domain Eukaryota; kingdom Metazoa; phylum Chordata; class Mammalia; order Artiodactyla; family Bovidae; genus Ovis; species Ovis canadensis. The sequence goes on along the minus strand of NC_091257.1, from coordinate 56,337,755 downwards.
TCAAAATTTAAAGAATGAAGGTCAACATAATGCATTAAGAGCAGATCCTCTCTCTGAGCTTAACCCTCGAGATCACCACCCCGAGCCGATTCGAGTATTTGCTCCCATAATGTTTTCCACAATATCCCTGTATGACAATTATTTCATAATACAATTATTTAATAAAAGGGGATGTTTCTGCCTATAGAGTTATTTGCTCATTTCATAAAATATCTAGCATAGTTTCCCATTTTAGGTTATTCAGATTCACCATTTTGCTTTTAGCACACATCTAGCATATATAAAGGATAGTTTATTTCAACAGTCCTCCTTGGAAAGACATTTCTGGTGTTTGGAACTTTGCTATTTCAGATAAAGCCACAGTGACCATCCCTGAATGGGCCTTTGCAAAATTGTATGTTTTTCTATGGAGTGAACACACAGAAATAGACTTACTAAGTAAAAGGATACACTCATTTAAATTTTAGTGGTTAATATCTCAAAAAGGTTGCACCAACTTTTATCGTCTAGCCAGCTGTACTCGAGGCTACTGGAAAAACAGTCACTTTAGATGGAGTTTAGGAAAGTGACTGGTCTTCTGGAGGCCTGAGTCTTTTCTTAGTTATACGTGAAAAGTATAACTTAGTATAGTTATACTTGACACTTGGGGAACAGGTGGCCTTCCAGACAAGCTGTGTGTGTCTTGTAATCAGCCCATTTCTAATTCTATTAAGTGCCCTCAGTCATGAGTGTTGTCCAAGTCTGGTGATAGACATTCTCAGAAACTCCAAACACCCAATCCAGGGGTCAGGGTGCAGAATATTCCTGATAGGCCTGAGTCCAGGGCTCCTGCAGGCCCATCAGACATGGTTAGAGGACACACCGGGTCAGGCTACCTGGCATTGACCTACTCTCTCTTCACCTCAGTTCCTGCATCTACAAGATGAGGTTGGTAATCCCATCTCCTGCTTGGTTATCTGGAGGATGAAAATGAGCCTGGAATATTGGAAGTACTCAGAGCATAGCACGTAGGAAGCGTAGTAACCAAATAAACTGTCATCACTTCTCCATAGTCTCCACTAACTATTGCGGCTGATGTTCACAGAAAAACAACAACAGCAAATACTTCTGTTTATAACTCGGTTCCACCTCTCAGACCATTCATGCTGGGAGATTGGCTTTGCAGATATGGGCCCCAGGCCATCCCAAGGACACCATGCCAAGATCAAATGCACCGTTGATTTCTACTTTCTCTTGCCTGGAATCACTCTTCTCTCTCCTCTTGGCAACACTGCCCTCTGCCCTGCAGCTTATCACTACACCCTGATTACTTTTTCCTTAAACTTCCCTTAGAGCTACATTTCACAGGGTGGAGGAAGAGTGTGTACACGACCCCTAGATCCACAGTGTGAAGCTGCAATAGGGCAGTGCTGGGGTGAGGAAGGTTCTGGACGGTGGTTCTACTTACAGCCCCTCAATCAGGCCTCCAAACCAAAGGTGGCCAGGTAACAAGGATATGGACGGTCTTAGGCCCAGACAGATTGTCTCCTGCAGTCTTTCTAGAAATTTGATGGCTTTTATAATAAACTCTACTGCTTCATAACAAAGGGGAAAACCTGGCTTCCGGGTGAGGGTCTGGAATATTTATTTCCTAAATACAAATTGCAGGGGCGAGTGCTTCTCTTGACCATCCTCCCCTCACTTATGCAGCCGCTAAGCCAGCTCTGTCTCCTTTGTTTGGTATTCAAAGCACAAGAATAGTGGCCGTGAATATCAGCTAAGAAGAACGCCTGGATTCTCGGTGGAATATCTTAACCCCAGGACGTGGCCCACGCCGGGTGGTCAGGCTGTTTGCTTACTGGGTTGGGCTGGGGATTGGCAAGTGAGGGCTAAAACAGCCCAGATTAGAGGGATTGAAAATATTTCACATTTGGTACAAGTACAGAAAAATTACCATTTTCCTCATACATCTTCTTGTCTGTTTGGTCAAGTGGGGTTAGAAAGCAGGATATAGGGAAATATTGCTTTCCTGCATAGATTCAGAATTATTCACAGCCTGCCTGGCTGCATGACACAGTGTCTTGTCCCCTCTTTCTGCTGGAGGTGGGGCTATACCCTTAGACCTGCTGTCCCTTCTGGGTTTTATTTTATTTTCCAAGATTTAGATACATACATACATACATATACTATACATAGAAAAATGGACAGATAGGTAGACAGATAGATAGACAAGTAGACAGGTAAATGGGTAGACAGATCAATAAATAGATAGGCAGATAGATACATACATAGATACATAGGCCAGTATATAGAGAGATAGAAAGGTAGATGGATAAATGGGTAGACAGACGAAGAGATAAAGTAGAAACATTTTTAAGTTTTTTTAAAAATCTCTATTTACAAGAACAACATATCCTTTATTTCTGCAAAATTGAGAATGGGCAGAGGGTATTTCATACTTAAAAGGGAAAATGCAGCTGGGAAACCCGTGTACAGAAAAGTAACTATTGGTCGTGACATGTAGGGCTAATTTTTTAAAGTCTAGGAAGCTTATGAGAAAATGAAGCAAATGCATGGAGTGAATTTAAAGTTTGGAGATTCTAGGTACCAGGCAGCCGTGGTTCCCAGGGCCGCCCCAGGCCTGTATCCGTGCAAGCTCCCTCTTCTGTTTGCCTGCGCCTGGACCAAGCCGAGTGCCCGCCTCCGCCTCCAGGAATGGCCAGGGTGACAGCACAGCTCTCTTGAAAGGGGCCAGTCTGGGGCTTGGCCTGGGCTGACTGCTTTGGAGATGGGAACCCGTGGCGCTAGAGCTGGACGACTTCCACAGTGTCCAGACCTCCAGGCTGGTGGGCAGCATCGGCTTGCTTCCCCGACGGCAGTTCAGCAGGGGTCAGCTTCTCACTAGGAGAACAAAGTCCAACTGAGCGCAGGGTCCCAGCTGCAGGATACTGCTGTGTAAACACAGAGCAGACAACCAGGACAGCCAAACGTCCCCATGTGGTGCTTTGTTAGAAGGGAGACAAGGCCAGAGGCTGATTTCCACTGCTCCCTGTACCCTCTCCCCTCTCTCTCTTGTTCCAGTGTCGGAACATCCTTCCGCCGCACAAACCTTTGGCTGTTTTGCCTTTTTTGCTTCCCAAGCAGGGCCTCCCATCACAGCCCAAACAAGCTAAGTGCCTTCGGTGGGTTTGGCATCAGCAGAGGTGGCCCTGCCCCTCCTGCAGGGTCCCTGGAAGATGTTTCCTGGTTCACCCCCACGACCTGGACTTGCTTGAAGTCAGGAGAGGGGGAGGACAACCTGGGCGGGGAGGGGCGGGCTGTCTCCCCATCCTTCCAATCACCAAGCCATGCCTGACGTTCGCCGCCCCTCTGAGGGGACTGGTTAATAGAAACTCAGAATGCAGGTTCATACCCCTACTCTTAGGTGTTCAAGGGTGCTCTTGGGGACGCGGATGGCATCGATCACTGTCCACGGAGCTGCCGTGATGGACTGGCCGGCAGAGCCCCTCCACCGCCCGCCCGCTGCAATTCAATTAGTTGTGGCTGGAGGGAGGCATTAGTATTCATACACCAGCGATTGTTCTCAAAGTAAACAGAGCACGATGAGGTCTCTGATCCCCCCCCAGTGCCTTTAGCTGGGACACAAAAGGAAGAAAGCTCTGAGACACCGGGGTGGGACATTTGGTCTGAATTTTGATCTCTGTTGAAAGCTTCCCCATCAGAGCTCGCTGCTTTCTTTCTTTCCTTCTCTCTTTTTTTTCCCCCTCCACAACCCTACAGACAAGTGTCCTGTGTGCACACGCAAACCCAGCAGGGCTATTTTAGTCCTTTATGGTCAAGAGAGCCAGGAAGTCCCTTTCCACCCTAGATATCCCACCCCCCACCCTCAGCCCCTCCTCCCATGAGCAGTGCCTCACAAAATTTGGAGAGTGGACCCTTTAAATGGTGTGAATGGTCCTGTTAGACTATCACAGACCAATAACTTCCCAGTTAGCAGTAAATAACCCCAGCAGGAATAAAGGGTGGCATTTGTGTTTCGTAAAGTGCTAACCAAATTAACCGTGGCCTGGTGAGCCCCCATCTGTTTATCAGTTTTGCCGGGCGCGAGTGAGCCCAAGATAAATGCCAGTTTTCCCTGGATAAATTTTACTACCATGCCGAAACTGCCAAAGCACACAGGAGAAGTCAAAGCAGGGCTGTGTTCTCATTGACAGAAAAGTCCATTTTGCAGGACACACTCAGGCAAGAGCTTGGACTCCTCCTGTCCGCTCCCAGCTCCAGCTCTGCATGTTTATAATAGGGCTGTTTTCTCTGGCTGGGGGAGCAGCCAAGTGAGTGAGCTGAAAGTTCAGTTCAGCAGGCTCTTGAGAGCCTGCTGTCGGGAGTGATGAGGCCGGCCGGAGCGTGCCAGCTGTAAGGGGCCAGAATCAGGACCACTGCCCCCACCTCCAACTCCTAACCCCTGACGCCATCAGCCATCTGTTTTGTGGGAGGAGCGCTCATCCAGGCTCAGACAAGTGGCTGAAGAACGGGGGTAATCTGGAAATTCAAGGCTCTGATGCTCAACTTTGCTGCTGGTGAATTTCACCGCCTGTTCAGCCCAGGGACGCCTATAAACACAGCATCCTGGTTCCTCTGTCGGCCTCGGGAGGCCTCAGAGCCATCGGCCAGTGCTGGGGAAACCTGGCTGTGAATAAGAATCACCAGGAAACCTTTTAGAAACATAGATTTCCAGGCCCACCTCAGACCTATAGGATCAGAATCTTGGGGACAGGGACCTTGTCATTTGTGGTTCACAACACAAATTGGCGATTTGTGCTAACGCCCCCTCCCCCATAAAGGAAAGACTCCCAGGTGCTGGGAGTGTCCTTTGCTGATGGTCTTCGTGTAAGTCCTGTCGAGCAGGGGTCAACTGCCCAGAGACAACAAGAGCCCAGCTCATGTCCCTTTGGGGTATGGCATCCAATGGCCACTGATGCTCCTTTTCTAAGACCAGGAGTCTAGGCAGCCCACAGGACTATTCAAGGAGGCTCTGTACTGCAGAATGTCCTGCAGGGTCCACTGGGACACACTTCCTCGGGTCCTGACCCAAAGCCTGTCCTCAACAAACATCCCATGCACTGATCTCCACCTCAGAGAGGGAATCTGTCTACAAGGCTTGGGGAATGACAGTCTGGAGACCACTATTTCCCAAAACTCATCCCAACAAGACACTCTCCCCAGCATGGCCAAGACATGGGCTTTCAGTCTCAGCCTCAATGTGGTCGTGCTAGAGATGGGCAACCCCTCGGGTCTTGGCCCGGGCCCTCTGAATAGCCCCAGAGGTGGCACTTTAAGTCACTTAATTCTCTTGCTTTCCATAGAAAATTGAAGCCTTCTGGGGTTCTACTACTAGTTGTGCTATTAAAGATGGGTGGCAGGATTCAATCCAAAGGCACACCTCGTGTTATTAGGCTTGGCTTTCTGGCACTTTACAGATCCTGAGTTTTTAACAAATGGAAGTCTTGTGGTAATGCTGCACAGTCAGATGGGAGTACTTTTTAGTAATCAACTATTTTTTGATTCAGACATGTGCATTGTTTTTTAGACATAATGTGTTGCACACTTAATAGATGACAGTCTAGTGTGACCACAATCCTGTAACAGACAGTGTGTGTATAAACCTGTGCCCTGTGTGACTGGCTTCACTGCAAGGTGGGTCTGGAAGCAAACCTACAGTATGGCGGAGATCTGCCTGTACGTGGCCTCAGCTTTTCTCTATGAAGACGTGGACATGGCAGCAGGCATTTTGAAGACTTGGAGGAGGAACAGGGATCTCCTAGAATTCTCCTGACTCCACCCATAGTAGCCCACATACCAGAGGAATGCAGGTGAATGAGAAGGAAGGAGTGTCTCCAAGGCTTGTCAGAAGCCAGATCTTGACTCTGAGATCTTGTCCCCGTGTTCTCTGAAACTCCTCCCTTCCATCAGCTGGAGGCTGGAAACCTCTCTTTGCACTGGGCGGGACTTAGCACCTCATTTCTGGTGAGCAGGATGGGGCAGAAGGGGTGCTGTGCCCTGTCTAAAGTTATCAGAAAACGTGGGCCAGCTTCCACCTGAAGCCTTGAGCCATCCCCCCACCTCCCAGGGAAGAGACATAAGGGGAGGCCATGCTGAGCCAGAGGCAGAGGCCTGGGACCACAGTGTCACAGACCTTCCCATGGGCCGACTCCAGCCCCAGCCTCTGTCTGATTGTTCCCACAGGGAAGACTCCAGTGAAAATCACCAAGCTGAGCCATCAGCCTGCAGAACTATGCAGTGTTATAGGAAGTTTAGGGTCGTTACTACACGGTCAGTTCAGTTGCTCAGTCATGTCCGACTCTGTGTGACCCCATGGACTGCAGCATACCAGGCTTCCCTGTCCATCACCAATTCCCAGAGCTTGCTCAAACACATGTCCATCGAGTTGGTGATGCCATCCAACCATCTCATACTCTGTCATCCCCTTCTCTTCCCGCCTTCAATCTTTCCCAGCATCAGGGTCTTTTCAGATGAGTCAGTTCCTTGTGTCAGGTAGCCAAAGTATTGGAGTTTCAGCTTCAGCATCAGCCCTTCCAATGAATATTTAGGACTGATTTCCTTTAGGATGGACTGGTTGGATCTCCTTGCAGTCCAAGGGACTCTTAAAAGTCTTCTCCAACAGCATAGTTCAAAAGCATCAATTCTTTGGTGCTCAGCTTTCTTTATAGTCCAAGTCTCACATCCATACATGACTACTGGAAAAACCATAGCTTTGACTAGATGGACCTTTGTTGACAAAGTAATGTCTCTGCTTTTTAATATGCTGTCTAGGTTGGTCATAGCTTAAATACAGTAAGTTCCCTACATACAAACAACTTCTGTTCTGAGAGCACATTCGTAAGTCCAATTCATTTGTAAGTTCAACAAAGTTAGCCTTGCTACCCAGCTAACACAATCGATTACATAGCGCTGTACTGTAATAGGTTTATGATACTTTGCACACAAATAACACATTAAAAAGCACAAAAAATAAAGAAAACATCTTTAGTCTTATAGCACAGAACCTTGAAAAGCAACAGAGCAGCACAACAGCTGGTATACAGGAGCTGGCACTGAGTGAACAAGCAAGAAGAGTTACTGACCGCACCACTGCTTTTGTGCTCACTTCCAAACATCCTGGGCTTGAAATAAAGCTAATGCACTACTGTGCTCTATACAGTACCTTACAGGTAAAGACACAAATACACAACCACCTGTAGGGCATGTATGCCTGTGACAGTGTATGCCAGACACGTGAACTGATTTATGTGATTGGACATGTGAGCACACATTCACATCTTTGAAAATTCCCAACTTGAAGGTCTGTAGGTAGAGGACTTTCTGTAGTAGAAGACTCTGGGTGAATGAGAGATCTTATTGCAGAGCCTCTCCTTCATCCATAACAGGTACCAAACTGAGAAACATCAGTCATTTAGAAGGAGGTAAACTGGGAATGCACTCCATTGTCCTTGCCTGGAAAATACCATGGACAGAGGAGCCTGGCGGGCTCTAGTCCATGCAGTTGCAAAGAGTCGGCCACTACTGAGGGACTGAGCACAGCACAGACTAGTTCTTAAGCCACCCAAATGAAATGAATCCGGTGGTGTTAGTGGGATTTGCCCCTCAGGCCTCTGAGACTGAGCAGTGAGCTCCTGACCTTCACCTACACACACCTCAATGACCAGACTCGTCTGCCAGGTACAGGAACTCACGCTGACATGGATCTGAGGTTGAAGAGAGCCTTAGAGATGTAGTGAGATAGACCTCTCATCACTTCTTAATGTACCTCTGGCTGAGACACAAAGATGTTTGTAAACTGTAATTCACTGAGATCCTGAAAATGTGCAAAAAGAAACTCAATCAGATCACGTCGTCTTTTGCCTTAAGGGGCCCGTGAGAATAATTAATGAGTTGACACTTCTCTTAAGGAGATGTGGAAATGCATTCACTTATTCCGTCCATAAATCCCTTTGGGGTGCTGACCATATGTCAGGGAGCAGGACAGCAGTTGAATTAGTTGAGTATCTGGCTCCACCTCCAGATCACACCTTGTTCTGGAGAACAGAGCTGTGTAAAGAAACAGCTATCCCACCATGACAGATACTCTCATAGAAGCCAGGTGTGTCCCAGGGCAGGAGGGAGAGAGTGATTGGTTAGCCTAGGATGGTCAGGAAGGGCCATGAAGACATAGTGTCTCAGCTGAGACTTAAGGGATGAGAAGCCCCATCCAAGGAGATGAAGGTCAAAGACACGAGAAGTCAAGGGCAGAAAGACCCACAGGCTGAGGGGTTCAGCTGGTGCTAAGGAAGGGCCCTGAGTTGCTGCCCTTGGAGTCCAGCTGTGACAGATGAAGAGCTTAGATGTTCCTCCTGGAGCTAGTGAAGAGGACCTGGTGTGTATTTCAGAAAGACAACCATGGTGGTGTAGCAGGGACGTGGAGCGGAAGTGAGGGCGTGGATGGCCCCACAGGGACCTGGGACAGGGCGGTGCTGGACTCAACCTGGAGGGGAGGGCTGAAGGGCCCCTGAGATGCTTCTGAGATGTGACATTTGGGATTTGTTGATGAGGAAAGAGTCCAACCTGGACAATTTGTGTCCAATGCAAAAACTGAGGAAGGTAACACTGGGCAGAGATTGTGGGGACGTCAGGCAGGGGTGAAGAGCAGGAGTTTCATTCACACATTTGATCCTCAGATACCCAGACTGTTCTTCGGGAAACACTCAAATGTCCTAACATCTTTGCTGTAAACTGGGTAAACATCAGAACCGGCCAAGGATTTCTTAGAAAACCAGGTGCTGAATTTTACTGATTGTAAAACCTGTGGAATAAGAAAAGATAGGGGGGAAACATTCACTTAAAATGACATCTGGGGGTGTGTGTGTGTGCACCCAGACACATATACACATTGAAAATTGAAAAGAGAAGTTGAAAAACAAAGAAAGATGTAAAAATGGAAATAGAGTTTTGGAAACACTGGCTTCAATCCCGTTGCTCAATCCACCCTTTGATGTAGGGGAGAAATCAATCCTGTTTTGGGGTGGAGACACTTGTTCAAGGACAGAAAACAATTATATTAACCAGAAGGACCCCCATCAGTCAACCCTGAAGAGTTTCTATCCCAACAGGACCTTTTATTTCACAAGGTATGTAGAACTTTATGACGTGTTCAAACTTCATGATTTGTTCATATTTATTGACAAATATGACTGATTATTTCTTCTGATAGATTCTATGTCAATTATTTTGGCAAAAGGTGGAAGTAACTCTAGAATAAGGTCAAAACAGACTTTATTTCTATCATGATCTCAATACAATTGTACAACAGAATCTGTTTTCACACATTTTTCCTTCTTAGTGTTTGAAAAATAGGATCTTCAAACCTAAAGATTAAGAATTCCCTCAATAAAATTAATACCATGTGCCAAGTGGATTTAGATTCATTTCTGTTAAATCGTATTTGACCTTTGCTCAAGGCAGTCAGGGTCCAGGCAGGGACACCCTACTATATACAAAGTGTGGGAAGGTGCTGGTACCACAGGGCGGGGTACAGTGGGAACTGTCACAGACTCTGGGCCCAGGGGACAGGGTGCAAACCATTATCAGAACCCTAAGGGTGTATCACCCACTGATGGGTGCTGAAGCCCTCAGTAGAGGAACACAGACATCCCATGGTGACACAGTGGGTATAGGCAGGACTAGGCAGCTCACCTCCCCAATCTGACCTTCTCCCACCCTCCAATCTCTTCCTGGTGATTCCCATAGACTGAGGCCAGCTAAAGTCAGAGGAAAGAGAGCAGACAGTGTAGTTGACAAGGACCAGACTCCCAAACTGAGCAGGATGGAGAAAGGTGAGTATTGCATGTAGAAGCAAAAGAAAATGTCCAACCTAACTTTATTTTTTAAAAGAACTGATTGCATGTACTTGGGTGTGAATATCATGTGCAAATGCAAGCCCTATAGACATTTCACCCAATCTCTCATAAGTTGGGGCTTCCCTGGTGGTTCAGGGGTAGGGAAGATACCCTGGAGTAAGAAATGGCAACTCATTCCAGGATTCTTGCCTGGAGAATTTCATGGACAGAGGCGCCTGGCAGGCTACAGTTCACGGGATCACTGAGCTGCAGTCCATGGGGCTGCAAAGAGTCAGATACGACTGAGTGACTGAACTGAACTGAGCGACTAACACTTTCTTCTTTTCTCATAAGTAGTGTTCACCACCATGGCACTGCTGACTGGGGACCAAGCTGTTGGATGCTCTGGATAGCAGATGCCAATAAATTAAAGGAGCAAGTGATTTATTGTGAGGAGTACCTATGAATGGGGCTTTCCTTGTGTCTCACAGAATAAAAAAGCCACCTGCAATACAGGAGGGTTTGATCCCTGGGTTGGGAAGATCCCCTGGGGAAGGGAATGGCTACCCAGTCCATATTCCTGCCTGGAGAATTCCATGGACCAAGGAGCCTAGCCGGCTACAGTTTATGGAGTCTCAAAGAGTCAGATACGACTAAGCGTCTAACACACACACACACATACACACCTATGAACAGCAAAGAGAAGAAGAAGGAGTGAACAGCTAGAGCCTTCAGACAGGAAGGCAGATCTGACACCTGTGAATTGGGAGGGGTGGGGAAAAAGTCTGAGATTGTCTCTCTCAGTCCACACAGGAACTCTGGCACAAAGCCTCCCCACAGAGTGGTCCCTGCTGGGAGGAAATGGCCCAGCACCGGCCCACTGCTTGGTCACTCTCTGCCTCCCCCAGCCAGCCCTGGGATGGATGGAGAAGGAGGGAACCTGGAGGACATCAGTCAACTGCATTCCTGAGGCAGCATGATCAGTCCTCTCTGGAGGGGGCTCTGAGTGGCACATCTCTACGTCTGCCCCAGAGACCGACTGTCACCTCAGGAGGAGGAGGAGGCCGTGACACAGGGAACATTCTGGATGGACAACAAAGGGAAGGCTGGCACAGAGAGAAGAGAGTCCAGGCAGGAGCAAACAAGAGGTCGGTGACTGAGACAGGCTCCTCCTGTCTGGACTGAAGTGGTGGGTGGGTGTGCCGAGGTGCTGAGAAAACCCCAGATGGAAACCCTGGCTGGAGAATGTGCAGAGGACACCCTGAGTCCCCAAGCATGACCACGGATGAGTGCCAGTGGGCAGACATAAGGCCTGAAGTAGCCTCCAGGGCCCACCTGAGAGGCTGTAGCATGAGGGAAGAATGCAGAAGTCCTCATCTGCTTCACAGCAGAAGTGCAGGGCAGCCGTCTGTTCTCGGGGCAGTACCACTTCGTGCGTGTGCGAAGTCGCTCAGTCATGTTCTACTCTGCAACCCCATGGACTGTAGTCCATCAGGCTCCTCTGTCCATGGGATTCTCCAGGCAAGAATACTGGAATGGGTTACTATGCCCTCCTCCAGGGGATCTTCCCAACCCAGGGATCAAACCCTCGTCTCTTAAATCTCCTGCATTGGAAGGTGGGTTATTTACCATACCACTGTGGTAGGGATAAAATCTTGCCAGGTGAGGTAGATAACTTGACTGGAGACCAAATTAGCCGTTAAAACCAGAACTCAGAGGCATGGTGATGCTGGAGAGGGTGCACACTCAGACTGAGTAAACTGAGGGTGAGCACAGGTCCCTGAACTGCAGACTTGGTCAGCGACACAGTCCTTGGGCCAGCCAGGATGCAGAGGATCAGAGCTCTGTCCTTCCCTGCAAAGCATCCAAAGCCCAGACTACCCCCAGCCAATGCCATGGGAAGGACCAGGAAGGCTCTGATAGGAGGCAATCTCTGATTCAGCTGAATATCTACCTGAAATGCAATTGTGTTCCAGGGGAAAATACTAATACCCTCTTACAGATAAGATTAAATTCCCTTGTCCTCTCCTTAGGACTGTAGATTGTCAACTTCCTAGAAGACCCCGGAACAACCTTTTGAAGAAACAAATCTAAGACTTAGATGCACTGTGCAGTGAGAGCACCCCATCCTGACTGTCAGTAGCTTCTCAGAATGCGGAAGTCAGTGTCTACACTGAGAGGTTCTGGAGGCCTGGGTGGAAGTTATGATGTAATAGCTTTGGATCGGTGAGCCCCGTGAGATGGATGGTTTTGAAGCAAATCTCAGTGAGTGAGCTGCAGTTTTGATAAGTAAATGCTTTCAGTTGATTCACATTTCTGAGGATTAGGTTTTCTTAGAGGAAGTGGGTAAGAATATTTTTGCTTGGTCCTTAACTTGGGTCCCTTGGACTGCAAGGAGATCCATCCAGTCCATTCTGAAGGAAATCAACCCTGGGATTTCTTTGGAAGGAATGATGCTAAAGCTGAAACTCCAGTGCTTTGGCCACCTCATGCAAAGAGTTGACCCATTGGAAAAGACTTTGATGCCGGGAGGGATTGGGGGCAGGAGAAGAAAGGGACGACAGAGGATGAGATGGCTGGATGGCATCACTGACTCGATGGACGTGAGTCTGAGTGAACTCCAGGAGTTGGTGATGGACAGGGAGGCCTGGCGTGCTGCGATTCATGGGGTTGCAAAGAGTCAGACACGACTGAGCAACTGAACTGAACTCAACTAAACTAACTTGGGTAGGGAAATGGGAACTGATGCTGCCCTAAGATTCTACCTGGGAACTACACTGGCTTCGATTCTTCCTACCCAAAGGGGTGGAGAATTGTAAGAAGGAACTTGTTAGTAGGAAAATAAAGACACACCATTTCCTTTTGCATTTCTAGTCATTTTTAATACTCGACACAGTATTAGTACTAACTGAAGTCCATACTTCATTGGGTCATTTTGCCCCATGTCCTTTCCACCCAGGACTCACATCACATTCACTCTTATCTTCTCAGCCTCCTCTTGATGGTGAGTTTCTCAGATGTTCCTAGTTTTGGATTTCCTGACGCTTTGAGAAGTCCTCCTTAGGCATTTTGTAAAATGTCCCTCACTGGGATTTGTCTAATGGTTTACTTAAAGTGAGACTGGGGATCTGAGTTTTGGGGAAGAAGACTTCAGACATCAAGTGCAATCCCATTGTATCCAGGGCATACAACATCCAGAGGCCATCACTGTCCTTGTTAACTTTGATCACCTGGATGCCATGGTGTATGAGCAGGCCACTCAAGATGGTTGTGGTCTTGCTCTCTTCCATCCCCTGCCTGACCAGCACCTGATTCAGCTGCACCCTATGAGCAGGACTAACTTTACTATGTTCTTTCCCCAGGTCCCAGCTAGTGATGGTTCTTATCAAAGGGGCAGTGAGAGATATCCCTGGTAACTAATGAGCTTGCCTGACATCAGTGCCTCATAACTGGTACTCTCCCACCTCCAAACTGGGAGTGAAGACTGCTACTAGGTCCTGCCCACTGTCTGCTGCACACAATAGGGCATCACTCCAGGACCCTGTTTCAGACATGAAAGTGCCCCCATCCATTACACCACTGATGACTCTCTGCTGACTTCCAGGCTCTTTCTTCTGTCTTGAGGCTGGGCAAGCACAAGTCTTGTAGACCTCTGGGTACAGCCCAGCAACAGATAACTGTCATTTTCCTCCACTAAAAAGTTACTCTTTTCTTCTCTTTCCACCCTGTATTCTTTGAAAGGTAATCACTGGGTACTGCTTACACATAAAGAGTGAGGGTTATGTCCTACTTCTCTGAAAGCAGAATATCTTTATAAACTATTTGCAATTTTTCTGCATGGGAGATTTCTCTATGCTACCCCACTTATTGACTTATTTAAATATGTATATTTTAAAATTTATTTATATTGAAGTATAGAACTGAACTGATATTTGATTTACAATATTACATGTTTCAGGTGAACAGCCTAGTGATTCAGTATTTTTACCCATAATGTTCCATTAACAGTCATCACAAGATAATGGCTATATTTTCCTGTGCTGTACATTTTGTCCTTGTTCCTTATCTGTTTTATACATAGTAATCCCACACCCCTAATTTGCCCCTCACTTCTTCCCTCTCCGCACTAGCAGCCATTGGTCTGTCTTCCATATCTGTGAGCCTGCTTCTGTTTTGTCATATACATTGGTTTGTATTTTGTGGCTCCCTATGCGTTTTAGGATAGTTGGTTCTAATTCTATTTTAAAATGTCATGGATATTTTGATGAGGATTGCATTACATCTGTAGTTTGCTTTAAGTTGTATGATCATTTTAATGGTATTAATTCTTCCAGCCCAAGAGCATGGGTTTTCTTTCCATTTTTCGTATCATCCTCAACTTCATCAATGTTTTCAGAGTATTGGGCTTTCACTTCCTTGGTTAAGTTTATTCCTAGGTATTTTATTCTTTCAGATGTGGTTTTATTTTATTTTTTTAATTTTTTTGGCCACACCATGCAGAATGCAGGGTCTTTGTTCCCCAATCAGGGATCACACCCATGCCCCCTGAAATGTAGGTGCAGAGTCTTAACAACTGGACCACCAGGGAAGTCCTGGGATGTGATTTTAAGTGGGATTGCTTCTTTACTTTCTCTTTCCAATGGTTCATTATTAGTGTATAGAACACAACAGATTTCCATATATTAATCTTGTATCCTGTAACCTTGCTGAATTCTAACAGTTTTGGGAGTGGAGACTTTAGGGCCTTCTGTGTAAAGTATAATATCATGCCAGCTGCAAATAGTTGACAGCTTTGTTTCTTCCCTTCCAATCTGGAAGCTTTTTATTCATTTATTTAATTCTGGAATGGCTGTGGCTAGAACTTGCAGTACTATTTTAAGTATGTTTATACTAATATAGTCTCATAGATATTTATTGTATATTTGGGGTTATCAGTTCAGTTCAGTCACTCAGTCATGTCCAACTCTTTGTGACCCCATGGACTGCAGCACACCAGGCCTCCCCGTCCATCACCAACTCCCGGAGTTTACTCAAATTCATGTCCATTGAGTCGGTGATGCCATCCAACCATCTCATCCTCTGTCGTCCCCTTCTCCTCCTGCCTTCAATCTTTCCCAGCATCAGGGTCTTTTCCAGTGAGTCAGTTCTTCACATCAGGTGGCCAAAGTATTGGAGTTTCAGCTTCAGCATCAGTCCTTCCAATGAATATTCTGAACTGATTTCCTTTAGGATGGACTGGTTGGATCTCCTTGCTATCCAAGGGACTCTCAAGAGTCTTCATCAACACCACATTTCAAAAGCATCAATTCTTCAGCACTCAGCTTTCTTTATAGTCCAAGTCTCACATCCATACATGACTACTAGAAAAACCATAGTTTTGACTAGACAGACTTCTGTTGGCAAAGTAATGTCTCTGGTTTTTAATATGCTGTCTAGGTTGGTCATAACTTTTCTTTCAAGGAGCAAGCATTTTTTAATTTCATGGCTGCGGTCACCATCTACAATGATTTTGGAGCCCCCCTCCCCCCAAAAAATAGTCTGTCACTGTTTCCATTGTTTCCCCATCTATTTGCCATGAAGTGATGGGACCAGATGCCATGATCTTCGTTTTCTGAATGTTGAGCTTTAAGCCAACTTTTTCACTCTCATCTTTCACTTTCATCAAGAGGCTCTTTACTTCTTCTTTGCTTTCTGCCAGATGGGTGGTGTCATCTGCTTATCTGAGGTTATTGATATTTCTCTTGGTAATTTTGATTCCAGCTTGTGCTTCACCCAGCCCAGCGTTTCTCATGATGAACTCTGCATATAAGTTAAATAAGCAGGGTGACAATATACGGCCTTGACATACTCCTTTCCTGATTTGGAACTAGTCTGTTGTTCCATGTCCAGTTCTAACTGTTGCTTTCTGCATACAGATTTCTCAGGAGGCAGGTCAGGTGGTCTGGTATTATTTTGGGCTTCCCAGGTAACTCTGTGGTAAAAGAATCTGCCTGTCAATGCAGGAGACTTAGGAGATGCAGTTTGCATCACTGGGTCGAGAAGATTCCCTGGAGAAGGAAATGGCAACCCACTCCAGTATTCTTGCCTGAAGAATCCCATGAACAGACAAGCCTGGCAGGCTACAATCTATGGGGTCGCACAGAGCTGGACGTTATTGAGTGTCTCTGAGCATCCATGCACTAATGCTATTTTGTCATTCTTTTTTACCTTCTACCTTCGGAGCTCTTTCAGTTGGCTCCTGAGTCTCTTTGATATTCCTCCATCATTGTGTCCTTTCTATAAGGTACCTGTACCTTCTTGCTTCCAGGCCTTACAAGTTGTACCAGGCTCATCTTGTGTTTCTCTGCCCCAGTCTGAAAATCAGCCATTTCTTCAAGGATACCTGGTCTTTTATTATCCTACAAAGGGTGCTGAGTGTGTTCATTGCTTCTAGGGTATCATTGTCTGTAGTGGCATTTCTTTTTATGTCTGAGTTCCACATTTGTAACCTTTTGTACTTGCAAATCTTCTTCCAGCTTTCCCACAGGAGTCACTTGAGAAGTCTAAGCAAGAGTGACCTGACAGCTTGGTCTCTCACAATGAAGGTATCTCCACAGGACTGGAAGAGTTAACCAGAGGAATCTTCCGGGCCCTCCAACTCCAAAAAGCTTAAAATGGCATTATACATGGGAAAACACAGAGGAGTTTTCACTTTTTCAGTGCTCATCCTAAGCTTTGAACAAGGTAATTTAGAAGTCCAGGAGACAAAGGCCCATCTTGCTGTGACAGATGACTCTTCAGGACATGGTGATGAATGAGTCTGTAAACCAAACACATCAATACCTGAAGGACGACGCAGTTACCTTCAGTAAGGTTAAACCTCTTCTTTCAGGCAGCAGGTAGAAACTGGCTCCATGGTTATAGTTTTATCCCAAGACAAAGAAATACAGATCAATGATTGAAGTAATTCTTTACCATCAAATTAAGATGTGACAAATTTGTCTATTCTTCACTGACAATATTTTGCTTCTTCTGCAAAACTAAGATTAAAGTGAAAGGGAAAAAAAGAAAAAGAAAGAAGCTTTTAAAGATTTCCTGTTTCAACTCTCTGGTTGTTTCTGTTTGTTCACGGAGATGTTCTCCATAGTGGTTTTAAAGTTAATAAGATACAATGCCATGAAAACTTGAAAAACCAAACCAAAGCAACAAAATTATTTTGCAAAGAGCTAAATTTGACCCCCATGAAGATTTGAGTTTCAACTAAAGGAAGTAGGGCTTGAAGACACGTTATCTATAATAATAATAAAAAGAAAGAAAGAGGGACTTCCCTGGCAGTCCCATGGTTAAGACTCCATGCTCCCAATGCAGGGGGCATGGGTTCAATCCCAAGTCAGGGAACTAAGATCCCACATGTTGCAGAACAGGACCAAAGAAATTAAAGTGTGAAGTGAAAGTGTTAGTTGCTCAGTCATCTCTGACTCTGTGACCCCATGAACTGCAGCCCACCAGGCTCCTCTGTCCATGGAATTCTCCAGGCAAGAAAACTGGAGTGGGTAAGCCATTTCCTTCTCCAGGGGATCTTCCCAACCCAGGGATCAAACCCGGGTGTCATGTATTTCAGGCAGATTCTTTACTGTCTAAGCCACCAGGGAAGCCCTCCAAAAAATTAAAAAATTAAAATAAATGGAGGCAATTAAATCCCTGTGGTATTAAGTTCTACAATTTTGTGATTCTATGAATGTGTATGTTCACTCTGGGTCTTCGAGAGCCAAAGTACCCCCAATAATTCCTTATATACACTGTCATGTAAACTGATTCTTGACCCAGAGCTGATGGGTTGGGAGTCTGCCATGATCCAAAGACACACAGCTGGATTCTGGCTCTGACCCTGGAATACCATGGTCTGTAAGCTGGTTGATGAGTTGGCTGTGTGTGAAAGGCTGGGAAAGTAGTGGTACTTCATCCTAAATTGTGACTAGCCAGTTAATCCTCTCCTCCAGGAGATAAGGTGCCCTCCTCCCCCCAGTGGCTGCAGAATCACCAGAGCTCCTGTCATGACCTGAACTGTGCTCCAGCATGTCTCTGGTCTCCATGCGGTCCAGTCTTGTGGGCACTGCAATAGCGTCTTGTGCTTTCTAATTTCCTGGAGAGCTCTTGCAAAAATAAAAAAGGCTTTTCTGTGGTTACTTGAGCATGTCTTTGCTTTAGGTGCCTTGAAAGAGTCTAACAGAGTAGTCACGTATTAAAAGGACCCAAAAGTGTATATCGTGCACTCCTTGAGGGCGGATAACAAGTCTCACCTTTATATCCTAAGGGGTGCCTTCAGTCAGTGTTTACTGTATGATTAGTGAAAGAGCGAATGTGTGAATGAAAGAATGAGTGTCATAACAAGACCTGCAAAGGTCAAGACTGAGAACAGAACCAACAGAATTTTTTGACGCTGTGTGAAACAGCACTAAAACGAGTCATTCTTTTCTGTTCTGATATTAGATCACACTGACACCAAGCTAAAGTAGCTGCTTGATCCTGGAAGATAAGACCGCAACCAACCAAATTCTCTTCAAGAGCCTTGCCATTGCAGTGCCCCCTACACCGAAACTATAATATCATAAACTCTGTCCACTTCAAGCCAGTTCTCCATCTGGTGAGAACCACCTTAAAAACGTCCCAGTCTAGACCTAAAGGCCTACCCTACCTTTCACTTTAAGTCACCAATACCTATCAAGGTGATGTTGTCCCTTACTGAGATATGACAAATTTGTTGATTCTTCGCTGACAACAATTTACTTCTAGAAAACCAAGTGCAGTCTTTGACAAAGCACAATATAGATTTGCTTGGTAAGTCTGTTTTTCTGGTGGCCTTTGGAAGAGTTGACAGTGCGACACAACTGGTTTTAGGTTTGTTTCTTTTTTCTTTTCTTTTTTTCAAACAAAACTCTCATTCCTTTGAATGTACAAAAATCTACTAAGTACAGAGAGATATAATCGTATTGCTTTCCCCAGAGAACTTGAAGAACAAAGTAAATAAGTCATCTGGGTTTTGTTTTTTTTCACTTTGTCCAAGAAATCAAATTACCGGACTAGAAGTTATTTAAAAATGTTTTCCAACTCTAGGATTTGGGTTTCAGTGAGTCCAAGGAAATGCTCCTGTGTGCGAACTCTGTCGCTCAATCATATCCTACTCTTCGTGACGCTATGGACTGTAGCCACCAGACTTCTCTGTCCGTGGGATTCTCCAGACAAGAATACTGGAGTAGGTTCCTTCAGGGAACCTTTCCAACGCAGGGACTGAACCTGAGTCTCTCCCAATTCTTGCGACTCCTGCACTACAGATGGATTCTTTACCACCGAGCTACCAGGGAAGCCCAAGAAGTTCTCACTAGATGCTAGTTTGCATAAATGTCCCAATCACTCGCTACTGTGTGAATGCAGAAGAAATCTAACATTGTCTCAATTCTGAAGCAGAGAGTGGCTTAGGGTTCACGGCCAAATGTGTTAGAGCTCCATGGCCCATTAAACATGGAGTTTAATTTGTCAAATATACACAAAAAATGTGCAGCTCTGGACTTGCAGTAAAGTATCCATCATGAGACTCATTTTAACCCAAATGACTCTAAAAAATGGCTGTCAATTCCAGACGTTTCCAACTGGATGGGACCACAGGCACACATGTCACACAATACACCACACACAGTGTAAACAGACCATTCACGTCCACAACGGAGATATTTATGGTATTTTCCGTTGTTGCCATGTCAACCCATGGAACAACCAGGCCATTAAATCATGCTGTCAGCGGGCCAAGACAGTAACACTGCAAAAAAATTCCAGTTGCTGACATGAAAATTGCATTTATCATTTCAAGACTTGTTGTTTTTTTCCCCCCCAGCTGCCTCTTGCTTTATGCTTCTCAATGCTTTTGAGCTGGTCT
Source organism: Ovis canadensis (assembly GCF_042477335.2). Taxonomy (NCBI): domain Eukaryota; kingdom Metazoa; phylum Chordata; class Mammalia; order Artiodactyla; family Bovidae; genus Ovis; species Ovis canadensis. Next base: position 56,317,976 of record NC_091257.1, on the reverse strand, counting down.
TTCAGGGCACAAGGAGGACTGGAATGAGCTGTTTAAACAGCAAGAGAAATTTCAACTCATTCTTTTCTTTTTTTTACAAATATGTTACTTTAATTTTTATTTATTTATTTTATTTTTGGCTGTGCTGGGTGTTTGCTGCTGCAAGAAGACTTCCTCTAGTTGTGATGATTGGGCTTCTCATTTCAGTGACTTCTCTTGTTGCAGAGCATGGGCTCTGGGACACAAGCTTCAGCACTTGCAGTACCTGGGCTTAGTTGCTCCACAGCATGTGGAATCTTCATTGGCCAGGGATTGAACCCATATCCCCTGCACTGGCAGACAAATTCTCAACCACTGTACCATCATGGAAACCCTGCAGATCATTTATGATTATTTTTATTTTCATAGGAACTTACTTTTTAAGGTGGCAATCTTGAGGTCAAATGCTAGGAGAAGAGATAGCTGTGTTGAGGACTGAAGACTTATTGATAGAACTCCTGAGCTTTCGAAGTTGGATTTATTACTTAATTTTTCCCATCAGAAAATCTCTTGGATTTGAGAGCATTCACTCTGCTTTCTTCTGAACCCAGCTTGAGGGCCTCTTGTTAAAATTTGTCTCCAGGATCACAGAGAAAGTCCAATTAATAGCTATGGGGTGGGCTCTGTAATGAGTAACCACATACCCAAGAGTAAATTTCTCTGGGCCATCCTGATTTTACATGATCATACTAATTTCAGAAAAGATAGTTCATTAAATATATGACTACATAGAATTTAAATTCTCTACTGTTAGAAGACTTTTCGCATATATTCCCAAGTCAGAAATGCACTGAGTGCTAGGAGTGTTAGATAAGAAATACAATGAGTGAAAAAGTGTCAAATTCTTGCAGCCGCATGGACTGTAGCTTCTGTCCAGGTAATTCTCTAGGCAAAGTACTGGAGTGGGTAACCATTCCCTTCTCCATGGGATTTTCCTGACTCAGGGATCAAACCTGGGTCTCCTGCATTGCAGGCAGATTCTTTACCATCTGAGCCACTAAGAAGTCCAAGAAATAAGATAACCATGATATTTCAGTGTGAATCATTATAGAATCCCCAGACAGTGGAAGTGACAAATAGATTCAAAGGATTAGATCTGATAGACAGAGTGCCTGAAGAACTATGGATGTAAGTTCGCGACATTGTACAGGAGGCAGTGATCGACACCATCCTCAAGAAAAAGAAATGCAAAATGGTAAAATGGTTGTCTGAGGAGGCCTTAGAAATAGGTGAGAAAAGAAGAGAACCTAAAGGAAAAGGAGAAAAGAAAAGATATACCCACTTGAATGCAGAGTTCCAAAGAATAAAGAGAGATAAGAAAGCCTTCCTCAGTGATCAGTGCAAAGAAATGGAGGAAAACAATAGAATGGGAAAGACTAGAGATCTCTAAGAAAATTAGAGATACCAAGGGAACATTTCAAGCAAAAATGGGTACAATAAAAGACAGAAATGGTATGGACATAACAGAAGCAGAAGATATTAAGAAGAGGTGACAAGAATACACAGAAGAACTGTACAAAAAAGATCTTCACAACCCAGATAATCATGATGGTGTGATCATACACCTAGAGCCAGACATTCTGGAATGGGAAGTCAAGTGGACATTAGAAAGTGTTACTGTGAACAAAGCTAGTGGAGGTGATAGAATTCCAGTTGAGCTATTTCAAATCCTAAAAGATGATGCTGTGAAAGTGCTGCACTCAATATGCCAGCAAATTTGGAAAAAGCAGTGGCCCCAGGACTGGAAAAGGTCAGTTTTCATTCCAATCCCAAAGAAGGGCAATGCCAAAGAATCTTCAAACTACCACACAGTTGCATTCATGTCACACACTAGCAAAGTAACACTCAAAATTTTCCAAGCCAGGCTTCAATCGTACATGAACTGTGAACTTCCAGAACTTTAAGCTGGATTTAGAAAAGGCAGAGGAACCAGAAATCAAATTGCCAATATCTATTGGATCATTGAAAAAGCAAGAAGGTTCCAGAAAAACATCTACTTCTGCCTTATTGACTATGCCAAAGCCTTTGACTGTGTAGATCACAACAAATTGTGGAAAACTCTTCAGGAGATGGGAATACCAGGCCACCTGACCTGCCTCCTGAGAAATCTGTATACAGTTTAGGAAGCAACAGTTAGAACTGGACATGGAACAACAGACTGGTTCCAAATTGGGAAGGAGTACGTCAAGGCTGTATATCGTCAGCTTGCTTATTTAACTTATATGCAGAGTACATCATGTGAAATGCCAGGCTGAATGAAGTGCAAGCTGGAATCAAGACTGCAGGGAGAAATAACAATAACTTCAAATAGGCAGATGACAGCACCCTTATGGCAGAAAGTGAAGAGGAACTAAAGAGCCTCTTGATGAAAGTGAAAAAGCTGGCTTAAAACTCAACATTCAAAAGACTGCGATCATGGCAGCAGGTCCCATCACTTCATGGCAAACAGATGGGGAAACAATGGAAACAGTGACAAACTTTGTTTTCTTGCGCTCCAGAATCACTGTGGAAGGTGACTGCAGCCACGAAATTAAAAGATGCTTGCTCATTGAAAGAAAAGCTATAAACAATTTAGCGTGTAAGCAGAGACATTACTTTGCAGACAAAGGTCCATCCAGTCAAAGCTATGGTTTTTCCAGTAGACATGTATGGATGTGAGAGTTGGACCATAAAGAAAGCTGAGCACTGAAGAACTGATGCTTTTGAACTGTGGTGTTGGAGAAGACTCTTGAGAGTCCCTTGGACTGCCAGGAGATCAAACCTGTCAATCCTAAAAGAAATCAATCTTGAATGTTCATTGGAAGGACTGATGTTGAAGCTGAAACTCCAATACTTTGGCCACCTGATGGGAAGAGCTGACTTGTTAGAAAAGACCCTGATGGTGGAAAAGATTGAAAGCAAGAGGAGAAGAGGATGAGATGGTTGGATGGCATCACCGATGCAGTGGACATGATTTTGAGTAGAATCTGGGAGCTGGTGATGAACAAGGAAGTCTGGGGTGCTGCAGTCCATGGGGACAGAAAGAGTTGGGCATGACTGAGAGACTGAACCGAACTGAACACACAAGCAACACAGATACTAGTGGCTCAAGTTAAGGTATTTAGTGCTTTTCTATGTATGGGAAGATGCAAGCATCTGGGCTTACTGAAATTATTTTTCACGTGCACTTCACCCACCTGGGACCAGTGTCCTATTTTCATATCCTGAGTTTCCTTTCCTCAGGGCTCACCTTAAGGAGAGACTACATTCTGATGGCTGTTAGATAGCAGGTATTCTTCTCTTTTCTTAATTCCCTTAGGGTGCACTGGCTGTCACCAGAGGGCTGCAGTCCCTAATGACTGTGACACCCTTCTTACTGATATGGCAGGAAATACTCGATTTCATAAATCCTAGAAAGAAGAAGTAGATCACGTGCTTTTAAAGAAAGACCAAGTTAGGGGTGTACAGGTGCCTGGAAGGGGTGAGGAGGAGAGGCAGAAGAGGGTTTTTTTTAATTAATTTTATTAGAGTATAGTTGCTTTACAATGGTGTGTTAATTTCTACCATATGGCAGAGTGAATCAACCTTATGTATACATATATCCCCTCATTTTGGTGGACTTCTTTCCCATTTAGAATATTGAGTGGGCTTCCCTGGTAGCTCAGCTGGTAAAGAACCCACCTGCACTGCAAGAGACCCCACTTCAACTCCTGGGTCCAGAGGCTCCCTTGGAGAAGGGATAGGCTATTCACTCCAGTATTCTTGGGCTTCCCTGGTGGCTCAGACAGTAAAGGATCCACCTGCAATTCAGGAGACCTGGGTTTGGTCCCTGGGTTGGGAAGATCCCCTGGAAGAGAGCATGGCAACTCACTCCAGTATTCTTGCCTGAAGAATCCCCATGGACAGAGGAGCCTGGTGGGGTACACTTCATAGTGTCTCAAAGAGTCAGACACGACTGAGTGACTAAGCCTAGTATAGCACAATACAGAGTACTGAGTAGAGCTCTCTGAACTATACAGTAGGTTCTCATTAGTTCTCTATTTTATGCACGGTATCAGCAGTGTATATATGTCAACTCCAATCTCCTAATTCCTCCCACCTCCCCTTCCCTGCTTGGTGTCCATATGTTTGTTCTACACATCTGTGTCTCTACTTCTGTAGAGAATCTTCTGTACCACAGAAGAGGTTTTGAGGAAGAAGATGTCATCAGATCTGTGTTCTTGGGGGATGTTTGCAAGATGAATCTGATGGGGAGAAGGAGGAAGCCACAAAATTATTAGAAGCTTGTTGGAATAATTGGATTTGGAGAAGGAGAAGGTAATAAAAAGAGAATTCAGAAAATAGTGATTGGATCTAGTGAGAATTCTTGTCTCAGATATTTTGAAGATAAAAAATGGCACATTCAGCATGAATGAGTGGTGATGTATTCACACTAAGGAATACATGCAATGGTGAGAAAATGTCAAGGGATGCTTGTAGCAGTGAGCTACATGTCAGCACAGAAGTGTGGTTGACTCTTACAAGGCTGAGTAAAAGCAGCCAGTGAAAGTGATCATCACTCAGTCATGTCTAACTCTTTGCCACCCGGGCCAGAACCCTGGAGTGGGTAGCCTTTCCCTTCTCCAGGGGATCTTCCCAACCCAGGGATCAAACTCAGGTCTCCCGCATTGGAGGCAGATTCTTTACCAGCTGAGCCACAAGGGGGCCCAAGAATCCTGGAGTGGGTAGCCTCCCAGGGGATCTTCCCAACCCAGGAATCAAACCGGCGTCTCTTGCGTTGCAGGCTGATTCTTTACCAACTGAACTATCAGGGAAGCCAAAAGCAGCCAGTACAAGGGAGCAAATACAGTCAGTCTGTTCATTTAGAGTTCAAAAGCTAATCTCTGCTGCTGGGTAGAAGCGGAGACGCACTGGGAGGGAAGGTGACTGGAAAGAGCACAGATGGGCCCCCGAGGGACTAGTGATGTTCTCTTCCTTGATTTGGGTGCTGCTTACAGGATGGACTTAGTGTGTAAAACTCACTGGACATATATTTATATGTTCACATTTCCTCATGTTAAACTTTGATAAAAAGTTTTCTTCAAATGGCATACCTTGTTTCGGAGACCATCATTTCAGGGGGAAGATTGTCTAAGAGCTCTTGAATCTGAATAAAAGTGGGGTAAACAAGGTCAAGTTTCCTGGATTCCAGGGAAATGAGGAGCTATGAATCAGCGAATGAAGCCGTCATATCAGGTAGTGAAAACTGACATCTCTGGGCAACCCCCTCCGCCCTCTGTAGTCCAAGGCTTAGAATGTCAGAGCAAAACCCACAAGCTTGGAAACAGTCACCACTAGTTACACCTAGAGGCAAACAACCCAGCCATTGTCTCATCGATTTAAAGGAAGCAGACAAATAAAAATTGATAAGGCCCGGAACAGGGGAGCTATCTCTTAGTGGTGTCAGAATGAAGCCGGTGCAGCTCGGTTCCTGCCATGTCTTGGGGAGAAATCCATCATTCCTGGCCAGCCCCGGTGGTCAGCCCCACTGTGGTGGGTGATTAGCACAGAAACCTGTAATGATTAACCGGCCTTGTATATACAATGGACACAGACACAGACTTATCATCCAGCACCTCAGCATTTAGTACTTAGTCACACCCAAGGTTCAGACAAGGAAATGTATAGCTATTAATATGCTTCAAATTCTGGAGTCAGTGTTAATTCCTATAGCTCAGCATCATTCATCTCAGTTTCCCCCAACTGGAGGGAAAAGGAAGCTTTGGATTAAATTTGGAAAAAGCCCCCAGTTACTCCCAGATGGATTCCTAAAGAGCATTTCTTAATGCAGTTTCCAAAATTGGATTTAAAAAATTATTTACTGATTACTAACACCTTAAAAAGGGAGCAGTGACAAAGAATGATGGCCAGGTAGGAATGGCAGTACAAAATATAGGTTTCCAGAAAAAGTGTAACCCATATTAACAAAAAACAAGACCAAAAAACTCTTGTTAACCAATTTCTTCAATAACACATATATAGGTCCTAAGAAAATTGTGGATTGCAATCCGTGCTTTCAACTTCTCATCAGAGTTGGCTTAAACAGACAATGTCTTTGCTTACCTGCTCTGATGAAGGAGGAATAGCTTTGTATAGCACTTGCTATACAAGTGCTGTACATGGATTAAAGATCAAAACGTAAGACCAGAAACTATAAAACTCCTAGAGGAGAACATAGGCATACACTCTCCGACATAAATCACAGCAGGATCCTCTATGATCCACCTCCCAGAATTCTGGAAATAAAAGCAAAAATAAACAAATGGGATCTAATTAAAATTAAAATCTTCTGCACAATAAAGGAAAACATAAGCAAGGTGAAAAGACAGCCTTCTGAATGGGTGAAAATAATAGCAAATGAAGCAACTGACAAACAACTAATCTCAAAAATATACAAGCAACTTCTGCAGCTCAACTCCAGAAAAATAAATGACCCAATCAAAAAATGGGCCAAAGAACTAAATAGACATTTCTCCAAAGAAGACATACGGATGGCTAACAAACACATGAAAAGATGCTCAACATCACTCATTATCAGAGAAATGCAAATCAAGACCACAATGAGGTACCATTTCACACCAGTCAGAATGGCTGTGATCCAAAAGTCTGCAAGCAATAAATGCTGGAGAGGGTGTGGAGAAAAGGGAACCCTCCTACACTGTTGGTGGGAATGCAAACTAGTACAGCCACTATGGAGAACAGTGTGGAGGTTCCTTAAAAAATTGCAAATAGAACTACCTTATGACCCAGCAATCCCACTGCTAGGCATACACACCGAGGAAACCAGAATTGAAAGAGACACATGTACTCCAATGTTCATCGCAGCACTGTTTATAATAGCCAGGACATGGAAACAACCTAGATGTCCATCAGCAGATGAATGGATAAGAAAGCTGTGGTACATATACACAATGGAGTATTACTCAGCCATTAAAAAGAACACATTTGAATCAGTTCTAATGAGATGGATGAAACTGGAGCAGATTATACAGAGTGAAGTAAGCCAGAAAGAAAAACACCAATACAGTATACTAACACATATATATGGAATTTAGAAAGATGGTAATGATGACCCTGTATGTGAGAGAGCAAAAGAGACACAGATGTGTAGAGCAGACTTTTGAACTCTGAGGGAGAGGGTGAGGGTGGGATGATTTGGGAGAATGGCATTGAAACATGTATACTATCATGTAAGAAATGAATCACCAGTCTATGTTTGATGCAGGATTCAGGATGCTTGGGGCTGGTGCATGGGGATGATCCAGAGAGATGATATGGGGTGGGAGGTGGGAGGGGGGTTCATGTTTGGGAACTCATGTACACCTGTGGTGGATTCATGTCAATGTATGGCAAAACCAATACAGTACTGTAAAGTAAAATGAAGTAAAAATAAAAATTAAAAAAAATTATTTACAGATTACTAACACCTTAAAAAGGGAGCAGTGACAAAGAATGATGGCCAGGTAGGAATAGCAGTACAAAATATAGGTTTCCAGAAAAAGTGTAACCCATATTAACAAAAAACAAAACCAAAAAACTCTTGTTAACCAATTTCTTCAATAACACATATATAGGTCCTAAAAAATTTGTGGATTGCAATCCATGCTTTCAACTTCTCATCAGAGTTGGCTTAAACAGACAATGTCTTCGCTTACCTGCTCTGATGAAGGAGGAATAGCTCTGTACAGCACTTGCTGAATCCTGGAGCTGTTTTGCAGCTATGAACAGACCCGGGCTCTCTCCCCATCTGACCCCTGCTTTCTGTTTCAGCTGCCAGTTCACTCAGCAAAGCTGCCTAGGTCCTTGTAGGAGCCAGGCCCTGACTTGCTTACTGGGGACCCAGACAGCGGTGGGTCAGGCCTGATACAGGCTGTTGGGAACTGACCCCTTGTTGCTCTGTCCTGGGGCAAAATCTCACACTGACTTTTATATATTCCCCCAACTCTCCCACCTCCTGTCAGCCAGCTCCCAACTTTCCAGGACCCTGGCTATCAGGGTGATGCCCTTAAAGATCTAATGATTTTAGATGCTACTGCATATTTCCTTTTTGGCCGCCATCCTGTGGAGTGATAAACCCAAACAATACAAACATGCAAATTATCTCCCACCAAGCAAAAGCAAAAGAAAACAAAACCTCTGATCACGTAGAGGGACAGTTCTTAAGATAAGAAAGGTATTTAGAATGCTTCCAAGTCTGACTCCAGATTTCCTTTTCAGGAGAATACGTCGTGTCAGCGTCCTCCCTAGGCCTTTCTGTGTCTCTGTGTCAGAATGGTTTCTCTATTTTGCTTTGATCTAAGATATATCTTTTACCTGGAGAACCCTTTCCTCCACCTCCACCTATAAAAATGTACCCATTCTTCAAACCTCAAGATCAGATGTCCCATCCCCCATGAGTCTTGTAGGTAACTCTGGCCTGTCTCCCACATCTGTGTTCAATGACATCATCTTGATAGCTTGAAATCAGCCCGATGAGACTACTGACACCACGGAAATTGACAAATCCCACCAATCAGAGCTTAATTAATCATTTTGTTGACCAGGTTTAAGAAAGTGGCAGAGAAGGTGTTAAGACAGCAGCTTAAAGTAAAAATGTGTGCTGGGCTTAGAACTATTATACTCTGAAAGCTCATGGATTTGAAGAAATATTCTCCAGTACTTGAAAATTATTCTCCATTTCAGCAAAGAAGCCTCTCACACCACTGATGAACCTATGGAGTTTCAATAGGTTTTCATAGCTGCTCCTTTGTTTTTGCAGTTTAACATCTGCAAAAAGGTCAGTCAACATCCATATTGGAACTACACCTGTTCATTAATGAGATGAGCAATGTCTTTGTGAATATGATAGTAAGATTTGTGCTCCAGTTTTCAAAAATCATAGTTGAATCACAACCATCGGTTGGCTATAAATACAAACATTCAGCAAAAACCAGCAAAAGCATCCTGTTAGTACAAACTGCATGGAATTGAAACTAATTGCATTTTATTGTTGTTGACATATCATGTGCTATTCTGTCTTTATATCAGTAAAATTTATAATAAGCAAAGAAATGTACATTACAAACACACATACTTTTTTCCAGAGAGCCAGTTGTGAGACGTTTATCTGAACATCAGTACCTGGGGTGGAAGGACGGAAGGAGGGATGCACTAGCTGACCAGCCCACCTCCTTGCAAGCTGGCTTCCCACAGGGCTGCTGTAAGAAGCAAGCGGGTAATGGGTGTGCATCTCAGCTTGGCAGCCCTGGCACAGCAGCAGCCTCATACGGTGATGTCTGTTGAAAGTGTCCCACGTCCCATGCATGTTCTGAACTTTGTGTTTAGTCTTCATGGCAGTCTCATTCATGGGCTCTCTGTCACTCCCAAGGCAGAACACAGATTAAGAAATCTGTATGGCAAATACTGTATGATATCACTTCTATGTGTGGGATCTAGAAACAATACCACAAACTAAGAAATATAACAAACTCACAGACACAGGGAATTAGCTAGTGGTTACCAGTGGCAGTAGAGAGGGGAGGGAGGAAGAGGTACAAATTATTAGGTGTAAGATAAGCTATGAGGATCTATGGTACAACATGGGGAATATAGCCAATATTTTATAATAACTATAAATGGAATGCAATCTTTAAAAATTGTAAATCACTATATGGTACACCTGTAACTTAGGGTGAGGGCTTCCCTGATAGCTCAGTCCGTAAAGAATCCACCTGCAATTCAGGAGATCTGGGTTTGATCCTGGGTCAGGAAGATCCACTGGAGAAGGGATAGGCTACCCACTCCAGTGTTCTTGGGCTTCCCTTGTGGCTCAGCTGGTAAAGAATCCGCCTGCAATGCAGGAGACCTGGTTTTGATCCCTGGGTTGGGAAGATCCCCTGGAGAAGGGAAAGGCCACCCACTCCAGTATTCTGGCCTGGAGAATTCCATGGACTGTATAGACCATGGGGTTGCCAAGAGTTGGACATGACTGAGCAACTTTCACTTTCACTTTTAGAGGAAAATGGCAACCCACTCCAGTGTTCTTGCCTGGAGGATGGACAGAGGAGCCTGGTGGGCTACAGTCCATGGGTCACAAAGACTCGGACACAACTCAGTGACTAACACTTTTTCTAGCTACAAGGATATATTATACAACACGGGGAATGTAGCCAATATTTACAATAACTGTAAATGGAATGTAATCTTTAAAAATTGTGAATCACTGTATTGTACACCTATAACTTAGATAATACTGTATGTCCATACGTCAATAAAAGTAAAAAAAAGAAAGCTGCCTGGGCCTCCTGGTTGGAGGATTGAGCAGGCTACTCTTGAGAGTTTCAGACATGATTCTCTCTCTTCTCCCATCAAAGGGTCTGCTTTTGCTCTTCCAAACTCTCTCATCCTCCCTTTTGGTTGTGCTTCTGTTTGCTCACTTTGACTTCAGCCACCAGAAAAGAAGAGGGAGGAAGAAATATCAACCAAGATTCTTCTTTTTCCTCTTTCTTTGCCACTCCTTTTTTCTTTTTTTTTTTTTTTTTTGAGGCTTCATTGCTTTTTAAAGCCTTATTTGCATTTAGCTTTAAACTTACAGAAGCATTGCTGTAATATAACAAAGAAATAGCAAAAAGAAAAATAAAGTTACATATATTATAAAAAGCAATATTTGGCCCTACTCATCCACAGGTTTTGCATCCATAGATTCAACGACCCACAGTTTGAACTTCAATCCAGAGTTAGTTAAACCCCAGAATTTGGAACCCATGGGTAGGGAGAGCTCAATGTATGATGTCATTTTATACAAGGGACTTGAGCATCCTTGGATTTTGGTATCTGCGGAGACTCCTGAAACAAATCCCTGGCATAGACTGAGGGACAGCTGTATACGCACTCATACAGTATTAGGAAACTGTCTACAGAGTTGTGGAATAGTTTTCTTTAACTTTGCTGGAAATAAGTAATTTTGTTACTTAAATTATGGGAGGCCCTAAAAATATGGCTATATTGAAATTGTCAGAAACAATTGCAAATATTATCTCTCTGTCTTATTTTTAATTTAATTTTTTATTTAGAGATAATTATAAGTGTGTTAGTCACTCAGTCATGTCCGACTCTTTGCGACGCCATGGACTGTAGCCTACCAGGCCCTTGGCCCATAGGATTTTCCAGGCAAGCATACTGGAGTGGGTTGCCATTTCCTTCTCCAGGGGATCTTCCCGACCCAGGGATCAAACCCAGGTCTCCCACATTGCAGGCAGATGCTTTACCGTCTGAGCTACAAGGGAAACCCTAGAGATAATTATAAATTTACATGCAAATGAAAGAAAAAGAAATAGCAAACACCCTTTCTTCACATCACTCCTTGTCTATTTCTTTCTTCTTTTAAGTCTTTACTGAATTAGCTACAATATTGCTTCTGTTTTACATTTTGGTTTTTTGGGCCAAGAGGCATATGGGATCTTGGCGCTCCAACCAAGAGAAATCTTAACCCCTGGATGGCCAAGGAAGTCCCCACCCCGTGTCCGTTTCACTCCACTTGCTCTGTCACCTTTTCCCTTCCTCTTCTCTCCACCCAGTTGTGCCGGACATCAAGTTGGTGCCATCAGCTGGCCAGATGGACACTGCAGCCGCCACTCGGGCCCTCGACACCTCCCCACAGTCTTGCATGTGAGTGGAGGAACAGCTTCCTTTTCTAACTATGCTTTCCTGTCTGGTCCATTCCAAGCACAGCCCTGTCATCCCCATGTTTCGTTGGCTGCCTGAGTGTCACCACAGAAGCGCATGGAACACATCTTAGGCAGGTACACACAGTGCTGTCCCAACTCCTTGGGTCCAAATGTGTTTCCATATCTGCAATTCCAGGATTTTTAAAAGGTAAGATGCAAAATATTACCCTACTTAATAGCATCCCCAGTGAAGTCTTGGGGAGGAATCTCAGAAGCAAACCCAAACATTTCTGCAGCCAATGATCACAGAATGAACAAGGACTCGACATATTCTCCAGTGAGATCATGACACTCTCAGTCACCAACTGAGATTTGGCGTCAAAAGTTTAGTATCCAGAGCTTCTTGCTTTTTGGAATTGCTCATGAAGTGTGGAGATAAATATATATTTTTAATATGGACAAAATAGGTGCTAGATGGACACTTTGGTGATGCGTTGACTGTACGGCCTCTGTGTAGCATGGAAATTTTAGCAAACAGATCAGTTTTGTTTTCTTGAAAAGTATTAAAAATTCTAATAATCTCTGCAGTACCTAAATATCAGGATATTGAAAATATCCTGTTATGAAGAGTAAATCATGAGAAACGCTGGGCTGGAAGAAGCACAAGCTGGAATCAAGATTGCCAGGAGAAATATCAATAAACTCAGATATGCAGATGACACCACCCTTATGGCAGAAAGTGAAGAACTAAAAAGTCTCTTGATGAAAGTAAAACAGGAGAGTTAGTTGGCTTAAAACTCAATATTCAAAAAACAAAGATCATGGCATCTGGTCCCATCACTTCATGGCAAATAGATGGGGAGACAGTGGAAACAGTGACAGACTCTAGTTTGGGGGGCTCCAAAATCACTGCAGATGGTGACTGCAGCCATGAAATTAAAAGACGCTTACTCCTTGGAAGAAAAGTCATGACCAACCTAGACAGCATGTTAAAAAGCAGACATTACTTTGCCAACAAATGTCCGTCTAGTCAAGGCTGTGGTTTTTCCAGTAGCCATGTATGGATGTGAGACTTGGACTATAAAGTTGAGCGTGGAAGAATTGATGCTTTTGAACTGTGGTATTGGAGAAGACTCTTGAGGGTCACTTGGACTGCAAGGAGATCCAACCATTCCATCCTAAAGGAAATCAGTCCTGAATATTCATTGGAGGGACTGATGTTGAAGCTGAAACTCCAATACTTTGGCCACATGATATGAAGAACTGGCTCATTAGAAAAGACCCTGATGCTGGGAAAGATTGAAGGCAGGAGGAGAAGGGGACGACAGAAGATGAGGTGGGTGGACAGCATCACCGACTCAATAGACATGAGTTTGAGTAAACTGTGGGAGTTGGCGATGGACAGGGAGACCTGGCGTTCTGCAGCCCATGGGGTTGCAAAGAGTCAGACACAACTGAGTGACTGAGCTGAACTGAAGTATCCCCGCCACACACACCAGAGTAGAATTTAAGTCTTAAAGATGAAGCAAGACTAGCTTTTTCTTTACGGTCGCAGGGGGGAAGAATGAGGGATAAGGGATAGTTAGGGAGTTTGGGATCAACTTGTCCACACCACTATATTTAAAATGGATGATAGACAAGGACCTACTGTTTAGCACAAGCAAGCCTGCTCAGCGTTATTCGGCAGCTTGGATGGGAGGGGAGTTTGGGGGAGAATGGATACATGTATTTGTATGGCTGAGTCCCTTTGCCATCCGCTTGAAACTATCACAGCATTGTTAACTGGCTATACTCTGATATAAAATCAAAAGTTTTTTCTTAAAAAAAAAAAAAGACTGGTACTTTCTTTCTCCACAAGAAGGGTCTTTTGAAGTCAAGGGGAATTGGGAACTCAGTTATAATGAAGATAGTTGTCTTCTAAAATAGCAGGATACTTAAAGCCATCCAGACGCCAGACTGGTAATGACATTGTATAAAAGAATAGACAGGTCTGTATTCCAGACCACAGCCCTTACAACAAACTATTTCATGTAACAGTAAATAAGCAAACCTATTTCAGGTTAGCTCACTGGTTATCACTTTAAACACACTATAGGCATCTTATATTTTCTAAATAGATAGAATGAGTAATCCCTATTTAGCAGCCACTACTGAGACCTCTTTTCTAGGAAACTTTATTTTTGTTGTACTTTCTACAAGATTCCATCCAGTGTGGGACTGAATACTATCTAGAGCCCTCCTCAAATGACTTCATGTGTGTTTAGTACATCTGTTGGAATTTTTGTTTCTTAAGTACCAAGCAAGTATTTCAGGCTAGTTCTAATTGATTTGAATGAAAAATTGCAAAGCTGAGTTGGGATGGACTTTAATACTTATCTTAGATATAGAAAAGTTTTCGTGATGAATTTCTTGTTACCGATCCTTTGTTCTAGGGATTCATTCACCAGAGTTGATTGACACAATGTGCCTATTTTTAAGGACTGAGAAAGTGAAAGTTTGAACAAATTGCCACAGTCATAACTCACGTCAGAGCTGCATCAACCAGTGATGTTATGGTTTAAAGTTTCCAGCATCAGCAGTGTAGTGCGCAGTACATGACGATGGTATTTGGGATCTGACTTGTGGACAGAGAGACTAGGAATCACAGGTTTTCCAAAGGATCACTCCTTCCCAAAGAAGGTAGCAACCTCCTCTCTGCTGGGAAAACTGTCCCTGGGTTGATGCTGTTCTTTTTATGATGTCCTTGTTGAGATTTTTTGTTTGTTTGTTTAAACCATTTTTTAAAGTCTTTATTGAATTTGTTATAAATATTGTTTTATGTTTTTGGCTTTTGGACCACAAGGCATCTTAGCTCCCTGACCAGGGATTGACCCCAAACCCCCTGCACTGGAAGGTGACGTCTTAACTACTGGACTGCCAGGGAGACCCCAATGTTGTTCTTAAAACAAAACGGCGTAGCTCAAAAACCTGAATGCTTCTTGGAATGGAGAGCATTCAACAGCCAACTGCTGGTACCAGATGCAGAAAAGCAAGGAACCAAGCTGTTGCCTAACATTTTTTTAAGGATGCGTTGTATCTGCTGAGCACGGTGATACTGTCACAGCTGACTGTCTGTCTGTCACCAGACTGTCTGTCTGATGTGAATTATTAATGGAAAGTACTGTGACCTTCACCAACAATAGAGGAGGCGCCTAGATTTGCCCACAGCCCCCAGGCAGGCAGGTACCCAAACCAGGCTCAGCGGAGGAAATGTGCGATGTGGCGGTTCCAGGCAGCCGTGGTGACCCAGGTCGAGGGGCACATGCCGATATGAGCCCTGCCCTGAAGCCTCATTCCAAGGACTAACCCAGGAGAAGAGAGCCCAAGAGCTGTCACCATGCAGCTAACGATGACATTTTTAAGCACTGCTTCCCAGCTCCGACATAAAATTATATTTAAATTTCCTGCCTCTGTGCAATCAAAAGGAGCCAGCTGAAAGAAATGTGCACTTCAAGGCTATAAATCTGAAACTTCCTAATCCCCGAAAGTCCACACTAGACTTCTTGCCTCCATGGAAACAACAAAGCATTCAGCCCACTGATTGGCCTCCAATGAATTTTAGATAAGACAGCTTGGAAGGGAATGGATGTGATTTTAATGCAGAAGAAAGCTCTGGAAGGGAGGTCCACTTGGTTCATATTTGAATAAAGCAAACAAGGCAGACGAAAGGCTGACAGCTGTAAATGACATTGTCAGTACAAAAATTATCAGCCAGTTTACAATCTGTTTGCTTATGTTGAACAAACAGACTGTGTGTGGCATCCTTGGGCCCCGTGAATGGCAGAAATACTTGCGGGCTTCAGAAAACCTATCTGCTCTCCGGCAGCCCGGCCACAATTAGATCGCCATTTGACAGCCACACTGAAAAGGAAACTGTGTCCCCCACCTCCCCCCACACCCCCTCAGCTTTATCTGGTCCTTTCTTTCCTTTTCTTCGTCGTCTTCTTCGCGCACTGAAGTTGGGCAGAGACACTCGCCGTGGTGTGTCGATGGCTGAATTATGTCACTTCGGGGGCTGCATCAAGCCGTTGAACTGATGTGTTCTACATTCCGAGTGGGGCCTCTGCGGTAACCTAGCGAGGCCCAGGGCCAACAAGCTGCACTTTTTATTCCTCACAGGAAGCAGAATCCAGGAGCCCCCGAAAGAATGTCACTCTTTTTCTTCTTTGTGCAAGCCGTCTCAGAGACCCCGTGCTTTGAACTTGCTGGCATCGCATCTGGTGCCGAAACAAAACAGGACCCAAGAAGGCCTTTACAGCGGGGCAGGCGTGGAGCTCCGATTCCTCACTGAGTGAGGCCCACCCTGGCCAGATTGCAAGAGGGAGTGACAACCCAGCAGAGGGGGTGGAAATCGGCCTCCTCTGGGGGGCTGGGAGGTGTCTTCAACCTGCCCCCCAGCCCCCACCCCCCAAGCCACGAGTGTGTGGTCCCTCTGCTTAATCCCCTCTGTGTTCCACAAACTCATAACACAAAAATAGCTCCCTTTGTTCAGAAAGAATGGAGAGCAAACACAGGTACTAATTTTATGCCTCATGTTCTCTGCGGAGAGAGATTTAAGCCTTGAGTAACAGCTTGTCATGGACCTGGAGGCTACTGGGTACCCAGTGCTTCTTACCTGTGTGATTCCTGCTCACCTGGGAGGTAGGGAGAAACATAGCCTCCTGCCCAGGGCCCCTTCACCTTTGCAGAATTGCACACAGAATTGCAAATAGAATCTTCTCCCAGGAAGACAACATGGGCTCACAAATCTAGACGTTTGACTTTTATGTGCCACTTTGCGTAGGCTCCATGTTTATTGTGGGGGTTTTTTGTTTTGCTTTGTTTTTGGTTTTTTAACTTTTTTTTTTTTTTTTTTTGCCAGTGATAGCCTGAAAGTATTCAATTTGCAAAGGGAACCAAGTCTTCTCTTATGCCCTCTTTTCTTATTTCCTTTTTTAAATATAAAGAATCTGTTCAAAGATACTTGGTTTATTTGACCCCAGAAAAAAAAATAGTGATGCTAGGTGAGTGTGGTGTGTTTGTGGCAGATAACAGGGGCAGAGCAGGCCACACAAAGCCAGAAGCTCGTGGTAATTACAGTTAAGCAGCGAAGCATCAAAACACCTCTTGCATGGAAAGTTCATCCAATTACCACTAACCTGGAGAGGAGGTTCTGTCAGGGCTGTGCTTTTCATTTTAATCTAAATTGCTGTTTCTTTTTCTCTGATATGGCCATCGGTCATAAAGAGTTGACCATCATTAAAACTGTTTGATTTGGAACCCTGTAGTGTTTGGCTAAGAGGGTAAATGCAAATTTGATGAAAGAATAAGGATAAATTTACATATCAGCCTCAGCTCACATGGAGAGAGTAAACATTCTGTTTATCTCAAGTGTCACTTTATGATTTCAGGAGAATATAAAACTGACCTTGGCCCAGTCATTGCAAAAGGCCCAGATGAAATATGAGGTTGTCTAAATACGATTTACTCGAGTAGAACTTGTGGGCAAACCCTGCGGAACTCAACAAACAAAGCCAGAGAGAACAGAACTGAAAGCATTTTGTTCTCATAAACTCCAAATGGAATTCTGGAATGAAGGGTTGGTGAATAAAAAAGGATAAAAAAAAAAAAAAAAAAAAAAAACAAACCACTTCATGAATCTTTGTCAATCACCATGAATTAAAACCTCCTTTTTAGCCAGTAGTTTTCATCTTCATTCATCTAAAAATGAAAAAACATAAAAGCTTAAAAACCGGCATTAACCCTTTAAGGTAGAGTAAGCTTTCATCAAACCTTTGTTTGATCATTTGGAGACAAGGGTAAGACTATCTGTTTGGTTTCTAGAAAATAAAATTGTTTCAAGGAACTTTCAGCACTCCATAGCCAGTTTATACTGCAGGAAGATGCCTCCTTCTGAAAGCTGTCTGAAGCAAAACGCTTGCATTTTCTACACTTTTAATTAGTTTTATTCTGAAGTTAAGTCAACATTCATCAGTGTGTGAAGGAACATCAAACTTTTGCTCCAAACGAAGGCTTTTGAGTGTGCAGAAAAATATTCAGATGTTTGCAGGCAACTGGATTTTCCCTCCACTTTCTCACACCCATACGTTTGTTGCAGGAAATGAAGGAGCAAAATGAGCTTATGTTCTCTTTCTGGAGGAAAGTTGATGGCATAATTTATAGTAAGGAACTAGAGGATTATGTATATATGCAAGTATGTATCTGTTGGTAGATATTTTTAATTTGAGCTATTCCTGAAAAGTAGAGAAATATCCTAAATAAAGAAAAGGTTTTAATTAAAAAATCAAAGAATATTCTTGAACATATTTATGCATTTACTTTTGTAGCCCACAAAATAATTATTTTCCAAATGAATAATATATAATCAGCACAGAACAACAGAACTTTAGCAGAAGACCCGCAGGAACTTCATATCTGAGTATAGCCTGCATCTTAGTTACAAATAACTAACCATAGTTAGCAATTCCTTCAGTCAAAGCTTAGGTTTTTGAGGCTTACAGGGGTAGGAATTTTTTTTTTTAATGGGTAAGAATTTAAGGAACTAATAATGTAAGTAAGGAAAAGGCTCCTCGTTACAAACAAGACCATAGCCGAGTTTTTCAAATGGTGTTTGAAAGGAACCGACAGGTTGTCTACACTGGAAACAGCATGTGTGGGGGGTGGCGGGGGCAGTGGCGGGGTGGGTTGTATATGTTTGAGGAAATGAGAGGGTTTAGAAGCTCTCCTCTGATGCCTCACTTTACACTCTGCACGCTCGAGTGTTGCACATGGTTCTGAAGAGGTTATAAAACACATAGAACAGAAGACTCTAGGCTGGAAGAGTCCCAAGAACTGGACAGGCCCATCCTTTCCCGGCCCCGGGATCTGAGCTGCAGGGCTTCCAGAAAGCAAAGTCTGCCTGCAGCACACAGAGTATTGGGACTTGGTGATTCTAAGACCAAATAACTGAGACAGGAAAGAATAATCCGCAAAACACAGGGGTCTGAATAACTCAGATGAGGATGTGGGCGATGGCTCAAGGCACTGGAGACCTCCTGCCAGCCACAGGCCACCTCTGCCCAAGATGCACCAGGATGGCATTGGAAGCCACCCTTTACCTGTTCCCCCCAGGATCTCATTAAACAAGATCCACACAATACCGAAAGCAATCGCTAGACATGGAAGAATCCACCCAAATGCTCACCAGCTGCTTAACAGATAAACAAAATACGGCCTAGCCACGCAAGGAGTATTACTTGGCAGAAAAAAAAAAAAAAGGAATGAAGAACTGACACACCATGAATCTTGAAAATAGGGTGTTAAGAGAAGTCAGTGACAAAAGGCTACGCGATGTATGATTCCAGGTCTATGAGATGTCCACAATAGGCAACGCTACTGGTTGCCAGGGGCTTGGGGTGGGAGGCAGGAATGAGGAGGAATGACATGAAATGGTGTGGAGTTTCTTTCTGGGGTGATTAAAATGTTCTAGAATGAGACTGTGATGGTAGCACAGATCTATGAATATACTAAAGCCACTGAACTGTGCCTTTCTGATGGGTGAGCTTTAAGGTATGTGAATTATATCTCCATAAAGTTGCTTTAAAAAATAAAGCAGCAATGACCTCTTCTATTTACTACTACTAATAATAATAATAAAGCAAAAACTGATAGAGCCAAAAATGAGCTTCCAAAGAGAACCATGTGGATCTAAAAGTCATCGTTCCCTCCTCAGACTGTTCCTGCTCCACGAAGGGAGTGAGCGTTAGAATCAGAGTCGAAAATACACATGATAAGTCACCATGATTCATCTGTGATGTCCCAGCCTGGTGGACCACAGAGACCACAGAGGTGTCTTGAACCCATAGCCCAAAATGAAAGAGGAAAATGTAAACCATAGCCAAGTGCCTAGTAAGATTCATTTTTCTTTTAATTTGTTTATTTTTTAATTGAAGGATAATTGCTTTATAGAATTTTACCCTTTTCTGTCAAGCATCAGCATGAATCAGCCACAGCTATACATATGTCCCCTCCCTCTTGAACCTCCCTCCCATCAAGATTCTTGATTGCATGAATAATGGTGAGTCTTGAACACAATGCGGGTGAGTTTACCACCCTGAGGCGTGGAAGGCATCCAAAGGACAGTGTTCAAGCCCAGACACCTCTGTGCAGAAGGAGCACATTTGAAGAATGTGGTCAAGACATGGGAGGAGCTGCCAATCACGAGAGGTTGAAGAAAACTTGAAATGTTCGGGTGGGCAGGAGAAGAGGGTGCCTGATGGCTAATGTGCAGCATCACCCTTGCTCTGGGTACCACTTCGTTTAAACCTCAGAGCCTTAAGAACAAGGTGATAAGCAATGATGTCACCCCCATGAGGATGAGGAAGCCAGGGGATGAAGAAATGAAGGCATCTGTCTAAAGTCAGTCAGTACACAGGAAAATCCCTCCGACATAGCTCTTATGTCTTTAACCACTACCCTATTCTACTTTCTTGTTCTGAATAGTCACAAAGTATGTCAAATTTCAGAAGCTTCAATGGCAGCAAGTTTATTTTTTGTAGTCAATGAAGAAGAACAGTGTGAGACTTTCAGAAATAGTGAGCTCCCAGTTATGCAAGATGTTCACGCAGGGGCCAAAAGACCATTTGTTGGAAACATGGAGGGCCTAAATTATTGAGATCAAATGATCTTTATGTGTTCTTTCAACTTCGTGATTCTGATGTGGTAACTATGGGGTCCTACCAAGGGAACAGGAGCCCCTTTGTCCGGTCATGCAGGCTGCGCACTGCACAAGTCCAGAGCAGAGCACACTTCACATCCACACACATTATGGGTTGGAATATTTACTAGGACAACTTTCCTGAAGATGGCAATAGAGTTTCAGGGCTAGGAGCTATTCCTCATGTGTCCCAAGTTTCTATTTAGTGACCTTACCTGATTTAGAAGGGTAATTGCAGAAAAGGGGTTAGGGGACATGAAGCCAGAGACAGGGAGACAAGTTAGGAGGTGATGGCAAGGACTCCGGTGCAAAGGCAGCGGGCTTGGGGATGGAGTACTTGGACTTGGTGGGGGCTGAGGACCAGTTTCAATTTGTGCTCATTCAGGAGAAAGGTGAGCTATAGACCCAGATTTCAGAGACACATATTGAGAAGGTAGCTGGAGAGAAGAGAACCATGCATTTTTACATGAGCAAGACCAAGCAGCAAAATAAAACAGTCTTGGTTGGCAGCAGAACCACAAGTAGTTTTGAAAATCTTAGGGGCTGGAAAGGGAGTGGAAACAGGATTCCACAGCTGGCTGGGAATGGCAGAGGGGGTCTTTCAGAGAAGACTTAGACAGACGGAGAGCCTCATAGCTGTCAGTGGGAGCTGGCTTTGGGAGATCTCTTTCAGAGGATTATGCATGGAAAATGGGGTGAAAACTGTACTGGCTGGTCAGGAAGTAAGAGACAGCAGAAATTCCTCAGTGATCTTGTGGTTAAGACTCCACACTTTTACTGCCAAGGGCACAGGTTCAATCCTTGGTCAGGAAACTGAGATCCCACAAGGCACATGGTCAAAAAAAAGAAAAGAGATACAGTAGAGAGAGTGAGTTAGTGGTGGTGGGGCTTGAAAAGGAACCTCGTGGAGTCACAGTTGAGCAGGCAGGAGGTCACAGGACTTTCTGAGGTGGGTTGGGAAGAGATACTGACGCACAAACCCTTTGGTCGCAGGTACCCTGCCTTACGCAACCCTGTAACATCTAATGCAACTCTAGTGTGGAATAGAGCTTGAATCACTAGAGACGGCAACCCACTCCAGTATTCTTGCCTGGAAAATTCCGTGGACAGAGGAGCCTGGCAGACTGCAGTCCACGAGGTTGCAAAGTGGACACGACTAAGTGACTGAGCGTGCAAGCACGCACACAGCCACGTCCTACAATTCTTCGTCCCTGCGTTTCTCAGAACATGACATCTCTGGGGGAAAAATCTTTATTTTTGGTCTTGGCTGGCTTGAAAGGATGGCCCTACTCTTGTAGTATGGAAAACACACAGTTCAGAATGTCTTTCTAGAAGGAAAAGGGGGAAAACAGTTTCCAAGCATCTCAGAGTCATGGAACCAGCTGGCTTCATGGTGTAGCTTTTCTCCCTTAGGTCCCAAACGCACCCTGTGGTAGAGAAACATGGGAGAGTCTGGGGACAGACAGGGGGGCTGAAGACCAGGAGGCCAAGGCAAGTCCTCCTTACCACCCCTGCAGCACCCAGGAAGCAACGGTTGAAAGTACTGGCTGTGTGTATCAGAGCTCTTAAACTAGCTCGGGGCAAGTATTTTAAAAAATCAGCTGGAGCTATTTTATCGTCTCCTTCTATCATTAAGTTCTTCAGAGAAGGAGTTTTGCAAAATAAAAGGCCTTGACATGTTTTAACTTAGGGGGGAAAAGGCATGACATTAAAGCTTCCATATGAAAAGAACGTGGCGTGTGAGAGCAGGACACCTAATAACTTCATTATTACTCTCCGATTTCCAGAGCTCCACGTGTTTATTGAAGTGAACAATGGTGGGATTATGAATGATATTCATTATCTTCTTTACAATACCCAACCTTTAAAAGTAACTACTGCTATTATATTTACATCTTTTTTAACATATACACGTAAGTTATTATTACTTATGTAATTAAGCCTCTCACTCAACATTCTGGATAAATGAATGCATACATGCTTTATAACTGTCCCCTGAACCATCCATTGCAAATTACTTCGATAGTTATAAGTGTTTGTCTACATAACTTTTATTAGTTTCATATTATTCTGATCCTGTGCACAAATACCTCAGTTGGGTTAGACCTTTTCTTTTTTTTTTAACTATTGAATAATTAGATTGTTTCCTTTTTTATCCAGTTGTAACCAGGGCTTCCCAGGTGGCTCAGTGGTAAAGAATCCACCTGCCAATGCAGAAGACATGGGTTCGATCCCTGGATCAAGCAAGATCTCCTGGAGAAGAAAACGGCAAGCCACTTCAACATTCTTGCCTGGAGAATCCCATGGACAGAGGAGCCTGGTAGGGTGCAGTCCACACTATTTGACAAAGGAGTCAGATATGACTTAGTGACTAAACAGCAGCAGCAGCAGCAACCAATGCTATAGTAAATATCTTTCCTCCAATCTCTTATATCCTTAGGATAACCTGATATCTTAACATCGTATATACTACCTTACACGGAATGGATTTTTCTTAGTAACTTAAAGCAACACAAACTGTTGCAGAATCTTCCCTTAGGATGATTATTCCAATTTATATTCCTTTGAGATGACGTGAATGCTCTTTTTTTTTTTTTCACTTTTATGAAGTGCTGGGCATGTTCATTAAAAAGGGAAAAATTAGTTAGTTTTACCAGATGAATGTTGAATATGTGCATACACATGCTAAGTTTGTTGAAATTACTGACATTTGATTACAAATGAAATACATTTTTCATATACTTATCACCCATTTCTATCTCTTCATTTCAGTTCAGTTCAGTCGCTCAGTTGTGTCCGACTCTTTGCGACCCCATGAATCACAGCACGCCAGGCCTCCCTGTCCATCACCAACTCCCGGAGTTCACTCAAACTCATGTCCATCGAGTCGGTGATGCCATCCAGCCATTCTTCAGTGAGTTTATATGTTTTGCTAAATTTTCTGCTAATCTATTGATGAGTTTATCTTTCTTATTTCTTTATAAAATCTCTTTATATAGGAAAGATATTCGTCTTGTCTGCCACGTGCACTGTGGCATTTGCATGTCTTTTGAAATTTGATCTTTGATGTATCCAAATATACACTCATTTGCTTGATGGGATCTCTGTCATGCTGATTATACAACACTTCCTTAGTCTGAAATCATCTGTTCCTCTTTCCCCCTGATTTTTATTCTAATTCTATTACATGACAATGATTATCTTTTAACTTTTAGGAAATGAAATTCATCTAGAATGTATGTGAGTGTATGTATGATGCTATAAAGGGTTCTAATTTTTATATTCTCCCCAGAGATTTAACCAATTCCCTCACTAGCTTTCACTCTCTCCCTTTCATATTATTTTGAAAGCTACTCTTATCACATCCTGGATTTCTATACAGGCTGCACTCCCTGAGTTTCTGTTCTGTTCCATTAACCTGTCTATTCTTATATTGGGGTTATACTGGTATAATAATATATCCGCTTCACACAGCAGTAATCTTCAAAGGAGAAGACTAACAGGATGATAATAATACCTCTAATGTGGTCTGGCAGCAAAGCTTGGAAATGAAAATCAGAAGTGTCTTGTCCTAATGTCGGCATTGCCGCCTATTTGATGGCTGATATGCAGTTCTCTAAAATTTTAAAAATATTCATTCACTTAACAACTTTTATGTTGCCTACCTAAAATTGAGGTTATAACACCTATTTGGCCAGACTTATAGAAGTGCCCCTAGATCATGAGTGAAATGGTATCAAAGCACTTAAAGTTCCATCTCAAATGTTGTAGTTGAGGAAAGAATTTGTCCTTCCTATGACAGAGTGGGGCTTCCCTCATAGCCCAGTCAGTAAAGAATCTGCCTGCAATGCAGGAGACCCGGGTTCGACTCCTGGGTTGGAAGGATCCCTTGGGGAAGGGAATGGGAACCCTCTCTAGCATTCTTGCCTGGAGAATTCCCTGGGCAGAGGAGCCTGGCAGGCTACAGTCCATGGAGTCGCAAGAGTGGGCATGACTTAGTGACTAAACCACCACCATGACAGAGTAAGGAAGACCTCAGATTTTGCAACAATGTTTTAAAGAATGAGTATCGAAGAGAAAGAGTTCTAGGTTTAATTTTCAACACTAACTAATGGCAACCCACTCCAATATGCTTGTCTGGAAAATCCCATGTGTGGAGGAGCCTGGTAGGCTGTAGTCCATGGGGTCTCAAAGAGTCTGACACGACTGAGCGACTTCCCTTTCACTTTTCACTTTCATGCATTGGAGAAGGAAATGGCAACCCACTCCAGTACTCTTGCCTGGAGAATCCCAGGGACGGGGGAGCCTGGTGGGCTGCCGTCTATGGGGTCGCACAGAGTTGGACACGACTGAAGCAACTTAGCAGCAGCAGAGAAGCCTGATGGGCTACAGTCCAGGGGGTCACAAAAGAGTGACTTAGCGACCAAATAACTAACAAATAATTTGGAAGAATCCTCATTAGAACATGCCCTGTAGCTAGAGGACCTGCTTCTTAAAGAAAGAAAGACTTCAGAAAAAAAAAACAAAAACTCGAAGCCTATTTATTTTTTGGTCTCAGGAGGAAAAACCTATTTCAAGATGAATCTTCATACTGGCCGTGTGCAGGGCACGTGGGATCGTCATAAAGCAGACTCAGCTAATATTGATTCAGCAGTTCACTAGCTGCTGAGCTGTTAGAGGGGATGGGCTGTGTCTTCCAAAACCACTTTACAAGTAGTAGTAGCAACAGAAAGTTGATAAGTGACTCCCCTGTATTCATATCTGTATAAAATCTTCAGCCCCATGGGATGAGGAGAGAAGAGTGAAGGGCGCTGGGTGCCCTGGGTGGGGTGCTGGCTGGGCCATCAGAAGCTATAACATCTGACCTCATGAACTGCCTGTGTGCCTTGGTTTCAGGGTCCCCTTTTGAGACCCTGGTTTGGGGCCAGATTGTCTCTTAGGTCTTTGCCATCCTAGCTTCCTGTGGCTTGGTAACAACGTCCAATCTCCCCTGTTGGCCCAGAGCTTGGGAATCATCCAAGTAGCCTAAGTGTTAGTTGCACAGTCTTGTCCTACTCTTTGTGATCCCATGGACTGCAGCCCACCAGGCTCCTCTGTCCATGGGATTCTCCAAGCCAGGACACTGGAGTGGGTTGCCATTCCTTGCTCCAGGGCATCTTCCCAACCCAGAGATCGAACCTGGGTCTCCTGAATTGCAGGCAGTTTCTTTACCATCTGAGCCACCAGGGAAGCTCTTGGGAATCACAGCCTATGAAAAGAAAACCGGGTAGGGTGGGCATGATTTGTTAAATTTGGGGAGGCAAGGAACAGCTCCCCGAGGCCGGCTGCGTCATCTTCTTCCATAGCATCTAGCGCTGTTCCCCAGGTGCCCAGGGAATGTGGGTGAAAAGAATGAATGCATGGAGTTGACTAGATAAGAAAGCACACAGGTGGTCTGCCCTCAGGGGAGGAGCCTGAAAGGTGTTTACCCTTTGGAGAAGCATGAGAATCTTATTCCTTTTCTCTCAGATTCCAGTCTTCCATCCCACCCAGGATGAAAGGGAGCTGGCGCCTCCCACGTGCCCCCCTCTAGCTGGCCCATATCTGTCCACACACAGAAGCCCCTCCTTGTTTATTCTGCCTGTAGGGGATGCCCCCAGGAGGCAGCACTTCAAGGCCAGCATCTCTCCAGGGGCCATCCTTGAACTGACTGACAGTCTCTACATCCCCAATACCAGTGAGCCCTGTCCCTTGACCCAGGGTGGGATTCCCACCTCGGAAGTGGGAGGCGTTGTCTCTCCGCCCCAGCCTGGTGGAAACATTCCATTTAGACAGGTGGTGGAGCATCCTACCCAGCGTCACAAATCTCCTTGGGCTTTGAGCTCTGTCCTCCCTGTGGCTGAGTTCTACCCAGGATGGGGGGCAGGGAGGCAGAGGAAGAGGACCTCATTCATTAGAGTTGTCTTTTTTAAATTAATCTTATTGGAGTAGAGTTGTTTTACAATGTTGTGTTAGTTTCTGCTGTACAGCAAAGTGAAGTGTACAGCAAAGTGTACAGCTATACTTGTACATATACCCCCTCCCTTTTGGATTTCCTTCCCATTCAGTGTATTAAGTCAAGTTCCCTGAGCTATACAGTATGTTCTCATTAGCTATATATTTTATACATAGTATCAGTAGTGTTATGTGTCAATCCCAATCTCCAAATTCTTCCCACCCACCTCCCTACAGTTGCCTTTTGAAGTGAAGTGAAAGTCGCTCAGTCGGGTCCAACTCTTTGCGACCCCATGGACTATACAGTTGATGGAATTCTCCAGGCCAGAATACTGGAGTAGGCAGCCTTTCCCTTCTCCAGGGGATATTCCCAACCCAGGGATCAAACCCAGGTCTCCTGCATTGCAGGCAGATTCTTTACCAGCTGAGCCACAATGGAAGCCCAAGAATCCTGGAGTGGGTAGCCTATCCCTTCTCCAAAGGATTTTCCAGCCCCAGGAATTGCACCAGGGTCTCCTGCATGGCAGGTGGATTCTTTACCAACTGAGCTATAAGGGAAGCCCAGGGAGTAGAATTATTCTGCCTTCATTTGTCCAGAAATGGAAGAGCAGGATTAGGATACAATGATCAGACATCCCCAAGACCAACCTAGACAGCCAGCCTTGTGCCCAGGGAAGCCCCTTCACCAGGGAAATCCAAAACTGGCAAGACCCTCATGAAGTGACACTGTGGTTAGTTTCTAGCGATGCCCCCATTGCTGTCCTGATGTTCCTGTGTATCTCGTGTTAAAGGGATCAATGCTCCCCACTCTCTTTCAGGTTAGCTTTCCCAGGATGGATGAGCTGCAGGAAGGCTGGGAGAAGTCAGGCTCACCCTAGCATCCAACTGCAGGAGCTCCACAAAGCTGAACAGCCTAAACTGGCAGAAGTCTTGGGAGCTCACAAAAGATAGGGCCACTATGATGTTGTTGTTCAGTCATTCAGTCCTGTCTGACTCTTTGTGACCCCATGGGACTGGATCATGCCAGGCTTCCCAAGATAGAACTCTGCATAGGCAGCAGTCTTCAGGGAAGAAAGCCCATGTGTTTCCTTTCCATATCATGGAGTCATTTATCCTGAGCCCTTTGTTGTCGCTCAGTTGCTCAGTTGTGTCCGACTCTTTGAGACTCCATAGACTGCAGCACGCAAGACTTCCCTGTCCTTCACCATCTCCTGGAGTTTGTTCAAACTCTTGTCCATTGAGATGGTGATGCCACTGAACCATCTCATCCTCTGTCGTCCCCTTCTCCTCCCACCTTCCATCTTTCCCAGCATCAGGGTCTTTTCCGGTGAGTCAGCTCTTCACATCAGATGGCCAAAGTGTTGGAGCTTCAGCTTCAGCATCAGTTCTTCCAATGAATATTCAGGGTTGATTTCCTTTAGGATTGACTGGTTTGATCTCCTTTCAGTCCAAGGGACTCTCAAGAGTCTTCTCCAGCATCACAGTTCAAAATCATCAATTCTTCTGTGCTCGACTTTCTTTATGGTCCAGTTTTCTCACAGCCATACATGACTACTGGAAAAACCATAGCTTGGACTACATGGACATTTGTTGGCAAAGTAATCTCTCTGCTTTTTATGTTGTCTAGGTTGGTCATAGCTTTTCTATCAAGGAGCAAGAGTCTTTTAATTTTATGGCTGCAGTCACCATATGCAGTGATTTTGGAGCCCAAGAAAGTAGAGACTGTCACTGCTTCCACATCTATTTGCCACGAAGTGATGGGACCTGAGCCCTTTACCTCTGTTTGATACATGTCCTGAGGCGGTCACATATCCCTAGACTTGAAAATCCCACCATAGCAAATAATGTCTCCCAATTCTTTACAATCTAGAACCATTTAACTCAATAGATACGGTAATTCCCAGTCATTCATTAATAACTCTGTAACCAGAGACCCTATTTCCTTGTCTATTCTGATGAGGTCAATGTTCTACCTCCAGGGAGTTTTGGAATGTGCACCCAGATAGTCCAGAGGCCAGGCAGGTGGGGATGTTCGGTACATAGCCAACTTGACCAACAGTTTAGGTGTTTGCTTCTGCACACCAGCCCTCTGAATTTGTCCTATTCAAATGTGTCCCTCTGCAAAATGAACAATGAATGCACAGCCACTTGGAAATGTTGAATCTGCAAATACCAGGTCAAGTGAATAATGTTTCCATACGGCTTGGGCTTCTTGCCGTGTTGTTGCCATTTCTCTGGGGAGGGAGAGAGGGTCAGGATGACCACTTTGCATGTGGGGAAGTAAACTCGAGAAACTCAGGCCCAGGCAGGAGTATGAGCTCATTTGATAGAATCAATGCAAGAACCATAGCACAAATCCCAGAGAGAGTACAGTGGGGGAAAAATCTCATGAACCTTTTCAGCCATAAATAAATTCTTATGCAAACATATTGCAAAATGTGAGCGTGAGTGTACACCCATTCGAATGAGGTTTTATTCGCCAAGAGGAAGGTCGCGTTTTCATACAGAGGACTCAGTGGTGGGGGAAGATGAAACCGTCTTCCACAGAAATGGGGTCACGGAGGTCATGGCTCCTGGAAGACTTATTAAAAAAGAAATAATTCCTACTTCTCATTCATAGCAAAACTGGAATGCTCTCAAGAAACATTTCAAGTTTTAAATATCATAGTGTGATTCATTTTACAGCTAGACTGCATTTGGGAACTTATAGACTGACAGCCATTTGATTTAAGAAGGCTAATAGGTTGGACTTTATGTTGATGTTTTTCTTCCTTGACAAACAAATCTTTTCTGAAACTTTACATTCTGCATGAATCTTGGGGATGGATCGTATTTTTAAAATTTCCCAAAATGTATTATATTCTTTCTATTTTATTCCTCTATCTTTTTATGCAGGTGATCTCATCTTACATCCATATGTGTTGAAACAAATCATTATTCTTATTTTTAAACACAGACAAACTGCAATATACTTCAGCAAGTTGAATATTCATAATTGGACATTACTAATCTATGAGCCATTAAAATCCTTTAGCATAAGCTAAGCCTCAAAGCCTTCTATGTCATAATTTTCTATATAGCTTCTTATAATTGGGGAACATTGTTTATCTTGATTTTTCCAGTTTATACAAGTAATATATGATAATTGACAAATATAGCTGAGATGACACACTTCTAGCATTCTGAAATATAAATATATTATTTTGCATGTTTAGGATCATATTGTATGCAGATTTTTGGTTTTCTCCTTTGTTCCTGGAACAATACATTGTAAGCATCTTTCACCAGTATTAAATAATTTTTTAAAACATGACCTTTACCACTTTATATATGTAAATTATCTCTGTTGCTATACATGTTATATCTTAATATGTTACAACAGGCAACAGGGTCCAATCAATTTGCTGGGAAAACAAAGATCAATTTCACACCATCAGCCAATTTCATGGAAAAAATAATGTATATTTAGAATTATATTGAATTAAGAACTATCTAATTTGATAGAAAGAGTTTGGCTTCTCAACAGCCGCTGTCCTATGCATTTGTAACGCGTCTAGATCCCTTGCCCACAAGGAGTCAACAGATCGCTGCAATTGTGTTAAGAGTCAGAGAACTGAGAAGGTGGAGTGAGAGTGCTATCTCTGGAGCACTCTGATCCCTGGATTTTCTGTGAACTTCATGCAAGTTCTGCCATTTTGGATTCGAGAAGCAGAAACAACCAAGATGAAAAACAAACAGCCCCTAAGTGGGACAGGTGGATAAAGATCTATTTCTGAAAAAGCCACTGTGTTATAGTTTCTAACTAGCTTTATTCTCCTAAGTGATTTCATTCCAATCTAGCTGTCCTGTACGAGGTATAGTTCTACCAACAATCAAAATTCTAGTTGAGTCTTCTGTGCTTTTCCTCCTTTGCATTGGCCAACTGGTTTCTTCCACCTTTCAAACGCCTCCAACCAAAATGGTCCTCAACACTTTAGGATGTAAAAACATGGAATTTCAGGTAAGTGCTTAAGCATTATTTAATAGGTCAAATTCTAATAGGAGGCTCAGAATCCTTGCTGCTACTTACTCAAATGCTTTGCTTGGAGCTTTAATAAATACTATTCAAGCTTCACAGAAAATTATCGTGGATATTTAATAGTGTATCCAAAAGTACAGTCTACCTGCTTGCTGCTCAAAATCCAATAAAGAGGCAGGGTTGGTGGAAGGAAAGTTTGCTTTGATTTGGAAGTCCATGACTGGGGTGGGGTGTTGGGGAGGGCAGACGCCTGTCCAAAGGCCATCTCCCCCATCTGACAACCAGAGAACAAAGGTGTTATAGGCTGAGGGAGGGGGCTACATGCAGGAACAGACTTGAAAGGGGTCCTTGGTGGCCTGATCAGTGTCATCTTGATTCTTTTCAGCACAGTTAGTCTTTAATTCCAAGGTCAGTCTGTTCCCACTTCCTTGAGACCAAGTCTTGGAACTGGTGGAAGTTGCAATATCTATAAGACAGCTCAGAGTATGATCCATAGCCCTTGAGAAGGACCTAAGGTCCTTGACTTTGTTTCAGGACTGAACTATTAGCATTTAGTTTCTTTTCTCTGTTTTCCTTTATTTCTGCATTTTCTCAGTTCTCTAATTTAACTGATTCTTGGCTAAAATTGTTTCCACAGACAAAAGGGAGGCAGTGGGCATGACTGAGATGGACCATCAGGTCCTGCTCTGTTTCGAGAGGAGAATGAAGAGGACTTAGAATCTGAGTTTATATCTAACCTTCAACCAGAAAATTTTATCCTTGCCAATCTCCCAATCCATTTTCTCTGCAATGCTGTTCATTTTCCTAGAGTTTTAATGAAACTAGTCCATGACTTATTCTTTGTCTCCCATCACCCTTTAGCTTATTCTTTTAATGCAGAGTGTTAGAAAGCAGCCCCTCATTTAGAAGAGGTAGTGTTCCCTTTGCTGTCCACTCATAAGAACGCCAGTGGTGTCTGAGCAGCAGGAACTAAAGGAGAGTTGATCTCATACGGTAACAAGAAAGAATATAGAGTGGGAGAACACCCATGAAAAATGGATGAAGTGAAAGGTCTGATGGCCCTTTCTGCCCTGAGAACACATTCTTCCCTTGGAAGCCTCACCCATGAAAGTCCATCCTCGGTGGCGAGTCAAGCCACACATTTTCTCTTTTCCTTCTTTCAGTCTCAGATCGGGCAGCTCAGGTGTGTGCCAGGTACCTGCTCCAGATCAGCCCTCCTACGTCTTGTCAGAGAAAAGCTTGTTGTTATCCAACGGAAGCTCATGATTCAGCAGGTACTTGACGTGTGGTTTCCTAGGAAACGGCTGCCAGGCATCTGAACCACTCACTGCCGACTGACCGCATCTCCAGCCACCAAACACTTCCCATAAATGAGCAGTCATCTTCCTCCAAGAGCAGCAGGGTCAGCATGCCCCCTGGGGCTAATGATGGAATGAATATCTCAACCAGGCTGATCCCCCACACCCTTCGGCTCTAAGGCGTTTTAGGCATTCATGCTGGGACACAGGTTGGTTTCTGGGCATTATGTTCAAACTAGGTTACTGTGTGGACACAGGCCAGAAGTGTCTGTGGCAACCGCAGTGCAAACTTTCTGGCTTTTGGCCACTGGTGATTTCTTCATACCCACTCAAGTGTAAAGGACCAACCAGAGAGCAAGACTTTGCCAGCATCTGAGCCTATGCATATCCATCTGTTAGCCAACACTTGGGCCTGGAACTGAGGAGATAAATATGAATAAAATCTGATCCAGAAGACCTCAGTCTGGCAGGAAGTTCAGCTTTCTAATCTAGTAAGTGTCCCATGGTAGTAAATTCACACAGAAGGGGTATAAATGAAACACCATGAAAGAGAGATTCAGTATGAGAGAAGAATTGACTGAGCTTTTCCAAAGGGAGTGGGACATGTAGAGTTGGGTCTTAAAGGATGAATAGGAGTTTGTCTGGCAGAGAAGGGGAGCAAATCTATTTTGGGCTTAGAGAACTACATGCTTTTGCTACCACAGTTTGGGAGCCATCATCTACTGTGAAGTTGAACACAATTCATTTCTTTCATCTTTACTCAATTTAAGGGTACAGGTAAATTCAGCTATAGACATTGTTTTGTTATGAAATCACCATGATATAATTTTCAACAGCAGTTCCACTTTTCCACATTAATGTTTCCAGGTGAAAAGAACCCTGCCCACAGATACATAAACTTTGAAATGTCAGTTGGTCTCCTAGTTTCTGTTCCCACTTGCTTCACAGAATAAGAGTTTACCCCAAACTTCTCCTTAGAGATACAATTGTTTCTCTCTCTCTCTCTCTCTCTGGACTTCTCTAACTGATCCATCAGTGAGGCTGCTCCTCTGAGCCATTCACTGCAGTGAAACAACCTGGACCCAATGTCTTTTCCATAGTCATATCACATTTTACTGTATTCACTTTAATGTCCTTCACAGAGATTGTGTATTCACAAATTAAAGGTTTGAGGCAACCCTGTACAATCAAGTCTATTGGCAACATTTTACCAACTCCCATTTGCTCACTTCCTGTCTCTGATTTAACTTACATGCAGAGTACATCATGCAAAATGCTGGGCTGGATGAAGCACAAGCCGGAATCAAGACTGCTAGGAGAAATATCAGTAACCTCAGATATAGAAATGACAACACCCTTATGGCAGAAAGTGAAGAGGAACTGAAGAGCCTCTTGGTGAAAGTGAAAGAGTAGAGTGGAAAAATCTGGCGTAAAATTCAACATTCAAAATGAATCATGGCATCCGGTCCCATCACTTCATGGCAAATAGATGGGGGAACCATGGAAATTGTGACAAATTTTATTTTGGGGGGCTCCAAAATCACTGCAGATGGTGACCGCAGCCATGAAATTAAAAGATGCCTGCTCCTTGATAGAAAAGCTATGACCAACCTAGACAGCATATTAAAAAGCAGAGACATTACTTTGCCAACAAATGTCCATCTAATCAAGTGGAAATTTACCAGTAGTCATGTATGTATATGAGAGTTGGACCATAAAGAAAGCTGAGCACTGAAGAATTGATGTTTTTGAACTGTAGAGTTAGAGAAGGCTCTTGAGAGTCATTTGGACTGCAAGGAGATCCAACCAGTCAATCCTAAAAGAAATCAGTCCTGAATATTCATTGAAAGGACTAATGCTGAAGCTGAAACTCCAAAACTCTGGCCACCTGATATGAAAAACTGACTCATTGGAAAAGACCCTGATGCTGGGAAAGATTGAAGGCGGGAGGAGAAGGGGACAACAGAGGATGAGATGGTTGGATGGCATCACCGACTTGATGGGCATGAGTCTGAGTAAGCTCTGGGAGTTGGTGATGGACAGGGAAGCCTGGTGTGCTGCAGTCCATGGAATTGAAAAAATTCGGACACAACTGAGGGACTGAACTGAATTGGACTGTCTCTGTGACACATTTTGGTAATTATTGCAAGATTTCAAACATTTTGATTGTTACTAGTTTTGTGTTGGTGACCTGTGATCAGTGAGCTTTGACGTTACTATTGCAAAAAGGCTGCAGCTTGTTGAAGGCTCAGATGATTGTTAGTACTTTTTAGCAAAAGAGTATTTTAAAATTAAGGTAGGTACATTGATTCTTCAAACATAATGCTATTTTACACTTGCTAGACTATAGTAGAATGTAAACCTAAGTTCTGCATGCACTGGGAAACCAGAAAGTTGGTGAGACTTGCTGTATGTTGATTCTTGCTTTATTGTGGTATTCTGGAACCAAATCCTCAGTATCTGGGAGGGCTGCCTGTATGTACCCAAGGGAACCCTCGCTTCCTCTGGACAGCGTTCATCACCACAACACTGTTCTTGTTCTATTGTCCTATTGCCAGCTCCCTTCGGGTGAGTCTTAACCTAGATGAACCTTCCTAGTCACCCATCTTGCCTGTCAATTAAGTTACCATTTCAAATTCTAGGTTTTTGTTTTTTTTTTCAGCATTGGAAAATGGAGCTTGTGGTCTGCAGCCAACACCAGAGGGAGAAAGGCGGTATTTTTCCACATTTGTATCAGTTACACAAAAGTAATTCCCCTCTCCTTCCGTGACTCACCTGTTCACCCATTTTAGCGGCATCACAATTACAGGGAGCGGCAGTGATGACAAGGCGAGTGCGAGTCCTGCTCGTCCTTCACCCCCTGCTTCTACCCCGGGCTCTGCTCGTTCCTGCATCCAGTGGAAGGTGCCCAGATGGGCAAGGCCATCACTGAGCTCTGGCGGGCAGCAGGATCAATGCTACCAGAATGTTCACGTTCAAGTCATTTATTTTCTCTGGGTGCTAGAGTCTCTGATGGAGCCCAGCGTCTGCTTATCATGGAAAACTGAGAGTCTGGGATTGGGGGTCTTGTGGGCAATAGTATGTCCAAAGATTGCAGCAGAGTGTGTAAGACCCTAGCCTTTCCTTCAAATAAATACCATGGAGCCACAGACAACGTCCTTGCTCAACTGAGGGTCCCAAACCCTCTGGCTCCCCTTGCAGGAATATGGGGTCCTCCTGACATTCATAGGGGTGCTTCCCCCACCCCCACACCACCCACAGCTTTCTCTATGAGTCATCTGCCATTCAAATCCAGGCCATACTTTGAGACTAAAAACATTAAAAAAAAAAAAAAGCACATCCAAATGTGCTCTTTGCCAAGATGTGAAAATGTAACAGGTGAAACTCAGGGACAGCCCGTTGTGACAGGTGAGATGCATCAGCTCTGTCCCCTCCCCCAGGGCATCTCGGTCCCAGTGCCTTGAGACAAGCCCCAGGACTCCGCACGCTTTCTTCCGGTCTTGTTCCAACTCTGGGATGCATGACCTCTCTGAACCCATCAGGGCTCTTCCAAGGCACAAATTCTAAAACACATCTTCTTATAACTGTGACTGGCTTGTGTTCACACCAAACTCAGTCTTTTCAGTGAAGCAAGGTATTGCCTTTTAACACAAGTCTCAACACTGGGGAGGCTGGTGATGACCAGCCTGCATCACTGTTTGCGAATCAGTTCACATGTATGCCTAGGACGTCTTATTCTGATCATCCAGAGCATATACAGAGCAGAGAAATCTGGTCAATGATTAAATCCTCTAATTTCACTATGTTATGTTAATTCACAAAATCCAACTTTAACGGTGTTCTCTCCTAGAGTTAAGTAGAAAACATTTAAGTAACTGTCCATTGTTTTGATTTTAAAGGAAGGAGCTTCTGTACAGATGATAGAAAGCCAGCATTGGTTTGGGATGTTGTTTTGGGTGGTTCACATAGAGGCAAGGTGTGAAAATATACAAGTATTGTAAAACAGACTAGAAACCCCATTCTAACCAGAGATTTTTATGACCAGATATATTTTTGACATTTTTTATTGGAAGATAGTTGCTTTACAATGTTGTGTTAGTGTCAGGCGTACAGCAAAGTGAATCACTTATACATATACATATATCCACTCTTTTTTTAGATTCTTTTCCCCAGTAGGCCATTACAGGATGCAAGATTTGCTGCTACACCTGATAAAGGAATGGATTGTTTACAACAGGGACCGCTGTGGAATACAAGGATGCTTGCGTGCAGTACCTGTCAAGTGTCTGTCCCAGAGACCTGTGACAGGCTTGGAGGGCTGGGAGCCTTGGTAAGGTGAAGTCTCTGCCTCTGCCTGCATTCCTTGATCAAGTTTCTCCTGCAAATGTGGGGTAATGAAATGAACTGATTATTTAGGTAATTCCTCAAGGAATGCACTTTGGATGAAGTTCTTCCGAGTGACTGTCTCTGAAGTTAGTTTTGCCTCATTGTGGGAGATTCGACAAAAGACAAAAAAAAAAAAAGAAAAACAAGAGAAATGAAAAGAAAAAGAAAAAGAGAAGACTGACAGAAAAACAAAGCACACACACGTGCGGGGGAAACAAATCTGAAAATTCAAAAGATTACATTCCTTTCAACTGGGTCTTGAAATATCTTTGACATCTTGCATTGTATTTCCATGCAAATTGATTACCTTGCTGCGATGACCCGAAGCCTAGATAAAGTTCCAATTCCTTTTTGGTCACAAGGAGAAAAAAAAAACAAATTCTTGGACTAGGCTCCATGTATATAATTAGGAAGAAGATAGACCCTCTAAAAAGCTAAATGCAATGTTTATTTTAAAATGTCCTAAGGTTAAGACCTCACCAGCAAGTTTTTATTGCTAAGCGACAGCCTGGAGTGAGAAATGGGGTTTTTTAATGGAAATGCTGAGGCACAGTCTTAATTATCAGCTTGCCGCTGAGCAGCGGCATAATGAAGGAATTTTCTTATTTTTGCACAATGAATACTAATTGAAGAGGGAGACAAGAGAACTCGTGCAGCTGCACAGCAGTCAAAGGGTGCCACCTAAAGGAGGATGGCAAAGCCACACGAGTGGCATCAGTGGAGGGGACAAGCCGGACAGCCCCTTTTAGACCCTGCAGAGCTGGGTTTCTGCACTTGGATTTTTAACTCAAAAGACAGAATTGCATTCTGCTGTTACTGATATAGCAGGCTATCCACTGGAGATAAGGCAGGGACGCAGGCGATACCACTGTCCCCGAAACCCTCCTCCCTAGGATGTAGTTCTCATAGGACAGGCTACAGAGAAGTGCCCCAGAGGGGATGAACGGGGAGGGAGGGTAGGAGGCTAGCGGTGAGTGGGGTACAGGGCAGGGTGGGGATGACAATGAAGAGAGAAAGCCAGGAGAGAGAAGAGGAGTGCCACGCTTACACTGGGCCAAGTATTCAGCTTTCAGATGTGCAATGCGAAGTTCAGTGTCCACCAGCAGGCTCACTTGTACATATGAGGAGAGTGAAATAGAAAGGTAAAATAAATTGCCCCCCAAATGGTATGCTTGGCAAGGGACAGAGCGAGCTTGTGTGCTCCCTGGACTGCAGTGTCTCTACAAGTAGGAGGTTGGGAACGGGATAATGTGACGTCTATTCCCAGAAGAACTGCTTATCAGGTTTAAATCAGAATCACCTAGAAGATTTAATAGCATCTTTCTCCTCCCCATGTAAACCTACCCATTAAACAGACATGGAGAAACACACACACACACACACACACACACACACACACAAACAAGGTCCAGTTAAAATTCTCACTTCACCTACCTTCCTGCCTTCAAAATGTGATGTCCTGGCACATCAAAAATTCATGTGAGAACAGCAGGGCTGAGAAACCCATTGGGTTTTTCACTTTAACTTTGACAAACTGTCTCAGCAGAATGAGCCCCTTCTCATGAGCCAGAGAAAACTTGGCCCCTGCTGTCCTGTTTCATGGAAATATATGGAAAACAAATGCCGCTTGGTGACCAAGGGGGTATTAATAGATGTGAAAAGACGCTGCCTTGAGTGGCCACCCACACCCTGGAGACCTGGTTAACAGCACTGAATGGATGTGGGGTGTGAAGCTAAGTATAGCATCTCCAAAGTGCCTGAGGAGCCCCAGGTGGCACACCACAGAGCGCGGTGCCGTGAATGGAGGGCATTTTGTACGACCGGAACAGGGGCCATGAATAATTTTAGTCATTTAAGGGCTGAATTGCCACACCGCAGACGCTCACGTGGAGGAAGCCTCTCCTTCTTGGCGGAGATGGTCTAAAATGCTGACTTGCTGGCTTCTCCCGCTCCCTGGTGCCATCCGGACACCGCCAATCTGGGGCTGTCACTCCTGCCCTCCTGCAGCAACAGGGACAGCGCTGCCTGCCTGATCGGAGGTCCAGGCAAGCCACTCGACTGGAATGTCTCCCGTCTGTTCAGCCCAAGGAAGGAAGGGGTGTAGCATCCCCTTCTTACAGGTCGAGGATGGCGGTGATTTGAGGCAAAAGCAAAGTGGTCTGCTTTGAAAATGTTTATTAACCTGAAATAGACTCTTCAAAAAGCCTGAGCTTTTTCTTCAAGGAGAAAAAAAAAAAGTTGTTTGGAGACTTTTGCTTTATTTTCTTAAATTTTTAATCAAAATATAGTTGATTCACAATGTGTTAGTTTCAGGTGTACAGCAAAGCGATTCAAATATACACATATATGCATATTCTTTTTTATAATTTTTTTTCTGTTATAGGTTATTACAAGATACTGAGTATAGTTCCCTGTGTTCTACAGCAGG
Organism: Ovis canadensis; assembly: GCF_042477335.2. Lineage (NCBI taxonomy): Eukaryota > Metazoa > Chordata > Mammalia > Artiodactyla > Bovidae > Ovis > Ovis canadensis. Next base: position 56,279,458 of record NC_091257.1, on the reverse strand, counting down.
TTGGTTACTTATTTTGTATATAGGACTATGTATATTTTGATCCTAAACTCCTAATTTATCTCTCCCTCTTTGCCCTTTGGAAACCATGTTTGTTTCCTACGTTTGTGAGTCTATTTCTGTTTTGTAACTTATGTTACTAGTATCATTTTTTAGAGTCCACGTATAAGCAATATTATATGATATTTGTCTTTCTAGGTCTGACTTACTTCATATGACAATTTCTAAGTCCATCCATGTTGCTGAAAATGGTAGTATGTCATTCATTTTTATGACTGTGTAGCATTCCATTGTGTAAATACGCCACATCTTCTTTATCCATTCAGCAGGTGATGGACACTTAGGTTGCTCCTATGTCTTGGCTATTGAACATTTGGGTGCATATGTCTTTAAATTACAGACAACTGAAGTGAGACTTTTGTTTCTTCCTCTAATTTTTTTCAGGGGAAGCTTTGTCTTTAAAGTTTGTCTCTATCCATGTTACTCAAGGATGATCAACTACAGCTGCAAAGTGAATCAGAGAGCAGACGGGGAGAGAACAATTATAGAGTTGGAGATAACGCTTTTCATTGAAGAGAAAGCCTGAGATTCCAAGGGTCAGGTAAGATCGGGAGACCCAGCTTCCCTCCAGCAGGCTGGCAAGATTCAGGACAGAATTTTCAGAATGCTTACAGGCGTGCTTTGAAAACAGAGTTTAGTACGTCAGTGAATCTGAGATATGCTGGTCTATGCAAAGCTCAAGAGATAACTTTACTGCAGGACTTTTTAGCCTTTCATTCTCTCAAGTGTCTGTGACATTCCAGGTGGGGACAGGCTGCCTTCACATTTGGCTCACCTGCTGCTGCGGTGGTTCTTTGAAAAACGAGAGAAGGAGGGACTGTTGTGGCTCAACAGGGGCCTGAGGAGCTGCTGATGGGGCTACAGGCCCCCCAAATGCTGAACTACAAAGTGTTTTTTGCGGAAATATTAACGGTACAGCAGAAAGCAGGGGACACAGCAACTCAAGTGAAGGATATCAAGCATCTTCTCCCAATGTGGGTGGTACAGCAAAGGGCAGCTACCTGGCTGCCATGCGCTGGGGAGAAAGCAGGACCCAATGTTGGGAGCTCTTTTTGAGCATCACACTAGCTCTTTTAAAACTATTATAAGGTATAAACATCAGGGACAGTAAGATACTAAGTTATTCAATGCTTAGCTTAAAGGAGAGAACAATGGTCCAGGAATGTCTGGGCCTGTGTGGCCTGTGAAGGAGTCACGACAATGGTCCCTGCATCCATCTATGCCCCAAGCATCAGCCACAGCCCCGGTAAATAATCCATCTTACATGGTAATCTCATGCCTCTGCTTCAAACACCCATAAATACTACTATGTCTGATACAACACAGTTGATATGAACATTTTGCTGAATTCACAGGAACCTCTTTGGGTGTCTTTTCAGTAAATGGATAAGACAAGCTAGCATTAGGTGTAGGTCCTCAAACTTTCTAAATTTTTGAATAAGCAAGAAAATCACATGGTTCAAAACCCAGAAAATGTCAAAAGATAAGGAAGAAAAACATCACTCTCTCATCCTTGTCCACTCGTCTGCCAAGATCCTGCCCTGCACCTTTGACTAGAAGATCTTTTTTCTTAGTTTCTTACATAAACTTCCCAGTGTTTTCCTCAACACACATAAAAGCACATTAAAATGTAAAATTTTATTTCTCCCTTTCTTACAAAATGGGTAGCATAGTTTACATGCCATACCTACACCCATTTTTTTAAGCCATATTTCTTCTCTGTTGAAAGAGGTTTGCCCACCCTCACACAGATCCAAAAGCCAAACACTCCTTGAATCACACACAGTTAATAGAGTCATTGGTTTTGTATCATACAACCCACTTGTGTCCCCTCCTGCTCTCTATCAATACCCATAAAATTCTTCTGGCAGTGTGTGGGACCAAGGCACCATCATTTCTTTGTGACCTTCATTGCCTCCAAGGGTCGACTACCTCTTTCTGTCTTGGTGGGATGACAAGACATCGTCGGGAAACTCAGAAGCTACAGAGGTGCTCACCTTTTAGTTGTCAGGTCTACTAGGGCATGGGTTAATTCTCTAGGGTCAGAGTTAATTCTCTAAACTGATCCAAGTCTCTGTGCTGTGCTTAATCACTCAGTTGTGTCTGATTCTTTGTGACACCATGGAGTGTAGCCCATCAGGTTCCTCTGTCCATGGGGATTCTCCAGGCAAGAATACCAAAGTGGGTTGCCATTTCCTCCTCCAGGGTATCTTCCCAAACCAGGAATGGAATCCAGGTCTCCTGCATTGCAGGTGGATTCTTTACTGTGTGAGCCACCAGGGAAGCCCAAGAATACTGCAGTGGGTAGCCTATCCCTTCTCTAGATCTTCCCAACCCAGGAATCAAACAGGGGTCTCCATTGTAGGTGGACTGTTTACCAGCTGAGCTACCAGGGAAGCCCACACTGAGAATACATGATGCCAAATGTTGGTCACCGTGCCTGATGGTCTGGGCTTGTCATGGCCCCACCTGGACATCATTCTCTGGCAGTTTTCAGATGAACGGGGAGCTGTCTCACCTGCATAACACTGAGGTTAGCCCTAACTGGTAGAGAATTCAAGCAGCATTGGCTCAAATCTTGTAGACTGTCAATGTTCCAGGGCCTGCAAACTTTTGGAAAGTGGAGCTTCCTGGGTTCTATGCAGACCCATGTGATTCTGACCCTCAGAATCCCTGGGGTTTTGACAAGACATGTGTTTTTTCTAAGCTCCCTGGGTGATTCCAATTAGATTTCAATAAAGAAGATGGTCAGATGGGTCCCCCAACCTTCATGGATATAGGCATCAATGGGAAGGAGACCCTTCTCCAAATCTGTGTACAGTTTGCATGTATCCCCTTTAAGTATAACTTTAAAGAGAAAGTCTTCATTTCTGATTTCACCTGGTTTTCAAGCCTGAATCTGCTGTAGGCAAGGAATTGCTTAGAAACAGAGGAGAATAATTAAAATAATAGAGGGATTCCTGTGTCCTTCTGTGACACTGAAGGAGTGAAATAACGATTAAGCCAGCCAACAAAAGTGAATGTGATGCGGCACAATCCTACAATGCCTTAAAATCCAGGAAAAGTTCTATTTCCTTTCCCCTTGCATTTTATTCACCCTGCAAGTATCTGTAGTGTATGAGGATCATATTAGAAAAACTCACACCATTGGAATTTAACAATAGTTTGGCTTGTCTTGAGGATTTAAATATTAGCAAATACATTCATACTCTTGAGAGTCCCTTAGACTGAAAGGAGATCCAATCATTCAGTCCTAAAGGAAATCAGTCCTGAATATCCATTGGAAGGACTGATGCTGAAGCTGAAGTTCTAATACTTTGGCCATCTGATATGAAAAACTGACTTATTAGAAAAGACCCTGATGCTGAGAAAGATTGAAGGCTGGAGGAGAAGGGGACAACAGGTGATGAGATGGTTGGATGGCATCACTGACTCCATGGACGAGTTTGAGCAATTTCCAGGAGTTGGTGATGGACAGGGAAGCTTGGCTTGCTGCAGTCCACGAGGTCACAAAGAGTTGGACATGACTGAGCAACTGAACTGAACTGAACTGAAATACATTCATATACCTTTACTTGCTTTATCCCCCCCCCCAATATCTGTCTTCTTTTATGTATCAAGCTAACAGATTTTGAGTAGAGGAGAAGTATAACTAGAAGGAAGAAGAAATTAGGCAAGTACAATGGAACCAGGAATGAAGGGAGGACATAAAAATGAAAGAACAAAGTTCAACATTCTTAACACAAGTTAGCTCATAATGTACTTCCCACCTTCTAGCATATTGATTTTATACATTTCCCATACCTCATGATTTGAAATAAGATGAAGTCACCCAGACTCCATTGTGAAATCGAGTCTCTTCAAAATCCCTCTGACCTCAGAGAGGCAAACAGTGAGTAATTCAAAATATTTTTGAATGAAAGTGTCAGTTTAAGATCCTCAGCATAAAACATACCTACAAAGCCTATTTGCAAAGTAAATTTACTCTGGATTCTTGATACCTAGGAAAGTTTTTTCTATTATATTTATTTAAAATTACAACAGTTTACATTAGAAACAAGCTCAAACAATTAAGGTAAAAGATAAATAACTGCATACAGTTTAATTTTACAAAATGCAAACATACATCTTTCATTGTTCTATTATCTGAGTATTAAGCGCCACATAATTGCACAAGGCATTTTCAAATGTCTTAAAGGCTCTAAAATTACTGAGTTGACTTTGGTGAAATAGTCTTTATTTTCCCCCACTATTATACAAATAATTGACCACATAGATTAAATTTAAATCGGCATTGGATATGTCCCCTGCAGAGTTCATTTCTCTTTTGCAGCTGAAGGCTGGTGGCTTGTGATGGTTCAAGCAGCAGAGTCAGGCTTTTGAGGGATACAGAATAGGACTCAAATTTCCATAATTTAAGATGTGTCAGCAAGGAGAGATCCATAGTACCCTAGGACTGTGGTGACACCACAGAAAGGTTTACCTAAGACAATCCAGCTTCTAGCCGATCAGAGGTAATTCTAGCAGTGCCCTTTCTTTAAAAATTGAGATACAACTGCTTTACAATGTTAAGGCAGTTTCTGCTGTGCAACAAATTGAATCGGCTCTATGTATACATATACCCCCTCCCTCCCACCCCTCCTCCCACCCCTCCTCCATCCCAGCCCTCTAAGTCATCACGGAGCACTGAGCTGAGTTCCCTGTGCTAAGCAGCAGCTTCCCATTAGCTATCTGTTCCACACATGGCAGTATCTATTCTACACATGACGGTGCATATATGCCAATGCTTCTTTCCCAGCTCATCCCACCCTCCCCTTCCCCCACCCACATCCGCATGTCTGTTCTCAATGTCTGTGTCTCTATTCCTGTCCTGCAAATAGGCTCATCAGTACCATTTTTCTAGATTCCATATATATGTGTTATATACCATATTTATTTTTCTCTTTCTGACTTACTTCATACTGTATGATAGGCTCTAGATTCATCCACATCACTACAGCTGATTCAACTTTATTCTTTTTCATGGCTGAATAATATTCCGTTGTGTATACATATCACATTTCACTCTCAGAAATACCCCCATTTGGGAGACAGAGTTGGAGGGTCGATTCCCTCTGCCCTAGATTTGGCAGAAGAAACCTGCTATCTGCTCCTGGGACTCCTGAAAACCCTCACTCGCCACTGCCCCCCACTGTGGAAGCAGAAGGTGGGAAAGACAAGGTGAATATCCTTTACATCCTCATCGTTGCATGAAACTTACTCATCACTGCAATTACTCACCAAACCTGAGAAGAGGATGGAAAAGAACATTTTGTACATAATTTCTTCTTTAATTAAAAAGCAACATCAAGGCTGGGGGAGGGATGGAGTGGGAGGTTGGGGTTAACAGATGAAAGCTTTTTTTTAAAGTTTTTTTTTTTAAATGTGGACCATTTTTAACGTCTTTATTGAGATTTGTTACTTATTGCTTTTGTCTAATGTTTTGGTTTTTTTTGCCTGAGAGGTATGTAGGACCCTAGCTTCCTGCTGTGCTGTGCTTAGTCACTTAGCTGTGTCCGACTCTTTGCGACCCCATGGACTGTAGCCCATCAGGCTCCTCTGTCCATGGGGATTCTCTAGGCAACAATACTGGAGTGAGTTGCTATGCCCTCCTCCAGAGATAGAACCAAGGTCTCATGCATTGCAGGTGTATTCTTTACCATCTGAGTCACCAGAGAAGCCCAAGAATACTGGAGTGGGTAGTCTATCCCTTCTCCAGGGGATCTTCCTGACCCAGGAATTGAACAGAGTTCTCCTGCATTGAAGGCAGATTCTTTACCAGCTAAGCTACCAGGGAAGCCCCCTAGCTCCCTGACCAGGGATCAAACCCTCACCCTCTGCACTGGAAGGTGAAGTCCCAACCACTGGACCCCCAGGGAAATCCCCAAGCTTTTATATATAGGATGAATAAGCAGCAAGGTCTTACTGTATAGCACAGGGAACTATAGTCAATATCCTATGATAAACGGTAATGAAAAAGAGTATATATTAAAAAGAATATATATATATGTGTGTGTATATATAACTGAATCATTTTACTGTACAGAAAAAATTAACACAATGCTGTAAGTCAACTATCCTTCAATAAAAATGTTGCAAAAATGTAAAAATATTTTTTAAAAAGCAACATAGGGTTTTCCTGATACACTGGAAAATGCAGATGGAGAGAAAGGAAAACAAAGAAACCCTCTCCCCTAGACATAGTGAAGAGTTACGGGTTGCAGAATTACACAGGAGTTGCAGGAAGTGATTCTAATTCCCTGTGGTAGGAGAATATTTTCACAGTATTTTCAACATTTAGAAACCTGATCTGGTGACTCAGAGTTCGTTCTGAAACTTTATCCCTTCAGCTCAATTTCTTCTTGCCATAACTCTTTGAGACCTTTACCTGTTACAAGGCAGGGGAAGGGAGGGGAAAGAACAGAGGATAGATTTGCATGGTTAACAGCTGGAAGAGGAAGTGTGATCCTGCAACATGAGAACCCCTGCAGACCACGGGCTGGATACCACAGGGAGGCAGCGGTGGAGGGTGGGCTTAGGAGTGGTCAGCCTGGCTCTGTTTGTCAAGCCTAATCTGGGTTGGAGAGAAAGTTTTTGATTTCACCATTGTTCCCCTGGTAGCTTGCAGGATACCAGGCATGTAATAGGCCCCGGTTCATTTTTACTGCCTGAACTAATAAGGCTGAATTTTCACAGTTTTTGTTGCTGTTGAGCTCCTCCTGTGCTGTGCTCTGCTTAGCTGCTCAGTCGTGTCCAATTCTTCGTGACCCCACGGACTGTAGCCCACCAGACTCCTCCGTCCCTGGGGATTCTCCAGGCAAGAGTACCAGAGTGGATTGCCATGCCCTCCTCCGGGGAATCTTCCCAACCCAGGAATCAAACCCAGGTCTCCTACACTGCAAGCAGATTCTTTGCCAGCTGAGCTACCAGGGAAGTCCATGAACTCCTTCTGGTACAATTTAAACTCTAGATCAAACTGTTTAAAGTTTGTCTGATAATTATTCTTTTCCTTCTGCAAATATATATAAATGTCTAATTTCTTTGCCAGAGGTTAAGAAGATGGGGTGAATGAGGAAAGGTTGCCTCTCTTGGGGGTCACAGAGTCCCATAAATAACCAGACATTAAGTAGTAGCCTGAATCAAGTTCAATAGACAGACTTGGGTTCAAATTCCATCTCTGCACTCACTGGTTTTGTGACCTTGAGCAAGTTTTCATTATTATTGTTAATGTCTCCTCAGAAGGAGACATTATGATACTACTAGGTGTCATATGATACCTACTAATGATACTACTAGGTCATAGTTTGTCTGAAGGTTAAATGTGTCAACTAATGTAATACAACTGGAAAGCTGCCTGGCACACAGCAATCCTCCCGTGAGTGGGGTTGCTCCCTTGATCATGCCGTGTGCTCCCTTGGGGAGAATTGCACTGACTCAAAAATGGGTACAGTATGATAAAATGATGATTCATAGCAGTTTTTGCAAGTGTTTGTTTGTTTGTTTGTTTACATGAGCTTATGAGGTAGGGTCCCCATCATAGACCCCATTTCAAAGGCTTTAAACTATGTGTCCACTCTGGAAGTCAGAACCCAAGGCTGGTGACAGGGCATAAGGCCTGGGTGTGTCTGAGAACTGAGCTGGCATCTACAGTGGATGGCCAGTCCTGGCACCTGGCCAGAGCCCCTTGGATCCCTTTTACCAGCACTGGAATGTCCTTGAAGATACACATAGAGAGATGACCCTCCACCCACCTTGGCCAAAAACCTCTGAAGTATAATTGACAATGCAGAGCTCCCAGGGGGTGCAGGCTAAGGCTGGGACTTCACCAGAAGGCATACCCTACTGGGCATTCTTCCCTTCCCTGTCCACTCCCCACTACCCCATGCCAGGTATTCTTGTTCAATCCCTCCCAGCAGCACACTTAGCTTAAGTGTTGCTGTTCAAGAATCTGAACAAAGAGTGTACCTGTGAGGTATCGGTCAAGGAAAAGATCCCAGCGCAATTCCTAATGTTGATGGTTCAGCAGTGACTTCACAATGCTGGACACTTTTCCTGAGATGCAGGGTTGACCCTCAAGGCCAGAGGATTTTAGTTCTCCTCCCAAAGCCATGGGGCTTGCTATCTGCACCTGTGGGGACATCAGGGCCCTCTCTCCACCTTGTAGCCCCAGCTCTTCTCAGAATTTGCCCAGTGCTCTGAATGATGGATAACACACAGGATGAACGCACAGATGCCACAAGTGCTGCTCTGTTACAAGCTCATTGTAGCCTCAAAATAATGTGAGAAGCAGGCATTATGGTCTCCACTTTGCTCATGAAGAGGGTCACAGTTTACGTTACTGGTCCTGAGTCATACAGCCAGCCAGGGTCAGAACTGGGACACATGGTCGATGTGATGAGAAACGCGGTCCTTAATCTTCCAGCGTGTTCCTCCCCTGGAACTCCCTGACCTGTTAAACAAACAGATTCCTGGGCCCCATTCCAGACACACTGAGCAGATCTCCACCATGGAAGGCTGGAAACGTCATGTGATTTTTCTGCCCACCAACATTTAAGAATTGGAGGCGGGGGTGTAGTGTGTATATCGGAGAAGGAAATGGCACCCCACTCCAGTACTCTTGCCTGGGAAATCTCATATACGGAGGGGCATGGTGGGCTACAGTCCATGGGGTCGCAAAGAGTCAGACATGACCGAGCGACTTCACTTTCACTTTTCACTTACATGCATTGGAGAAGGAAATGGCAACCCACTCCAGTGTTCTCGCCTGGAGAATCCCAGGGATGGGGGATCCTGGTAGGCTGCCATCTATGGGGTCGCAGACACGACTGAAGTGACTTAGCAGCAGCAGCAGTATGTACACCGAAGAGGAACTAAAGAGTCTTTTGAGGAAAGTGAAAGAGGAGAATGAAAAGCTGGCTTAAAACTCAACATTCAAAAAACTAAGATCATGGCATCCAGTCCCATCACTTCATGGGAAATAGATGGGGAAACAAAAGAAACAGTGAGAGACTTTAATTTCTTGGGCTCCAAAATCACTGCTGATGGTGACTGCAGTCATGAAACTTACTCCTTGGAAGGAAAGTTATGACCAACCTAGAGAGCATATTAAAAAGCAGAGACATTACTTTGCTGACAAAGTCTGTCTGATCAAAGCTATGGTTTTCCCAGTAGTCATGTATGGATGTGCAAGTTGGACCATAGAGAAAGCTGAATGCCAAAGAATTGATGCTTTTAAACTGTGGAGTTGGAGAAGACTCTTGAGAGTCCCTTGGACTGTGAGGAGATCCAACCAGTCCTAAAGGAAATTAGTCCTGAATATTCATTGGAAGGACTGATGCTGAAGCTGAAACTCCAATTCTTTGGCCACCTGATGCAAAGAGCTGACTCAATTGGAAAAGACCCTGATGCTGGGAAAGATTGAGGGCAAGAAGAGAAAGAGGTGGCAGAGGATGACATAGTCGGATGACATCACCGACTTGATAGACATGACTTTGTGCAAGCTCCAGGAGTTGGTGATGGACAGGGAATCCTGGTGTGCTGCAGTCCATGGGGTCTCAAAGAGTCAGATAAAACTGAGCAACTGAACTGAACTGAACTGAACTGAGTCTACTTCTAAAGGAAGCTGTCGCTGGTAGCTGCCACATGATAACCTCCCACTTCTTTCAACACGGATTTCTGCAGAGCATCTGAAACAAGCTGTCATCTAAGCAAAGTGAAATTTATTCTGGGTGGGCATAGAGAGAGCACTGCCTTGAGAGCCTCAGCTAGGCCACACAATGGGGAAGTCATGGGGTAGATGAGGGGTTTCCTAAGGGGTTTTAGGATCTGGAAGGTTGATGACAAAACAGTTTAGGATCCCTGGGGGCCCAGCAAGGCAAGGGCCTTGAAGAGTCAGGGTTAGTCTTAATTGGTAAACTGTTTTGTTGGTTCAGGCATTTATGTTCCAGGAGCAGAAAATTTCTGGAGCAGGTTGATAGTTTTGCCTGCTCCCCAAACTGTTCAACAGAAGCACAGAAAACCCTATCAGGGTTGGTATTGTTTCACCAATGTTAAGAAATCATCTTAATTTTAGTTTTTCAGAGGGGTAAATCATATGCAGCAAGGTAAAAACATAGTTTGTGATCCCTGAAACAAACTCTTAGAATTATATGTCCAACAGTCACAAATATTAAATTCTGATTCACTCACCTTCAGGGAGGGCTTCCTGATGGCTCAGATGGTAAAGAATCCACCTGCAATGCAGGAGACCAGGGTTCAATCCCTGGGTCAGGAAGATTCCCTGGAGGAGGAAAATGAAACCCACTCCAGTATTCTTGCCTGAAGAATCCCATGGACAGAGGAGCCTGGTGGGCTACAGTCCTTGGAGTTGCAAAGAGTAGATCAAGACTGAATGACTCACACTGCACACTTTCAGCTTCAGGGGACCCCAAATACCTATCGCTGTGAACTTCCACACAATGTGGTATGGAAACAGAAGACTGTACCCCAGAAGCCTAAGAACATCACTGACATGGCACACTGAGACAGTGGATCTGAAAACGCCCCAGGATGAAGCCCTGGGGACCCAGGGAGGAAGGACGTTTCAACAGGTGGTAGAGATGACCACACAACTGAGCGTCCCCCAGACCCCACTGCTGACTCTGTGTTGGAAGCTCCCAAAGCACAGGAGAGCATGGATGAGGAGGCTGGGTTCACTCCAATTTCCTTTAGATTCCAAATGGAATGGGGGCAAATAATAATTAAGTTTTCATGAAAACTAAAGAAAATTATGTTTTCACACATCTTTTCTTGTGCCCTTGTCGTTGTTTAGTCGCTAAGTCATGGCCAACTTTTTGTGACCTCATGGACTGCAGCACACCAGGCTTCCCTGTCCTCACCATCTCTCCGAGTTTGCTCAAACTCAAGTCCATTGAATCGGTGATGCCATCCAACCATCTCATCCTCTGTCATCCCCTTCTCCTCCTGTCTTCAATCTTTCCCAGCATCAGAGTCTTCCAGGGAGTTGGGTCTTCATATCAAGTAGCCAAGGTATTGGAACCTCAGCTTCAGCACCAGTCTTTTCAATGAATATTCAGAGTTGATTCCCTTTAGGATTGACTGAGTTGATCTCCTTGCTATCCAAGGGAGTTTTAAGAGTCTTCTCCAACCCCACAGTTCAAAAGCATCAGTTCTTCAGTGTTCAGCCTTCTTTGTGGTCCAGCTGTCACATCCATACATAACTACTAAAAAATCTATAGCTTTGACTATATGGACTTGTGCCCTGACTTTTGTTAAAATGTGTGTGTGTGTGTAAGAGAGAGAGAAATCTTAGTTCAGGCTGCCCCAGAAGTGTGCCTTTGAGGAGGATCTGAGTGCAATAATTGACCTGGGAGATGATCCCAGAAAGCCTGGGTTAGGAATGAGGATGGAGGAGGGAGAGGCTACAGGCATGGAGCAAGTCACAGGAGTCCTTGTTCGAGGGAGGTTTGCACTTACACGCAAATTAAAACTACAGGAAAAGTACACTTCAAACAGTGTAACTTGAAACAAGCAGGAGCTTTTGTGGCAAAGAGAATCACCGTCAAATACCACACCTACCCTTTCTTCTCAGCTGGGCTTTGGGAACAGTTTGTGAAGGTTGGGGCTTAGGTCACTTTATTGACTTTCTGAGCTCTCTACTCAGCTGTCAAACTCTGGGCAAGATTTTGGAACCTCTCACTTATTCAGCCCAAAGAGCCTTTGGGGGTCTCCAACCAATGACTTCTCTTTCCCTCATTCAACAAGGATGGTGCTTGACCAGATGGATGGCAATGCTTTCTCCCACCTAAGTCACCATCAGGTCATCGGCAGGAAGGAGGAGCAAACAGTGGGACCCTCTGGACAAGAAGGTGAGGGGCTGCCACGATGTGGAGGGGATACCCGGCAGTGTGATAGATGGTCTCAGAGTCACTCCCTTGTTTTTCTCCCACCTGGACTTAAGAAAATGTGGGCAATTTGTTTTCCAAAGAGCAGGTGTTAGGAAAAATGACAAATTTGTATAGATTGTTGCCTCTGTCGCCAAGAAACTGCCCAAGACAAAGGGAAAACTTTCACACTTAGAAAAGGGGCATTTTTCCTCCTCCTCCGTCTCCTGTGAAGGGCAAGGCATCTTCACCCTATTCTAAACATGCTGGGCTTCCTTCCCTTAGAAAAAAACAACACTGGCAAACATAGGCAGGATATAAGTGAATTTTTTTTAAAAAGATGTTCATTTTTTAATAAGCAATGAATTCAGCCCTAACTCATCTTTATTTTGTCAGAATGAAAACTTAGAGACACTAATACTGCCCGATGGCACAGAAATTTGTCTTGAAGGTTTGTAAACAAAACTGCCTGAGCAGGAATGAAAACAGTTCATATGACACAGGCTTGCATTAAAAAGTGTCTTCTGGTTAGACTCCATTTAATCCGAAAAATAAATCATCTGAAGCTCTCTGGGAAAGACAAACCTCATACAGGAACTCAGGGAGTTTGGGCTCCTTATTCTTTTGTCAACGGGGGCTGTACTTTCTTCAAACTTCCAGACCACTCAAGTCAAAGGTAAGATGGGGGTCAGCATTTTCCTCTTGTCTGGAATTATTTCTTGCTTCTACTCACTTCTTTTTAGTGTTTCATTCCAAAGCAGTAAATCCTAGATATTTCTGTAAGAAAAAAAACATGTTTTATTTTCTCAAGCTTTGGACTCATTGAGGGTTGATGGAAAGTAGCAAAGTGCATGGGGTCCGGGAAGAGCAAGGAAAGGGATTCTCCTGTCTCCCACATGCACTGGTGGATGGAGGTGCAGGCCAAGGACTACAGCGAGGACATCACAAATACCGTGGCTAGTCCAGATGGAAGCTTGTTCCCCTTGAACTCAGCAATTCAGAGGATCTATCCTCCAAGCCTGCCTTTTGCCTCTGGGTGCAGCGTAGCTGTGTGAGTCCATCTCAGCCAGTGTGAAGGAGGAAAAGGGCTCCCCTTTTGTTTCTCCAAGAGAACAGCAGCATCCTTTCTGCTCACAACCCATTGGACAGAGTTTAGTTGTGTGGCCACAGAACCTTCCAGGGAGGCTGGACTCCTATCTGCACCTTTGACTAAGGAAGGAGCAAATGCATATTGACAAACAACTGGCAGCTTCTGCCTGTTGGAATCTCCTCCTTTTCTGGTAATCTTAACAAACTATGGAGAGGGCAGGCATAGACAAGAGGTCTCAGTTTTCAAGTAACTGTGATCCCTTGGTAGAAGTTGCCTAGGGCCATTTCACTAGTAACAAAGAGAGTCGATGTGGGTGCTTGGATGCTCAGCTGTGTCAGACTCTTTGTAACCCCGTGGGCTCTAGGCTGCCAGGCTCTTCTGTCCATGGGATTTTCCAGGCAAGAATACTGGAGCGGGTTGCCATTTCCAGGGGATCATCCCGACTCAGGGATGAAACCTGCATCTCCTGCATTGTAGGCATATTCTTTAACATGTAAGCCACCAGGGAAGCCCCAAAGAGAGTAGGCTTAGTAATAAAGAGAGCTATAATGGATATTGGTGGCTGCAATGGATTTGGGCTTGGGGATTGGTGTATTAGAACATCTTGCTTCACATAAAATATCATAAATGTGTCATTTTCTTTATACTAACATTCTCTTACTTTAAATTCGTAGCTTTTTTCCCCCTTGGTACAATCCATCAATTTCCAAAGAATACAAAAGTCCTTGAACAATGAAGATAATGACTCTCAGAAATACACAATGTTAATCTCCAGCAAGATACTTAATTGCAAGTCAGTAGACATTCAAAGCACTCTTTGAAAATATAATTCATTTGTTACATAAAAATATGAAAACAGAAAGGCCAAACTTTCATCCACAGCAGAGAATGCAGAATAATCTCAAAGATCTGCAGGTGTCTGGCTGTCATCCTAGATGGCCCTGCCTCCTTTTCTATAGTGGCTCCTGGGAGCTTTTCCTAGAAGTGATGAGATTGTCTCAGCTCAGCTTTCCATAAAGCCTCTCTCTGCCAACACATGCATTGTTCCCCCGTATTCTTCTTAGTCAAAGAGAGACCGCAGCGCAGGCCCTTTGTGTCTTTTTGTTTTTAAATTTAGAAACAGCTGTGTCCCTCACTGGCTATTATAAAGATGCTATGAGCTACTACTGAGGCACATTAAAAAAGTAAAATCATTGTTCATAGAGAGCTGAGAAATCCAGGTGGTTTCCTTTTATCCAGGTTAATTTCTTCACCCATCCCAACTCCAGCGGCCCAAGCTTTGCACCAAGTGGAGGAGTCTGGTCTTAAGACAATCTGGAGTATTTATGTCTTTGAGAGAAATTGCAGACACATAAATCATCTGAAAGTTAACTGCACAAAGCATTTTGTTTATAAATTTCTCCCTTCCTTGGCTTTCTGTCCTTTAGTCTTGAGAAACTTTAATTTTCAAAGATTTTATCTTACTTGATAAGAGTGATTCATTCTCACTGTAGAAGAATAAGACACCACATAAAAGTAGAACAAAGGAAAAAGCTGCCACTCCTTACCTCCACCTGATGATGTCACACCAAACTCGTGTATTTATTTCTTTCTCATTCTATTAGAAAAGAGCATGTTGGAGTAAACGTGTCTTTTCCTTTTTTCGTTTCACATTTTACCAAAATCGTTGCTTGCATTATTATAATTCCTTTGCAAACATCACTCAAAGTGTTGCCTGAATTTCTCTGGCCCGAGTCTTCCATGAATGTCCCTTTTCCATTCCATTCTTGTCAGCTTGGCCACCACTCCATCTGGAATCTTCTCACCCTGTTCCACCTTCCTTTCCACACTGGAGCAGAGTCCAGGCCCAGGGAAGACCTCTAACCAGGCGGGGACACTCACTCACGGGTGGACTTATACCACCACATGGCCTGTGACTGGACACCCATTTACTGTTTTATGATTCTCAACAGCAGACAGCACTTAAGAGGACAATTTTGGTTTTCAATGATTTCTACAGGACTGCATCAGTCAGTACCTTTGGTCTCATGATACAGAATTCACTCTGATTAACTTCAAAGTAACAGGGACTGCCACAAACTCTGCAGGGACCTGGACAAGAAATGGGACAGGAGTGGAGGACACAGCATGAGCGGTAACCCACAACTGCTGCTCCTGGTCCTGCCTGGAAGCAGTCCTCTTATGTTTAAAAGTCCTAAAGAAGAGTCTAGGACTTCCCTGGTGTTTCAGTAGCTTGGACTTCACCTTCTAATACAGAGGATGTGAGTTCCTTGGTCAAAGAATGAAGATCCCACATGTGATCAAAAAAAAAAAACCAAAACATAAAACAGAAACAATATTGTAACAAATTCAATAAAGACTTTAAGAATAGTCCACATTAAAAAAAAAATCTTAAAAGAAAAAAAAAGAGTCTGATGGGTCGGAAGATAGTGGCCAGCTGCCCTGCAGGGGAAGACGAGGTAGGTAACAACAGAGGACCCCAGAGATCACACTTCTAGGGAAAGGCAGGGATCTTATGGTCTCCTAAATGGGGGAGGAGTATTTCCCAAATGGCACAGGAAGTGACCTTAGGAACAGGGAGAAATGCTTTGCAGCCAAAAATGGCAGATGTCAGTGTGGCCTCTTCCTCCTCCTCCCCATCTATGAGACTGAGCTAAGTCAGAGAAAACCCAAGTGCCCAGAAGAATCTTCTCTTTATCTCTATTTCTCTACCTTCAGGCTTTGTCCTTGGAAGAAAAGCTATGACAAATCAAGATAAAACAGACACAAGACTGCCAACAAAGGTCTATATAGTCAAAACTGTAGTCTTCCCAGTAGTCATGTATGGATGTGAGAGTTGGACCATAAAGAAGGCTGAGCATTGAGGAACTGATGCTTTCGAACTATGGTGTTGGAGGACTCTTGAGAGTCCTTTGGACTGCGAGGAGATCCAACCAGTCAATTCTAAAGGAAATCAACCCTGAATACTCATTGGAAGAACTGATACTGAAGCTCCAATACTTTGGCCACCTGATGTGAAGAGCCAACTCATTGGAAAAGACCCTGATGATGGGAAACATAGAAGGCAGGAGGAGAAGGGTACAGTAGAGGATGAGATGGTTGGATGGCATCACCATCTCAATGAACATGGGTTTGAGAAGACTCTGGGAGATGGTAATGGACAGGGAGGCATGGCGTGCTGTAGTCCATGGGTCACAAAGAGTCAGACATGACTGAGAGACTGAACAGCAACAAGGCCTTGTTCGCTGTCCTGGTTTCTCCCTGTTCTCACCTGCACTGGTGAGTCTGTACCTGTCTCATGCTTATAATCAGCACCACTTGCTGCAGTTCAGGGAAGTCATGAGAACTTCCTAGACATCACAGGTTATATTCACACGTTCTTTCTGCCTCCTTCCCGACAAGAGCCCATTGCTGTGATGTACCTCCCCTTACCCCTCGCCACTCACTCTAGGCTTGTGCACCTCTGCCCATGGCTCTGGGCTTGGCCACTGTGGCCTCCTTGACCCATGAGCTCTGAGGCCAAGCCAGGAGAAGGCTGTCAAGCAGAGATTTGGAGAAGAATTCAGAGGCTCCTCCACTCTTTTGCTTCTGCCCTTTATCAAAGGAATGGTATGTCCTGCAGGAAGGTGCCCTTCTGCCCAGTTCTGAGCAGATGCAGTGAGAGAATCTGCAAGGTCCCGAGACTCTGGTGTTTTGTTGCTGCAGCCAAGAGGCCACCAAAGTGGGCAACGCAGGCAGCGGCCTGAGGAAGGCTTTTCTCCTTCAGAAGCAAAATCCTCCCAGGCAGGCAGCCATCACCCCTGTCTCGCCCCCTCCTCCGGGCCCATGACAGTGCTGAGCATCGGCTTAGCATCTAATAAACACCAACGGCCCAGGAATTCAATGTCTGTCTCCCTCCCCCTTCCTCAGCCCCGTATTAGGTTCTAAGAAGCAGAACAAAAGTCGAAGGGGAAACACGACTGGGGGAAGACACAGGTGAGACAGCGACACTGCCCATACTGTGAAAGTAAATAATGATACGTCTTATTTTAAATCTGCATCTTCTCAGTGTCTTCATTGTGTGAAAGAAAATGACAGGTCACAGGGCAAGGTCACAATAATCGTAATAACTCAATGCGCAGTCTCTCTGTCTTGAAAAGATGTGCCACCAAGGAAGACAGATGCCTGGCCCACAATGGCTGGACACAGGCGAGGAGGGCGAAGGTCAGAAGTTATGTGTGCTGGTCAGCATGCTTGGGGAAGCTGTCCGAACTGGCCTGAGACAAAACTTTAAAGGTCAGTCCCATTGTCTCTGCGGCTCCTGCTTGCACCTGCCTTTATGACCCTCTGCAGACAAAGCAGGGGCCAGAGACCTTTGGGGAAAACAGTGCCAAACAGGCCATTTCCTGCTATGAAATGAAGCCAAGGACTCACTTTTGTTGAATTCATTCTGAAGATGGGGCATTCTTCAGAGATCTGGTTCCAAAACGTAATCTTCCTCTCTGGAACATTCCAGCAAGTGAATTCTCAGGAACCCTGCCTCCTAGGGAGCTCACCACTTGCTAACCTATCAATACTTTGGAGACTGGAGTTCAAGGTTATTTTTCTCTCCAAGTGGGGAATCTGAGCAATGTCACCAGTACATCCTGAAAGAAAAAAAACAAACAAAACAAAACCCAGAAACTAAAACCAGTGTGGAAAGCCATGCAACTCAATTCTTAGGGCTCTGTGGAACTCCTTTGTGATGGGGGCATCAAGAGACCATGTTCATATCCAGTGGAAGGAGTTGAGGTGGGGGCAGAATCATTGCTTCACATCCCCAGAGCCCCAACCTGAAAAAGGCAAATGACAATCAGGGTTCCATGGTGTTCTTAGGAGAACTCTACAGGGCAGCTCAGAACATTTCATGTTAGCATGCTTGCACATAGTCACCCTCAAGGGGATCAAATCAGTCCATCCTAAAGGAAATCAACCCTGAATATTCATTGGAAGAACTGATGCTGAAGCTGAAGCTCCAATGCTTTGGCCACGTGATATGAAGAGCTGACTCATTGGAAAAGACCCCAGTGCTAGGAAAGACTGAGGGCAAGAAGAGAAGGGGGCAACAGAGGATGAGATGGCTGGATGGCATCACCGACTCCATGGACATGGGTTTGAGCAAACTCTGGGAGCTGGTGATGGACAGGGAGGCCTGGAGTGTTGTAGTCCATGGGGTCACAAAGAGGGTACCTACCCTCAAGGAGGTACAACATCCTTCTCTGTGGATCACAAATGTGTTTGCAAGGACAGGTGTAGAAATGTGACTACAGAGAAGGAGGGATAGCTGTGTATTATGAGGTCATTGCATGGATTTTGTGAATGGCTAGAGGAATTGGTTTCATTATTTCACTGTTACGCACGTACATGTCGGATATCACCTATTTTTGCATCCCTGGGGTTTACATGCCTGTGATCACTGGATTCTGATCATAGGCGCACAGATGAATCAAGGAGGGAGCCCCCGCCAGGACCTTGAAGGGGAGGCAGGAGGTCAAGGAGGAAGAGGAGCAGCTTGATTAATGCAAATAGTATCGTTCTAACTCTCCATCTACTCCGTATGTTTACTGTTTGGAAAATATAACAGGGAAATGGAACATTAGAAACTCTCTCTGCTTTTATGCTGATACCACGCTGTTTCGAGCTTTTGTGGCAAGCTCGAAATTAGGAAGTGTGAGTCTTCCAATTTTGTTTTCCTTTTGTCTAAGGTCATTTAGGCAATCTGGGATTTCTGAGATTCTACATGAATTTTAGGGTGGATTTTTCTGTTTCGGCAAAAGCTTACCAGGAATTTGATAGGGATGGCATTCAGTCTGTAGATCTCTTTGGCTATCACGGATATGTTCAGAATATTGAGGATTCAAATCCATGAGCGTGGATGCCTTTTCATTTATTTAAATATTTTGTAGCAAATTAAATTTCATAGTCTTCAGTATACAAGACTTTCACTTTCTTGACTACTCATTCCTAGGTAGTTTATTCTTCTTAGTGCTACTATCGGAGAAGGCGATGGCACCTCGCTCCAGTGTTCTTGCCTGGAGAATCCCGTGGATGGAGGAGCCTGGTGGGCTGCCATCTATGGGGTTGCACAGAGTAGAACACGACTGAAGTGACTTAGCAGCAGCAGCAGTGGCAGCAGCAGTGCTACTATAAATGGAATTTATTTCTTAATTTCTTTTGCAGATAGCTCATTCTTAATGTATAGAAATGCAACTTATTTTTGTGTGTTGATTTTATATCTTAAAATTTTGTGAATTCAGTTATTTGTTCTAACATTTGTGTGTATGTGTAATCTTTAGGATTGTCTACATATAAGATTATGTCATCTTCTGACAGAGGTGATTTTTATTTTTTCCTTTCTGATGTGCATGACTTTTACTTCCTTGTCTTGCCTATTGCTTTGGCTAGTGAAAGTGAAGTCGCTCAGTCATGTCTGACTCTTTGCGACCCCATGGACTGTAGCCTATCAGGCTCCTCCATCCAAGGGATTTTCCAGGCAAGAGTGCTGGAGTGGATTGTCATTTCCTTCTCTAGGGGATCTTCCCGGCCCAGGAATCGAACCCAGGTCTCCCGCGTTGCAGAAAGACCCTTTACCGTCTGAGCCACCAGGGAAGCCAAGCAGACACCCTTGTCTTGTCCCTAATCTTAGAGGAAATGCTTTCAGTTTTTCACTGTTCAGTATGATATTAACTGACAGATTTTCATATAGTTTCTATTTTATCAAGGTAATTTCCTGCTATTCCTAGTATCTTCAGCATTTTTGTCGTTAATAGTGAACTTTGTCAAATGGTTTTTCTGCATCAATTGAGATAACACTCTGCAGTCTATCTGCCTTCTTCAGTGATATATTACATTGATTGATTTTTATGAATTGAGCCATCCTTGAATTTCAGGAATAAATCTCACTTAGTCACGGTACATGTTCATTTTAATATACAGCTTAATATGCTGTTTAATTCAGGTTAGTACTATTTTGTTGGGGATCTTTGCAACAATATTCATAAAGAATATCAGTCTGTAGTTTTATTTTAATCTGTCTGGTTTTGGTATCAGGTACTTCTGGTCTCATAGAATAAGTTAGAAAGTGTTCTCTCTCTCTTTTTTTTGAGAGAATTTGAGTATTGATGTTAAATCTTTAAATATTTGGTAGAAATAATCAATTATAAATCATCTTGTTCAGGGTTTTTTCTTGTTGGAAGGTATGATGCCTGACACTGTCACCAGAGCTGTGGTTTAAGTAGGCACTTAATCCCTGTGAGCCTCCATTGTTCAATAAGAGGTTCATTATTTAATAAGCTTAAATAGAGGTTAAAGTACTTCTCTTACCTTCTTTACAGGGTGGTCTATTGCTAGATGCCATGAAGTAAGTCCAGTTTCTAGATTTGTAAGAATACCCTATAAATATTATTGCAAAGGGGTTTCTGAGGCCCTATGTTCAGTCCAAGCCCTCAGCTTTAAGGTCACATTATGATAAAAATTAGGAATTTCTGAGTAGCACTTTACAGTTTTCAAGTCTTTTATGTTCATTGCACATGCATTAGCTTATTTAATACCCCAACACATAAGGAAAACTATTATTATTGAATACTTTCCCTACTATAGATATTAACATGAAGGCTGAGAATAAATACTATTTAGATGTGTATGTATTCATCATTTTCCATTTTCCTTTTGTAGCTTGATTTAGAGATAGAGATTGCTTTTGTATGCCATAGCTGTCCTTCTGGAAACAGCTATCTGAAATGTGATGGGCCAGATATTTGCAAATTCCACCCATGCACCTTGAGCAAATATCACTCTAGTCCTGAGAACTGTGACTCCTA
Source organism: Ovis canadensis (assembly GCF_042477335.2). Classification (NCBI taxonomy): domain Eukaryota; kingdom Metazoa; phylum Chordata; class Mammalia; order Artiodactyla; family Bovidae; genus Ovis; species Ovis canadensis. The sequence goes on along the minus strand of NC_091257.1, from coordinate 56,258,552 downwards.
GAAATACTGCTGTTGGACCAAAAGTGTTTAACATCCCAGAGAAATGCCCTTCACATTGCAGAGCACACCTTTGATTTTCAAGTCCCCAAGGAAAAAACCTTAATGGAGAAACTCATCTCAAGTTACAGATGTAGCTACTGAAGTAGATGATGGAGGAAATGGATGAGAATCATAGTTAACAAGGCAGACTCTTCCCCCTCACAAAGCACTTCACATCTTCTCCCAAATTCAGTGGAACTTTAGTAGAACATCATTCATCCAGATCTCCATTAGGAATAAAGTTTAGAATCATAGAATTTTCCTGCTGCAAATGACCTCATTAAATGCAACAGGGGAAGAATTTGTGCTTCAAAGAGCTCAAGTAAATTGTCCTGGCTCGCAAAGTTCGATATGGTAGATGTGGGATCAAAAGGTAGAACTTCTGACTCACAATATAACACTTGTCATACTGATGTGACTGGCACTTGCTCTGGAAGTTTGGTTTGTTGTTGTTCAATCGCTAAGTCATATCCGTGAACTCTCTGTGACCCCATGGACTGCAGGACACCAGGCTTCCCTGTCCTTCACTGTCTGCCAGAGTTTGCTCAAACTCACGTCCATTGTGTCAGTGATGCTATATAACCATCTCATCCTTTGTTGCCCGCTTCTCCTTTTGCCTTCAATCTTCCCCAGCATCAGGGTCTTTTCCAATCAGTCAGTTCTTCACATCAGGTGGCCAAAGTACTGGAGCTTCAGCTTCAGCATCAGTTCTTCCAATGAATATTCAGGGTTGATTTCCTTTAGAATTGATTGTTCTGACTAGTTTGATCTCCTTTTTTGGTTTGTTAGGCTCTGAAAGCATCATGTGATGAGCTGGCAGATTCCTGGCCATAAGCCCAAGCTCAGCCTGACAAAGTTCTAAAGAAGCAGCATCAGCTAACTAACTCATGCTGCTTTGCAAGGCTTCTTATAATTCCATAAAGTTATTAATTCATCCATGGACTTGATATCAATGTTACAAGAAGGCACGAAGAGGACAGTTAAAAGTGGGCAGAATTCTGGGAACAATGGTGGACAGCAAAAAGAAGAAGGAGAAGAGCTGGGAAGATGGACTATCTTAGCTTTTACCCATTTCTCATTTTGAAAGAAGCTGGAACTCTGTATGGCCAACCCAGTTTAAACAAAAAAGGTAAAAGACCAAAGGCCCATTACCACAGAAACTACCTTTCATCCAATCAGTGTTCTGGGGACAACTTTTTTCCAATGAAATATTAATTCATTACTTCATTCTCCAGGTTTGTAAATCAACGGCATTGAGACTGTGGTTTCCCCACTTTGTGTGGGCCACTGCAGGTGGACAGTATTTTGTGTTCTAGTTTCCGTTGGGTTCCATCTGGCCCAGATGTCTCTTCCAAGGGTTGATGGTTAAAAGAATAAGATCAGTCCCAATAGGTGGCTACTATTTTAATAAATATTTTCCTACTCATAGAACTACTCATCGATGCTTCTCTAACATTGAAAAGAGCGATTTACATTTTTAAATGTCGCATTTTGAATTAGGTTATAGAAGAAATAATTCGTTGACCAATTTTCCATTTGCCGTTGGTTATTTGACTACTAATTTGATTGTAAAACGGTTTTTATGTTGTGATTGTTGTTTAGACGAAACTAGGCATTCAAGTGAGTTTTAAATTGCTGCTTTCAAATTGATTCATAGTCAAAATATACAGAAAATACATTGAACAGGTACATGTCAGGTTAAGTAGTTGTTTTTTAAATCCCTTGATTCTCTTTCAAAATAAGATAATAATGGACATAGCCTAAAATAACTTAGACTTCCTTTGACTAAAAAATGTAAAAGTTAAGTGATATGGAAAAAATGTATTATAAAAAAGGAAGTAACAGATGCTTACCTTTATAATTTTTTCCTCATAGAAAAGCACTTCACACATGTACTGAAACATCAGGATGTTTCAGCAAAGAAATACAAATTTACAGCATTTTACAGTAGAAGTAAGAAATCAGTTCAGTTCAGTGGCTCAGTCGTGTCTGACCCTTTGCGACCCCATGGACTGCAGCACGCCAGGCCTCCCTCTCCATCACCAACTCCCGGAGCTTACTCAGACTCGTGTCCATCGAGTCAATGAGGCCATCCAACCATCTCATCCTCTCTCGTCCCCTTCTCCTCCCACCTTCAATCTTTCCCAGCATCAGGGTCTTTGCAAATGAGTCGGTTCTTCACATCAGGTGGCCAAAGTATTGAAGTTTCAGCTTCAGCATCAGTCCTTCCAATGAATATTCAGGACTGATTTCCTTTAGGACGGACTGGTTGGATCTCCCTGCAGTCCAAGGGACTTTCTAGAGTCTTCTCCAACACCACAGTTCAAAAGCATCAGTTCTTCAGTGCTCAGCTTTCTTTATAGTCCAACTCTCACATCTATACATGACCACTGGGAAAACCATAGCTTTGACTAGACAGTCTTTTGTTGGTAAAGTAAGAAATAGCTTGATTCTGTGTCATAACTATCCCATCATGTTTGTGGGAAGCAAATATTTATACGGAGTCAAAAGCTCAAAGTTTTGCTCAATCTTTTAATTTCTAGGACTGAAAATACATGTGAACTCCAGTTAAAAATACATTGTAGGTGGTAACAATCTATAAAGGGGAAAGAATTTGAAAAAGAATAGCTACATATAAATCACTTTGCTGTGCACCTGACACCAACACAGTATTGTTAATCAACTCTACTGCAATGTAAAATGATTTTTAAAACACATTATCTTGATAGGTAGAGGGCAACTTAGCGAAAACAAGAACCAACTCTGAACTCTGGAAACTGAGCTTATTGTTTTTCCTCAACCTGCATGCAGGAGCTTCTATTATCCTTCAGAGTAAGAAGGACAGTGTCTGAGATCCACCAGCTCCTACAGATTTTATCTCCAAAACTTCTCAGGTTTCTGGGCTGATTCCAGATGATGTGTCCTCTTCTGAAGGAACAAGACCCCATGGGAAGTTTCCAACTGGGCTTCATGTAGAAGAGTTCCAAATGCTGGAAACCAGCTGGACCCCCTGACTCCTTTTCTTCTCAGTTTGGTGGGGAGTGAACTCAGGACTCTGGGATGGCTCATCTGCCATAGGATGGACACAGGGGACAGAGATGATCGGCTCTGTGATGCTCACCCATTTTTTCCACCAATATCCTTTCAGCCATTTTTCCAGCTGTGCATGGGGCCAGAAATATCACCAAATGGTGAAAATCAACTTTTTCCCCATGCGGCAGACATTACTGAGTGAGGAACCTGGGCCTTGTGATGAAGTAAGTCACTGTCCCTTCATGAAGCTTTTATAGAAAACAACCTGCATTCCCAGCTCACTTTTGGTTGCTATAGTAACCAGTAAGTGAGGGCTCTTCTGCAAATGGAGACATTTTCTCCTTTGACCTGTAGATAGAAGTACCTCTCAGCAAGTGCCTTAGAATTCCTTTGGAGATTCTCCATGTGTGCAACGTCTCCAGTAAATTCTCAATAAGCCAGTCATGGAACCATGAAGTGGCTCAGGCATCAACTTCCTCCTTCGCAGAGAGAAAGAAGGTCTCCTTGTGCTTGTCCTGCTAGGGAAGCCCAGCTCCAGCCACGGGGCCATCGCTGCCAGGCTGGCTGACACTCGAGGCACCATGTGACGTCCTCCTCCTCCAAACATAAACCTCTCTGTTCAGCAGCAACTTCTGGCTCCTGAGCCTCCCACCTCCCCAGACCGCCACCTCTGGTTGAATGAAATACCCCTTTAACACATTTTTATGTTCTGCTCAAAGTATATTTTCAGACACAGAGTAGAGAAAACATTCCCCCACCCGAGAGATTTTCTTGGGAGTCCTTCTCAAGATAGGAAGAGAGTTTATTTTTCATGGCAGAATCATCTCTTCCTATAAATTTTCTTGGACTGGATTTCAGGATTTTAATAGCTTTCTTTGGATCCCTTGTATTCAGGAAGTTTCTTAATGGTGAAATTCCAAGTGATTTTTGAAATCTCTCAGTTATGGCAGGAGTGGGAAAACCATGGCCCCCAGACCAACTCCTACCTGCCACCTGCTTTTGTAAATAAAGTTTTATTGAAACACAGCCTCGCCCATTCAATGACAGCTTGTCTATGGCTGCTTTCTTGCTTCAATGGCAGAGCTGAGTTTTGGGGACACAGTCTATATAGTATACAAAACATAAAACATTTACTCTCTGGCTTCTTATAGGAAAATAGGAAATGCTAGTTCACCCCTGCTGCAGAAAACAAAAGCCAGCCTCCCATGACTTACCAGTGCCTGTCTTGTTATAAGCTTGATACACATTACCGTTCTTTCCAGCTCTCCTTTCTCATTCATCCTTGAGCTCTGGGCCATGCTTTTCTAAACACAGAGCACCTGCCTCTCCCAAATGATTGCTGACATTCTGCCCAGGCTTCAGATTCAACTTCTCCATGAGTCTGTGCTGAAAGAAGCAGGTTGGGTCACCTGCATTTCCAACCCCAGCCTCCTACGTCTGCCATCTTCTCTTGCCAAGAGAGTATAAAATATATCTCTGTGCACATGTCTTTTTCAGGTGCATAGATCCTTTAATTTTAAAAAAAATGCTTTCATTTATTTATTTATGGCTGCACTGGGTCTTCCTTGTCAAGTCCTTTAATTTTTATCTCATAAAACTTAATTTTCTTCCTTGTTACGTGCCACACGCATTGCTGAGTGCATTGTGCTCTAAACACAGCTTACCGTTTACACTTCCATCAGCCCTCCAAAGGTCGTATCATTAAGCCCATTCTGTAGATGGCAGACTGAGGTTAAGAGAGGTTTGGTTATTTGTTCATATCTACCAAGCCAGTTAGTGGCAGAGTAGGAATTTAAAGCCAGCTTAGCCGCATTCCCAACTGTGTGCAAAAGGACTTCATTTTCAGAACGTCGCCATGGAATAACAAAGAATAACTATTTGCACCACTCTGATGGAAATATTTCAAAAACACTTTACACATTTAGCTGCCATCTCAGTTAGATCATACCAAACATAAGCTAACCTCTTCAGGATGACTCAACATTCTAACTATCAAAGTATGTTTTATGGTCGTGTAGAAGAATTTGAATCTACAACATGACAAACAAGTCACTGTCAACTGGGTTTGAAATCCTGGCTCCACTCTACTCTGATGGGGTAAAAAGAAGACCCATCCCCTCGCCCAGATCGACAGGCTTGCTTGTAGGTTTCCATCCACGGTTGGCTGAATCCACGGATGTGAAAACTGTGAATACAGAGGACCGACGGCACTGATATTTGCAGACTCACAGTCTATCCTCCCACCAGCTGTGCCTTCTTGGCCATCAGTGTCCGTGGCCTGTGCATTTCCTGCTCTGGGTGGTATCTCTAGAATACCTTGTTTCACAAAGATTATGAACCCTTGTCGTCACCCTGTTTGTCACCTTCAAAGTGTTGCTAAAGACAGAAAAGGTCCACTGCCAGGGTCCAGCTGACCACAGCTCTCCATGAACTTTCTGAAAAACAAGGGGATTACCATAATTCTAAGAATGCTCTGGCACATCAGAACACGTGATGGGAGCCACCTCTCATACTGCTGATATGGGTCCGTGTGGCCTGGCTGGCAGAGGCATGGGCCCAGGGCACTGAGGGGTGCTGTTCCTTCAGGAGGGGTTCTGAACCAACTGAAGTTCTCTGGAAAGGAGTGGATACAGGGTCAAATTCGGGGGCTGTCTTAGTGTTTCAAAGAACTCTTCACATGGAAGGAGCATAACCTTTCCTCTGAGTGGTTCTCTGATGTAAACAACAGGCTGGTGAGTGGTATTACTAGAGAATCAAGTTCCAGCTTGTCCTAAGGAAGCACTCTTGAAAAGCCGTTCTAGGGGCCTTAGCTGCTTCGGAGTTCACAATGGAATCCCCAGATGGGGCTGTTCCCAGGGAACTCATGCATTAGCTACATAGAGAGAAGGTCTTTTGAACCCAAGACCCTCTAATTCCAAGACTTTTGGAAAAGTTATCCTGTAACTTCCAAAGAACCACTGATGAAATCTTGAAGCTCTGGCCCACATGCTCCAGGCAAGGTTTCCAAGGAGCTACTGACTGCGCTGAACACAGAGATCCTCCCGGGACCTGTTAAAATCCAGCTCTTGGTTCAGTGGGTTTGGGTTGGGGTATGAGGTTCTGTCTGGGGCACAAGCTCAAGGACATGGTGTTGCTGGATCAGATTCAGCCTTCAAGGAGTAAGGTTGTCAAAAGCATGTGGGTTAGAAAGAGTTCATGAGAAATCCTCTCCATCCACATGCCCTAGTTCCTACTGCCCCATCTTTGCCTCCACCCAACTGAGTAAGCATTCTGCTTCTAAGTGAAATCACTGTATAATTTCTCATCCATTCCAGGACATTTTGGGTGTGAAAGGTGCATTCTACTGGGACATTAAACTGGAACCAAGATGTTTTTCATATGAGGCCCTCTACTGAGGGTTTTTTCCACCCATAAAATTTATAGTCTTACATTTTCCTCTCTTTCTAAAACAGTATTTCTTGTTTCCCATTTGCTTTTGTGGGTAAAGGAAGCATCCTGGGTTATCTGCCCAAGGGAAATGGGACAAAAAGCCAAAAAAAAAAAAAAACTGTTCAAAAGGTAAATAAACTATTTAGGATTTGATGTGTATTCATGAGTCACGGGGTAGGAAGAGGAACTGAGCTGCACCAGGTCGGTAAACCACAAACTCTCTGAATCAATAGCATTCAGTTTGCTGTTCTAATAATGGCAAACACCAAGGTGTACCAGAGTGGGTGTGAGGGGGTTCCTTCTCTTTTTTTCTTATATGATGTTTGAACATGGTGTTAAACTCATTGTGTGGAAAGGAGTGGGCCCTCTGTCTGAGGGATGGGAGAGTCAGCTGGTGGGCGCCTTTGTCCACCCTGTTGGACCTGAGGGTGCTTAGGTATGTCCTATATTTCATTTAATCCCCACTAAGGCCCACTGGCTGGCAGGGCTCTCCACTGTAACAGAATAGGAAACAGAGCTTCCAAATGAAGGAAATGCCTCAGATGAAGCTGGGGTTTGACCTTGAGCCCTCCAGACTCTGAAACCATTGCTCATGTTTGCCAGAGAATTGTGTTTCAACCCCAGGTGGATTCAGTCCTCTTCCACGCCGTCACCTTGCTGGTGAGGAAACCTGGCCCAGAGGATCAAGGCTTTTGCAACCAACATAATTCAGCAAAGAGCAGTGCAGTGGGATAAGAACCAGGCTTCTGGTGTCTGGATTCCTGTTTCTTCTGCTCCCCAGAACTATCTGAAGTATCCACACAGGCACAGTGGTGCAAGGGGTGACTGTCCCCATCCATCTTCATTCCGGCACATACCAGCATTCATGCAGATCAGCACTGAGAGTGTGTATGAGTGTGCATATGTGTGCGTGTACATTTGTAAGGGTGTTTTTGCAGGCAAGAGTGTGTGTGTGTACATGAGTTTGTGCATATGCATGAGTGTATGTGTGTTTTGGGTTGGGAAAGGAAAATAATTAGGGACTTATTATTTCATGTCAAACCCAAACTCCTGGCAGTTGAGAATTCATGAGAAAGGGGCGGGGAGGGTCAGGAGCCTGGATACGTGGGCTCTCTGGACCGGGACTGCTTGGATGTCAAGGTTCCGTTTAGGCCCAGCCTTCTATAAATAAATATCTGTGTATGTAAATCCTCCTATTAATCCTTTTGTCGTTGAATGTATATCATACTGGGGGTTCTTTGGCTGTGCCAGGTCTTTCCTGTGGTATGTGAACTCTTAGCTGTGGCATGCGGGGTCAAGCTCCCTGACTAGGGATTGAACCTGGGCCCCCTGCACTGAAAGTGCAGGTCTATGCCACTGGACCACCATGGAAGCCCCTAAATCTGATCTTTATCTCAACATCAGAGTCTAGAACAAAGGTTCTCCAGCTTTGTGGTCTCAGAACCCCTTTACATTTCCAAAAAGTATGGAGGACTCCAAGAATTTCGTGCTGTGTGTATTTATTCTACTGACTTTTCATGTACTGAAAATTAAAACTGAGACATTTAACAATATTTGTTTATTAATTCATTTGGAATAAAAAGGATAAACATTCTTGTAACATAGGCAGAATGTGAGCACGTTTCTAGAAGAGATGAGCAGTCAGTCAGCCCCACCCCCTCCCCAGGATTTGGTGGGAGTCAGTGTTTGGAATTTGATTCATGGAGGTCATTTTTAAAATGCAAGTTTCTGTGTGATGTGTTGAAGTTTTGTCAGCTGTTTATGTTTAATGTGCATGTTACCCAAAGATCATTTTCCAAGGAGACTCTACCCTGGGGAAGAGGCTGAGGAGGTTAATACAGAGGGGAGAAAGGCCTAGAAAGGTAGACAGGGACAACCAGCACCCTCTGCTGGCCTCTCGCTGGGGCTGACCTGATCTGCTGAAAGCTGTTTCTGATCCTCGAGGCTTCTGCCCTTGCTCTCTCCCATTTGGCGTGAGTGCTAACTCCAACAGGACCCTGAACCTCACTTCCACCTCTCTTCTTGCCTTTTCCCAGATTTCCTCCAATTCACACCTGAAGCCCAAATTGTCTGCAGAGCTGATGAGCTGCGAGGCGATGCTAGAACTCGCATCAGCCAGAGAAAAAAATCACTGTAATTATGGTAATGGAGTTTAATATAAAAGATTGTTACCATTAATGCAAAACTGAAAGGGCAAAGAAGGATCCCAAGGTTGGAAAAAGTAAGGAAATTCCAGAAAAAAACATCTGCTTCTGCTTCATTGACTACACTTTGACTGTGCGGATCACAACAAACTGGAAAATTCTTAAAGGGGTGGGAATATGAGACCACCTTACCTGTCTCCTGAGAAACCAGTATGCAGGTTAAGAAGCAGTATGCAGGTTAGAACTAGACATGGAACAACTGATTGGTTCAAAATTGGGAAAGAGGAATGTCAAGGCTGTATACTGTCACCCAGTTTTTTAAAATTTATACGCAAAGTACATCATGTGAAATGCCAAACTGGATGAATCACAATGTGGAATCAAGATTGCCAGGAGAAATATCCATAACCTCAGATATGCAGATGACGCCACTGCAACAGAAGAAAGCGAAGAGGAACTAAAGAGCCTCTTGATGAAGGTAAAAGAGAATGAAAAAACTAGCTTAAAACTCAACATTCAAAAAACTAAGATCATAGCCACCAGTGCAAAAAGAAGGAGAAAAATTGGAAGCAGTGACAGATTTTATGTTCTTGGGCTCCAAAATCACTGAGGATAGTGATTCCAGCCATGAAATTAAAATATGCTTGCTCCTTGGAAGGAAAAGCTATGACAAACCTACATAGCATATTAAAAAGCAGAGACATCACTTTGCCAACAAAGATCTGAACAGTCAAAGCTATGATTTTCCCAGTAGTCATGTATGGATGTAAAAGTTGGACCATAAAAGAAGGCCCAGGCTCAATATTGCGATGGACTCCGTACCAGGCCTCCTCTCTGATCTAACACTGTCTTGCTGTTGGACCCAGGAAAGAGGCAACAAAAGTGGTAACTTTGTCTACTGTCCACCCACCCAGTCTTCCTTCAGTTGCCTTGATGAGGCTGAGCCTTTGGAAAACTGGGTTCTTGGAAGAGTGCCCTGCTGCCAGCCTGTTCAGCATGAATCCCAGCCCCCTGCCTTTTTCAGATTGTTACCTCCTCGGCCTCTGCCCTAAGCTCACCTGTGGATGATGGAAAGAAAGCCAGGACCTGGCTGAACTGAGCCAAAAGGACCTCTAGGTTCCCTTTCTAAATTATCCGCTCCCTGCCTCATCCTCTATAATCACGTCTTATCAAGCTCACGTCTATCTGTTCATTCTCAATCCGTCTTAAAAGGAAGCTCCTATGTTTCACTAACCTCCCAAAACGAACGGTGCTGAGCGGACCATGCATGGATGTTGTCTCAATTTGCTGGTCTACATCGCCCCCTGGTGGCCAAACTATTCAAGGTGTCTGAGGTGTTCCTGTATTCAGCGTGCCGAGGCTGCTGCTGCTGCCAAGTTGCTTCAGTCGTGTCCGACTCTGTGCAACTCAGGAGCAGACCACCAGGCTCCCCCGTCCCTGGGATTCTCCAGGCAAGAACACTGGAGTGGGTTGCCATTTCCTTCTCCAATGCATGAAAGTGAAAAGTGAAAATGAAGTTGCTCAGTTGTGTCCAACTCTTCACCACCCCATGGACTGCAGCCTACCAGGCTCCTCTGTCCATGGGATTTTCCAGGCAAGAGTACTGGAGTAGGGTGCCATTGCCTTCTCCGGTATTCAGTGTAGTTAGACCATAAAGAAGGCTGAGCTCTGGAAAACTGATACTTCCGAATTTGGTGCTGGCAAAGACTCTTGAGAGTCCCCTGGACTTCAGCAAGATCACACCATTCAATCCTAAAGTAAATCAACCCCGAACATTCATTGGAAAGTCTGTTGCTGAAGCTGAAGTTCCAATAATTTGGCCACCTGATGCAAAGAGCTGACTCTTTGGAAAAGACCCTGATGCTGGGAAAGAGTGAAGGCGAAAGGAGAAGGGAGCGGCAGAGGATGAGATGGTTCAGTGGAATCATCCACTCAGTGGACATGAATCTGAGCAAACTCCCGGAGATAGTGAAGGAAGCTTGGGACGCTGCAGTCCATAGGGTAACAAAGAGCCAGACCAGCTTAGTGACTGAACAACACAACAGCTGTTCCAAGCTCTGCTCCCTTTAGGCTTAAAACATATATATATATAAAGCCAAAATATGAAAACACAACTGGCTAAAAAATTAAAACGATACCGTAGTTTTTAGGGATAAAATTATGTTTCTATTTCAAGAAAACACAGTCACTCCATTTTTATTTGATTTTTTTTTCACATATTTCTGGCTGTTTTTATGAATGTCTTAAACTCCAGACTCTCTTTTCTAACATGCTACTGCTACTGTATAGTTTCTGCTATTGATACAAATCAGAGGTTTCATATCTGAGAGTAAAGAAATAGCAATGGACCTTTAGCGATCTACAGTTTGATATAAAGCAAATGTTCCCTATTATTTAATAAGCCAGAATATGGGACTTCCCTGATCCACTGAACCTGGTAGTCCTATGGTTAAGACTCTGCACTTTCATGGCAAGGAGTGAGAGTTCGATCCTTGGTCAGGAAAATAAGATACTACATGTATGAAAGTGTGAAAGTGTTAGTCACTCAGTCATGTCAGACTCTTTGTGACCCTATGGACTATAGCCCATAAAGCTCCTCTATTCATGGGATTCTCTAGTCAAGAATACGGGAGTGGGTAGCCATTCCCTTCTCCGGGTCTCCTGCATTGCAGGCGGGTTCTTTACCATCTGAGCCACCAGGGAAGCTCCTCAACATGCTATACGCATGGCCAAATACATAAATAAAAGTAAATAAATAAATAATTTAAAAAGAAACTTAAAAGAAATAAGCCACAACATCCCCAACCATACCCACCCCCAGGATATTTCACAACTTAAAAGATAAAAATTCAGCGACCTATAGGTTCATAAAGTCCATCAAAACTCCCAGAGGCTGGACCTCCCCGGTGTTCCAGTGGTTAGAACTTCCCCTTCCAATGCAAGGGGTGTGGGTTCAATCCCTGGTCAGGGAGCTCAGATCCCACATGCCTCGGGGGAAAACACCAACACATAAAATAAGCCAGGGGTCTCTGCAATAGACTGCTTTTCTGAAGTCATCTCTGAGTAAATTTCCCTAGTTCTCTCTCCACTGATCTTGCTGTGGGCACATCCATGGCCTGGAGTAGAGAAACGCTTCTGAGACGGCGCAGGGGTGGGGTGGGGGGAGGCATCACATTCCCAGTGTCGGCAGCTCAAAAGCCAAGGTGTAAACTCTGACTTCAACCTGGAGCCCAGCTGTCACTCCTGTGCAAGTTGGAACCTTGCTGTCACCCCTTCCCTGAGCCTTTGTTGTCTCAGCTGTCCAGTCAGGACAGTGGCTACCTGTCAGGGGACACAGCTCGTTGGGAGCAGCAGTTTCATCTGTTTGTGATCACTTTTCTGTCCTTAGTGTTTGAGAAGCAAAACCAACATGCCCTGATCAACAAGGGACTACTGCAGAGAACAGGGAACTGTAGTCAATATCCTATGATAGACCACAGTAGAAAAGAATATTTTAAAAAGAAGATATATATATATGTATACCTAGACCACTTTACTGTTCAGCAGCAATTAACATAACATTGCAAATCCACTATGCTTCAATAATTTTTTAAAATTCCATATGCCCTGTTAAAAACTATTGAGAACAGGCAAAAATAACTCAGTGCCTGCACCCGCTGCCCACCCGGAAATTTCCACTCCTAGAAAATAAGACTATGAATGAACTAAAGAGTTTATTTATCAAGACTAACTCCTTGAGGTCCATTTCATGACTATTACTTTCTGCGCCTTAGCCGATAAGGGGAAAAATTCTGATCAATCCCGACGGCTCACCACCTTGCAAGGCCTGATTTAAAAATCACTTTGGCCCGAAGACCCAGTAAATAGCCTTCCCTGAAGTCCTCATTTTGAGGTCCTGCAGTCACAGGCTGTCCCTCTAACTGCAGTAAGTGTAATAGATTCAGCTTTGCTGGGTCAACTTGGTGTTTCTGGTCCCTCAACAGTGAACATCCACAACGTGACCAAGCCCTGGGGAACACTGGTTGTCCTGACTTCTGAGATGTGTCCTGCACATGAGTGTCCTTTACTTTACAGATCAGGAGACAGACCTCACAGTGGACCCTACTGTTGTGACCTTGGGGAATTCACCTAAACTGCCCAAAGTTAGTTCCTTCTCTGTGAAGTGAGGGCCACTAATAGTTCCCACCTGAAGTTTTCCTAGAAGGCAATGGCACCCCACTCCAGTACTCTTGCCTGGAAAATCCCATGGACGGAGGAGCCTGGTGGGCTGCAGTCCATGGGGTCGCTAAGAGTCAGATACAACTGAGGGACTTCCCTTTCACGTTTCACTTTCATGCATTGGAGAAGGAAATGGCAACCCACTCCAGTGTTCTTGCCTGGAGAATCACAGGGACGGGGGAGCCTGGTGGGCTGCCGTCTCTGGGGTCGCACAGAGTCGGACACGACTGAAGTGACTTAGCAGCAGATGTTTTCCTATGAGGATTTAAAGGAGAAAAAGCCCATGCCCTACTTTTGTAACAAAGTTCCAAATATCAATGCTGAAGATATTTACAAAGATACATTTTTTTTCTTAACAGGTAACCATTTACTACGTGGTAGACATTTTTTTCGAACTGTGGTGTTGGTGAAGACTCTTGAGAGTCCCTTGGACTGCAAGGAGATCCAACCAGTCCATCCTAAAGGAAATCAGTCTTGAATATTCTCATTGGAACAACTGATGCTGAAGCTGAAGCTCCAATACAATGGCCACCTGATGTGAAGAACTGACTCACTAGAAAAGACCTTGATGCTGGGAAAGATTGAAGGCAGGAGGAGAAGGGGATGACAGAGGATGAGATGGTTGGATGGCATCACCGACTCGATGGACATGAGTTTGAACAAGCTCTGGGTATTGGTGATGGACAGGGAAGCCTGGAATGCTGCAGTCAATGGGGTCACAAAGAGTCAGACCTGACTGAGCGACTGAACTGATTGACTGATTGGACATTTTCTTTCCTGGGCATCATATACTTTTAAATATATTCTTACAGGTTACAAGAAGTTTAGAACATTGCATTGACAGAAGATGACATATTTTACGGCAAAATATTAGAAAAGGGATACAATTTTGTGATTATTCAATGTTTCATTGCTTGATTTGAACATAAGAATGAAAAAACAACAACAAGAAAATCATCAAGACAGGTCTGGCTTTAAGACTTTGGTTGTTATTGTTCAACTTTTTTCTGTACTGGAGTGCATCTAGGCCTTTGGGCTGTAAAGAAAGCACAGCCATTTCAATGACCTTTAGCTTTCGTAGTTGTCCCTGAAGCTCCACTGTGACAACATCTCCAAAGACCCAAAGCTAATTCCCAGGGTGTTTATCGTCAGCCTGGGGACGAGCAGACATGGGAGCCCTCACGTCACCCGGGAAGTGAGCAGGCAGCTGGGAAAAGAGGCAAAGATGTGGAAACACTCTGAGGCCTAGAGAAGCAAGAAGGCAGTTCTGAATCTGAATTTCCCAGGAAAATGAGCTGCAGGGTGAGTTTATGGACTTTGCTGACAGCCCTCGGTTGCTGCTGCTGCTAAGTCGCTTCAGTCATGTCCAACTCTGTGCAACCCCCTAGACAGCAGCCCACCAGGCTCCCCCGTCCCTGGGATTCTCCAGGCAAGAATGCTGGAGTGGGTTGCCATTTCCTTCTCCAATGCGTGAAAGTGAAAAGTGCAAGTGAAGTCGGTCAGTAAGTGTCCGACTCTTCTGACATTCAAATCTCCTGCAACGTGGAGGTGTGAGAAGCCCTTTCAGAGTGTGAAAGCATCATATCCGGGAGACCCCAAAGCCTGGAGAACAGCTGGGTTTGCACTTTCACAAAGAGCATGTGGTCCTAGGAGATTCACTTCTCCATGTGAACCCCACAGTTTCGGCTTCCAGCCCCTCCTGCCCTATTCCTGAAAGCACAGTGTCTGGGCACCAGGTCCTCAGGTCCTGGCCTCCAGTGTTCTTGGTTTGAGGCTATGAGGTCTGAGTTTAATGTAAATGCTTAGAATCAACTGCCAAGCGGCTGGTTAGAGAATTCATACCAAATTGGCAGAGCACCTGGGGATTTACCAGCAGTCTCGGTGGGACCAACACGATTTTGTTTTTAATATTCATTTATTTGGCTGTGCCAGATCTTCGTCGTGGCCCTTGAGCTCTTCCATCTTCACTGTGGCATGTGTATTCTTTAGCTGCGGCGTATGAACTCTTAGCTGCAGAATGTGAGATCTAGTTCCCTGACCAGGGATCGAACCCAGGCCCCTGCACTGGGAGCCCAGAGTCTTAGCCACTGAACCACCAGGGAAATCCCAGAACCAGCACAATTTTGATGTTTCCTCCCAAGAAAGAGAAACCAAGACAGGGTGCCCCTTGCCACTCAAACCTACTCAAATCCTCCAAGCAGCAGCGAGCCATCCTCAACAGCCACTGTCTAGGGTTTAACCAGATGCCTGCTAAACAGTTGGAAAACAGCAGCTATAGGAACAAATAAAGAAGAAAAGGAAAGGAAGCTGAAAAGAGAGGGCAGGAGAAAGTGGAGAATTTATAAAAGAGTAGCTTAGAATTGCTCAGTGAATGTAATGATTTTACAGGAAGCTGATGGTTGGTCTTTACTGGAGGAAGAGGTAATTTTGCTACAGAACCTCTGCTCAAACCTCAGGTTTGCCGGTGGAGGCCAAACACGCCCCAGACCCCTTCCCTTAGAGCCATTCAGTGAATCCGGCATTGAGAATCTCAGCTTCCCCATGAAACCCGCAAGCAATTATCTCGGATTAGCAGGTGATCAGAACGGGCTTACCCCAAGTATTGTTTTCTAAACCCAGAGGGCTGGTGAAATTATTATCTGGTAATAACTCCAAAAGCCTTGTAGCTGGTAACATTTGTTCAAACTGGGGAGGAGAAATAGAAGGCCGTGACAGCATGGATACAGTCATTGTTCTAGTTTAATAGCAGGATAGAGTTTAAATGGAATCGGCGATATTTGTTTTTATTTCAGAAAAATGCATGAGGACCCCAAGAAGAGGGCCCCGCCTTAGCTCTTGGGTAACTTCTCTGAACCAGGTGCATCAGGAAAGGTTTTACAAACTTAAGGTACTGATTGATGGCTCAGAACAGCTCAGACTTACCTGTTTACATCGCACGGTTATGCTTCACATGGTTCAGGAAGACTGAAAGGAGGGTGTCCAGATGTTTAAAGCAGACTAGCTCACCCTCTGAAAGACAGTCAAGGAATGGTAAGTATTGGGTCAGAGATAATAAAAGCTAGTCGGTTAATTCGGGGACTTTCATTTCAATCACATACTAACCCATGTATGTTTTAGGAGATAAAATCATATATGCAAGTGAAAGTCCAGAAAAATCATAAAGAGCTGTAAAAAAAAAAAAAAAGAAAAATGAGGTCATAATCATTGTTAAATGTTTTCTAGGCCATGAAAAAAGAGGTCCAAGCGACAGGAACAGCTTTCTTATCAAAAGGATACTGTATGCACATTACTTCCAGTGAAATTAAGGCTGCTAGAAATGCTTTCTTCCTTCAGACTCACACATCATTCTGTTTAGAAAATGGACTTTTGACTGCCCCAGTCTGTTATGATGTGCTTGGTGCCTGGGGCTCATGAGTGAGAGTTCCTCCTGAAGACAGTGATATAGAGACCCCCCAACTCATAGCTTCTCCCAATTAGGCAGCCTCCAGTCCCTAGGTCCACTTACCTGAAAGGGAATAATGTTTGTGTCTAACTCCGGGATTTGCTTCTGTGGTTGGAGAAAAAAAAAAAAATCTCACCTAAAACTCCTTCATTCTCAATAATGAAAACATCAGGTCATTTTTATTATGCTGTCTGCAAAATTTACAGATTTGGGCAAGCGAGGGAGATACAGATTACTTACAGCCTGAGCAGGCGCTGAGGACACCATCGGGTTTTGTTTTTTTCGAAAGAACGCTGAACACAGACCTGGCTCAATGGCGCCCCCAGGTGAACGCGTGCAGACCTGCAACGTGGTCATTTGGACTGGAAGGCGTCTTCAGAGTGCACCAGAGGGTGGTCTCAGACCTGGCAGGGACCGATCTGGTGGAAAGGACGCTGATGTGGACGCTGTGCGTATTCTCGAGACTCAGGGAATGCTCTGAAGGCTGATAAGTGAAAACAGGCTGAACACATCCAGTGGGCATTTTCAGCCAGCAATTCACAGGGCCGGGCACATTCTTATTCCACAGGGCACGGCAGATTCCGTACAGGGTCCCACTCTTCTCACTTGTTGCTGGACCTGCTTTCTGATGCCAAAGTCTGTTTCTATCATGCAGTGGACAGCCCACTCTGTGACCAGCCGGCTCCTCCCGTCCTCCCCACAGCAGTGACAGTCTCCCTCCTGCAAAAGTGTGTGGTACCCACAGGCTCACTCCATCCTGTGCGGTTTTGATCTTCTGAACAACAGCACAAGGATCCAGGTGTTGGCTTGTACGATTTTTGGAAGATACAGCTTCCTCTAAACCAGAGGTTGGCCAACATTCACTGAAGAACCTGAGTGGAAATATAAATATTTTAGGGTTGCATGTCAAGAGGGAAAATTCGAGAATATTATCTGGGGGGTATATGCAGCCATTTGGGGCTTCCCGGTGGCTCTGATGGTAGAGCATCCGCCTGCAATATGGGAGACCTGGGTTCCATCCCTGGGCTGGGACAATCTCCTGGAGGAGGAAATGACAACCCACTCCATTGTCTGGAGAATCCCCATGGACAGAGGAGCCCCGAGGGCTACAGTCCATGTGGTCACAAAGTCAGACATGGCTGAGCAACTAAGCAATCATAAAATACAGCCGTTTAAAATTTTGCCATTTAAAACCATTGAAACTCATTCTTACTAAGCCATGAGAAAGTAGGCGACTGGGGGGATTTGGCCGAGGGGTCATAGTGTCCTGATCCCTGTCTTCGCTTAGGATTTCTTTTGCAGATTAATGTATAACATTTTATGACTCAATGCTATTGCAAGCAAGGCAGGTTTGTTTGTTTTTTTTTTTTCCTTGCTTTCTTTTCAAAATTACCCATCTTCACAGTGGGCAGAGACAGCACTGTCCTTCACTCCCTGGGACAGAGTTTGGCCTCCTAGATCATGCAGGGGTAAAGAGGCGGCGTATTGGCTCTGCTTACTTCCTGATTACTTGTTGTCCACCAGTGAAGTTGGATGTCAAGGCCCCATCTCTGAATGCACTTAACATTTCATTGGTGAAAAGAGGGGCTCATCTGAGGAGGTGATAGGCAGATGTTAGCCCAAAGAACAGAGGCTAGGTATGGGCTGCAAGACAAGTCTGGGTGGCTCTGGAGCATCCTGGCCACAAATAATTGAGTCATGGATTAGTTCACTGAACTGATGCTGACTGAGCTGCTGTGTGTTTGCACTGTGCTGGATACTGGGAAGACAGCCCTGAGCAACAGAGGATTTCCACATCTGGAGTCTGCATTTAAGTAAGACAAGGCAGATAACACATACGTGGACAAAAAGTCAAGAATGCTATCAAATGCTGATGTGCCTGGAAGAAGGTGAAACAGGTGATGTAAGAGTGTCATCTGGTGGGGGTGGCAAGACTGAAGAAGGAGCTGTTCAGGAGAAAGAACAAGGAAGATAGAACCAAAGCGAGTTCAAAACCCTGGGGACAGGAACAAAGAGCCATCTAGGAATTTGGATCAGGAGTTGCTATCTAAAGTGGGATTTTCGGTGGATACAGGGCCACTGAGAGAGGAAGGATAGAAAAATGCTTCTGTAGAGTTAATTTTTCTAAATCCTCAGAAATGATGTGAGCAAGGGATTCTGTGGAAATAATTACTAGATTGGTGTGGTGAAATGTGTGCAGTAAGCTGAACACTAAGGACCAGAGGAGAGCAGCGAGTTTTTGTCCAGATTTTGCCTTGAAGGTGATGGAGAGCCAGCAGAAAGGCAGTGCATTTTGCAAGATTCACTTGACAGCTCTGGGAGGGGTGGAAAGGGAAAATGGAAGCTTATTATTTTTTTCTTTCTTAATTTGTAGCTCCTTCAATTTAATCAAAGGTTTGTGACTGGGACAGCAAACCAGCGAGAGCTCCCTCATTGTTTGTGGGGCTTGTTCATGCCTGGGTGGACCCCACTGCACGGCACCAGGTGAAGCCATTCCCAGTACTCATGACCTAGGCTGAGCTCTGACTTTGGGGAGCTGGAATTAATTCCACATGTGACCCAGAAAGCTCTGAGGTCCACAGAAGGTCCATAGGTGTCCCCAGATGTTAACAGCAGACAAAAGGAGAGAAGAAGAGTGGAGGGCATACCGCACACACCCCCACCCCTGCCCCCGGTGGCAGCCGGGTGAGGATCCTGCCTCTTAGGTGCTAGTCCTGGCTCAGAAACTAGTTAAGCTGTGTGACCTCTCGTGAGTGGCTTAACCTCTTTGGTCCTTGATCCCCTCTCCCTTTCACCTCATCCTCACCAGATTCCAGTAATACAGAGCAAAGTTTGGTGATGGTGTATGCCCAGGAACACCGCCTGGGAGCTTAAAATATACCAGTTCTTGGCCCAGCCCCAGACCAGCTGAATGGGAGTCTCAGGGGGTGGGACCCAGCTTACATTCTTGGAGAAAGAACGTGTTCCAGGTTTTGCTAATGTCCAGGTGGGGTTGGGAGGCACTGGCATTAGGCACAGGGCCCAGGGGGTGGCCAGCAGCCCCGGTCAACTCCCCGGCCAGGGAAGTGCCAATTTACAGATCATTTGCAGTCCTGAATAGTCTTTGGAAGGACTGATGCTGAAGCTCCAATACTTTGGCCACCTGATGCGAAGAGCCAACTCATTTGAAAAGACCCTGATGCTGGGAAAGATTGAAGGCAGGAAGAGAAGGGGATGGCAGAGGATGAGATGGTTGGATGGCATCACTGACTCCGTGGACATGAGTTTGAGCAAGTTCAGGGAGTTGGTGATGGACAGGGAAGCCTGGCAGGGGTCGCAAAGAGGTGGACACGACTGAGCGACTGAACAACAACATCCCAGTTCAACCACAGCGAGGTAACAGGAGCCTGGGTTCCGGAGCCAGTGGACTAGGTTGAGGCTGATGAAATCAATGAGGACCTCCGAGGAGCTGCGTGGAGGAACCCCCAGCCACGCGCCAGCGTCCTCACTTTCTCCCCTGTGCTCTGCCATCTAGCTCCGCCTCCCACACCCTGGGTGGTCACCTCACCCCGGGGGTGGTACCCCTGCTGTCCCGGCCAGGTGCCCCCAGTCCCAACTGCTACACACTGAAGGCAGACCAGCTTCTATCCACACCCTTCCTTGGATTTACACCCTCAATTATTTTAAACTGCATCTTATTAATGCTTCCCAGCTTCCAAAGTTCCATCCAGCAGGAAGACTGTAACAGGGAAGAGCCAATTCTGACTCCTTGTCGGATGTTTCTTTGACTTTACCCTGTGTTTTGTGATGCTTTTGGTAGTATAATCCTATATAGTAGCCTGCCTCAGGGAACCTACCCCTCGGCCTGAATGTTAAACTAAAATGCCTGTGTTCAGCCAACAGGGAGACAGTCTGACCCTGCCCATCTGAGAACGGCTATGGAAGAGGAAAAATGAACACATCTCCTCCTATTTTGCAAGATAAATGGTCAAGTTACTTTCCTTTCTTACCTCCTCCCCCTCTCTGTTCTATAAAAGTACCTGTCATCCAGACCCGAAAAGATGGTTCTTATGAAGACACTAGATGGCCATCTCTTCAGTCAGCCGGCTCATATTCCTTGCCTCAACACCTCATCTTCTCTCATCTTATCGGCCAGTCTCACATCAGAACAAGCTTGGACTTGGGAACAAGCCCTCACTGGCTGCTTCTCCTGACGTCTGAGAGTCGCCAGCATGTGATTTGAGCTTTAGGGAAGAGACTCCTCACCAGGAGCCGGGGAGGGACAAAAAGTACATGTCTCACCTTTTGAATCAGCGGCACTGAGGCGTGATTCACACACAGTGTGTGGGAGCTGGAGCCAAGATGGAGAAACCAGGGTTTCTGAGCAGAGCTTCCCCCTCGTGGGCACATGCCCCTATAATGGGTCCAGCTGAAATTTAGGGTTGCATTCAGGGGTCCTGGGGGGCCTGAGAAGTGCAATTCTGACAAATCTTGGGGGCTCCTGAAGCTGCTGGTGGGGAGCAGCCTGAGCAGTCTAGAAAGTGAGGACCCCAGGAGAACTTGGCCTCTGAGGACACCATCATCTCGATGCCAAGATCAGCTGAAGGCAGGCTGGGACCAGGGGATTCAACTGTGCTTGGAAAACCTCACTCAATGCCAAAAGCAGAAAGTGAGCCAGACAGGTTAAAGTTGATATGGGGACAGGCATTGACCAGCATCTGGGGAAAGGATTCTCCCCATTCTGCAGACAGAGAAACTGAGGCTAAGGGAGGTTAAGCACCCTAATCTAGGGCATGTGTATTTGCAAGTGGAGACAGGCTTGGGAACCGCACATCCAATTTTAAGTCCAGCACCCTCTGTCAGAGTTGCCTATCCTAGGTGTCTAAGAACTAGAACATGGGAGACCAGTGTGGGGAGGAAGGAAGGAAGAAGGGAGAGCGGTGGGAGCAGAGGAAGAAGGGAAGAGGTGTGTGGCTAAATCATTCTGAGCCTCTTTTCTCCTCTGTGAAATGGAGAGAATTGCTCCCTGGAGGTTCAACTGGCTAATCTTCAGAGAGCCACTAAAAATAAAAGTTTCCCCTTTAAGATAACGTAAATAAAGTGATTCTTGAACCAAAATTGTCAGGACTGTGTATGTGGAACACAGCAGGAATTTAATAAAGAACAGTCAAATTATGTGTAAGTTAGGACTCTTTCAGCTGGAGGAGAGAGATTTAGATTTGCTGAAGCAGGAAGTGGAACATGTTTGCTCACCTAGATGGGAATGCCCGCACAGAAGGATCCAGCAGCCCAGTGATGCCCTGCTCTCCCGCCACGGCCCCCTGTGCTTCTCCCTGTTGAATTCACTGGACCATTTATCCCACCTTGTAGGAAAAATGGATCCCTATAGCTTGATATTCCTTCTTGACTGCTCCAGAGACCACGTCTCTTTCGGCAGAAGACCTCTAATGGTGGGCTGAACAAAGCAGACAGAGGACTGCAGATGACTGTGAAATAGAGATCAGCTGATCACAGAGATCAGCTCTGTGTCTCCCAGATCAAGTGAGAACAGAGAGGGGTTAACTCTGGGGCACAGGGAACCAGGGAAGGGGCCGTCCTTCCCAGGAAGACAAGCACCAAAATAACGGGCAGGAAAGCAAAAATAACTTACTTCACTTTTAAATGATACACCTTTTAAAGCAAAACACAGGACATAACATACTTTATTTTTACCTTTTATTGAAATATAATCGATTTATAACATCCTATTACTTTCAAGTGTCCAACACAGTGATTCAATATTTTTAAAGCTATGAAAAAATACTTGCTATATTTTACTGTGTTGTACAATATATTCTTGTTGGTTATCTATTTTAAACATAATGGTTTGTATCTCTTAATCACTTACTCATAACTCATTCCTCCCACTTCCTTTCCCCACTAGTTTTTTTTTTTCTATGTCTGTGAGTCTGTTTCTGTTTTGCTACATATATTTTTTTTGCTATGCACAATCATTTTTTAGATTCTACATATAAGTGATATCATCCAGTATTTGCCCTTCTTGGTCTGACTTATTTCACTAAGTATGATATTCTCTAGGTCCATTCATGTTCCTGCAAATGGCAGAATTTCATTCTTTTTTATGGCTGAGCTTTATTCTGTTGTATATATTTACCACCTCTTCTTAAACCCGTCATCAGTTGATGGGCGCTTGGGTTGCTTCCATGTCTTGGCTATTGTAAATAGTGTTGCTATCAACATTGGGGTGCATGTATCTTTGTGAGTTAGTGGGTTTTTTTTCTGAATATATGCCCAAGAGGGGAATTGCTGGATCATATGGTAGTTCTGTTATTAGTTTTTCTGAGGAACCTCCATACTATTCTCCATAGTGACTGCACCAATTTACATTCCCACCAACAGTGTATGAGAGTTCCCTTTTCTCCACACCCTTACCAACAATTTGTTATTGGTAGACTTTTTGATGATGGCTATTCTGACTGGTATGAAGTAAAGGGCTGATGCTGAAGCTGAAGCTCCAATACTTTGGCCACCTGATGGGAAGAACTGACTCACTGGAAAAGACCCTGATGCTGGGAAGGATTGAAGGCAGGAGGAGAAGGGGACAGCAAAGGATGAGATGGTTGGATGGCATCACCAACTCGATGGACATGAGTTTGAGCAAGCTCCGGGAGCTGGGTGAAAGAAGGAAGGCTGGCGTGCTGCAGTCCATGGGGTCACAAAGAGCTGGACATGATGAGCGACTGAACTGAACTGATGAAGTGATACCTCATTATAGTTTTAATTTACGTTTGTCTAATAATTAGCAATGTTAAGCATCTTTTCATGTGCCTGTTAGTAGTCTGTATGTCTTCTTTGAAAAAATATCTATTAGGGCTTCTGCCTATTATTTTTTTAATTGGGTTGGGTTTTTTTTGTTTTTTGTTTTGTTTTTGTTTTTTTGGTTTTTTTTGTCATATGTATATGAGCTGTTAACGGGACTCCCTGGTAGCTCAGTTGGTAAAGAACCTGCCTGCAATGAGGGAGACCTGGGCTCCATCCCTGGGTTGGGAAGATCCCCTAGAGGAGAGCATGGCAACCCACTCCAGTATTCTTGCCTGGAGAAACCCCGTGGACAGAGGAGCCTGGCAGAATACAGTCCAAGGTGTCTCGAAGAGTCGGACACAAATGAGTGACACAGCACACACATGAGCTGTTAATACTTTTTAAATTTTAACCCCTTATCAGTCATATCACTTGCATATTTATTTTTTTCTCATTCAGTGATTGTCTTTTCATTCTGTTAATGGTTTCCTTTGGTGTGCAAAAGCTTTTAAGTTTAATTAGGTCCCATTTGCTTATTTTTGATTTTGTCTCCGTTACTGCAGGAGACGGACCCCAAAAGATATGGCTATGACTTAGGTCAAAGGGTGTTCAGCCTGTGTTCTCTTCCAGCAGTTTTATGGTTTCTAGTCTCACATTTGAATTTATCTTTGTATGTGGTTTGAGAAAATGTTCCTCTTTTACATACAGCTGTCTATCAGCATTCTTTACTTTTTAACTTTGTATCTTTTTCAGCATAACACAAGAAGGTAGATTATAGGTATAGAATGTAGCAGCAAAACAAGAAAATAGAAAAAAAAGGTGGTGACCTTTTGGCATGTATTTTTGTTTTATGTGGCACATATTGAAGACAATACTGCAAATGATTTGAACTATGAGAAATTCAGACTCTACCTCTTGAAGAGTCCTAGGAAAGGGATTTTTTAAAGTGGGTACTTCCCCCATAATAAAGATGCTGGTCTCTGATGGTCTCTGCCCATCATTCTCTCACCCTTTAGTAAGCGTATTTTTTAGGGATCCCTCTGATGCATATTCCCCAAATTCCATCTCTGGGTTGATCTGAGCCCGAGCTGCAGAAGATGGAGTGATTAATCACTCATTCTCTCAACCAATGTTTACAGGGTTCCTAGAGGCAGCTCTCATGTGAAATGCAACCCCAATATTTAAAAGGCAGGAGAGCTTCCAGGTAACTCATATTTCTGTGTACAGGTTGGCCATTGAGTTACAGTCGTAGGAATGCTATAGTCATGTATGAATATTCATTGGAAGGATTGATGTTGAAGCTGAAGTTTCAATACTTCAGTACATTGGCCACCTAATGCAAAGAGCTGACTTATTGGAAAAGACCCTGATGCTGGAAAGATTGAAGGCAGGAGGAGAAGGGGATGACAGAAGATGAGATGGTTCAATGGCATCATCAACTCAAAGGATATGAGTTTGAGCAAACTCAGGGAGACGATGAAGGACAGGGAAGCCTGGCTTGCTGCAGTCCATGGAGTCACAGAGAGTTGGACAGGACTGAACACAACACACAGGAATGAACTGATTTCCTCCAGGAATCTCATTTTCCCTTTACCCTTCATAGGTAAGCACGCCAAAAGACTTCTGATTTTTGGATCAGTTCAGTTCAGTTCAGTCGCTCAGTTGTATCCAGCTCTTTGCAACCCCATGAATCGCAGCACGCCAGGCCTCCCTGTCCATCACCAACTCCCGGAGTTCACTCAAACTCATGTCCATCGAGTCGGTGATGTCATCCAGCCATCTCATCTTCTGTTGTCCCCTTCTCCTCTGCCCCCAATCCCTCCCAGCATCAGAGTCTTTTCCAATGAGTCAACTCTTCACATGAGGTGGCCAAAGTCCTGGAGTTTCAGTTTTAGCATCAGTCCTTCCAGTGAATATTCAGGACTGATTTCCTTTAGGATGGACTGGTTGGATCTCCTTGCAGTCCAAGGGACTCTCAAGAGTCTTCTCCAACACCACAGTTCAAAAGCATCAATTCTTCGGCGCTCAGCTTTCTTCACAGTCCAACACTCACATCCATACATGACCACTGGAAGAACCGTAGCCTTGACTAGATGGACTTTTGTTGGCAAAGTAATGTCTCTGCTTTTTAAAACCCTAAATTGGTTTAGCTGCTTGTGAACTGCTACCAGAGGGAACTTCTCAATATCTCTGTACTGAGTGAGTCTCTATTCTTTTCTGATCCTTCCTTAGATGTTGTCTGAATGCAGCACTAACTGGCTTACTTTTTGTACTTTTGCGGAGGACAGGATTTCTGTGGGTGTGAGAGTTGACCCCAGATTGATTCTGAGTTATATCATCAGTCAGCTATTAGTCTCCAGCGAATATGAAAGTTTCTGACTCATTGAAGAATTAAGTAAACCTCCCAGGACAGCTTTGGAAAATTCCACTGTGGACCACTTGGTGTGTGAAGACCTATTACCTGTCAGCCTATGTGACATTTGCTTTGGTGTGATATTCCAAAGACTCCAACCACAACCTTGTTCACTCAGGGGCTGTAAAAGTCACAAAATCAATAAAGACAAGTTTTGCAGGGTTTATACTCTGCCTCGCTCTTCCATCTAGGTCCCTTGGTTGGTGAATCCCCCATACAGAGTCTGTGTTTTCTGTGCTTACCCAGGCCCAGGTGCCAGGGTGAAGTTTGGTGACCTTAGAATTTATGTGTCCGCAAGCTGGACAAATGCAGAGATGGGAACTGGGTGCTGCTTGAGGGGCCCCATTGCCATTGCTGAAGACCATCCCCATGACCAAGGGAACCACTGAGGTCATGACAGGCTGACCTGGCCCCTCCAGGTATTTCAGGGCCAGTAAGAGCTTTAGAATCTCATTTTTCTAAAAAATGCATCTGGTCAGTTGCTTTTCTCATTTCAAGAGGGGTCCAGTTCCCTGCTTAACTTGGGGTAGAATCATGTATTATTCTTGTTGTTGTTTAGTTGTTCAGTTGTGTCTGACTCTCTGTGACCTCATGGACTGTAGTCCACCAGCCTTCTCTGTCCTTGGGATTCTTCAGTCAAGAACACTGTGTTACTCTACCATAGCTAACTGCCCCAAACACACGTCTTCCTTTCTCTTTTCTGGGTCATGTGTGTGATCCACACCCCAATTCTTTTGTAGGAGGTACATGACTTTGCAACCACCCATGACATGCTCTTGTACCAAACCCACAGCTGCCTTTGATCTTGACAAACCTGAGGGAGGTTAAGTACAATGTTAGGGACATGGCTGGGCCCTACGTTCTTTTTCTTTCTCTTTGAAGGTATTGACCTGATGGCAACTCTGCTCTAAGATGGAAATTGGAAATATAATGTGAGAGGAAGACTACTTTGCCCTGGTACTAAAACAGAGAAGGTTAAAAAATTTTTTCCAAACTTAGTCATAAATAATGAATTTGACAACTTTTATTATCTCACTTGAAAAGTTATCCATGTGTTAAAAAGGCTTAACATCATTTGGGGCTCAAAAATAAATGATACATTCCTCACAAGCAGAAAATGTTCTATCATTGGACAGCCAAGAACATTAAAAAGGGTTTACAACACGTCAGATGATTGTGAGAGTTTCTGGACTTGATGCTGAGGATGTCAAGATAAGGGAGATGTTTAGATAACATTCGAATCAGTTGGTTGAAAAATATGACTTTTATAACTCAAAAGATTCTATCATATTAAAACAAAAATGCCATCCTATTGAAAGTCTTGGTGTTATTTGGCAAACTCTTTGCTTAAACTGCTTCAATTTGTATAATTCTGAAAACAGTTCTCCAAAGATACAACCCTGGATTCCCTTTCCTCATTGTTCTGACAAATATTATCATTTCTAGTTTTCAGCTGTAATTGTACAACAGGATGCTTGCACCTCACAGATGGAAGTTCCCTGCCCCATCTTTCTTTCACTGTTACTTTCAACAGTTTGGAGATTGTGTTGAGGTTAAATCAAAAATCAAAACCTTGTCACTGATGTTTTGCTTTCCCTTGGGGGAGCATGCAGTGGGCTCGGCTCAGTCCTGACAAGGTAATGAAAGTCATTCTAATTTTTATTTAAGAAAAAGCAATTTTCATAAATGGTGTACCACTAATGGATCGTGATCATCTGTAAGCCCCACAGCAAATTACTCTTAATCCAGTTTGCTGTGTTGCCTTACCTGAGGGAAATAAGACCCACCCTTCCTCTGGGCTGGCATACTGTTCCCAGAGACTTCTTCAATATATATTAATCCCGTCATTTATCTTTGTCAACTGAGAACAAAAATAATTTGCAGAAGAGTAAACAGAAGCCGGTAGGAGAAGGGAGCTCGCATTATTAAATGGCGGAAAGCAGGTGCTCGCAAAGCCAAGCTTATTTTTATTGCAAAACTTGAGTAATTCTCCTTCTGCATCTGTGCATAGTAAATACAAGCCAGGGGGAAAAAATCTCATATTTTAGAGGAAACTGAAATCACTTCAGCTGAGGAAAGAGGGCCGGTACTGGCCTCATGGCTTGATTTTTTAAATCAATCTGAAAATAGGAGATGAATGCTCTCCAAAGGGCAGAAGAGATAAAGGAAGGGGTGAGAGTTGAGGGGAATGTCCATTTGATTTCAAAGATGCAAAAATAATAAAATATACATCCAATCATCAGTTTTCTGGACCAGATCTGGGTCTTGACTATGTCTTCCCTTTTACTCACACTTTCCTGATTATTAAAATCATATTAAATCATTTAATGATTATTAAAATCTTTAAAACTATTTCTAAAGCCGGTAATCATACTCATACTAAGCAGTATTAACTTCATTAATAATGACACGAATAATGCTACTAATACTAAGAACACTAATCGTGACTTAGCCACCAGCTGTCAGACTCCGTTATAAACATTTTGAGATTGTCCTCAACATTGCCCCAATAAGGAAGAAGATAAATGAGGGTCGGAGAGGTTAAATGAACCTCTCATGGCTAAACTTGCCACAATAGTCAGGAGCACATGCTGTGTGTCAGATGCTAGCAACCAAGCCTTTAGGGAGGTTTTACGGCTTACCCCCAGTTTACAGATGAAGAAACCGAGGATTGGAAAAGTTTAGACACATGCATTGACTCACAAGGTAATTGAAGGAGTTGAATCCCAGACTCAGGTCTCCCTATCTGACCACTCCACTAGTGTGCTGTTAAGTCAGGAGCAATTTTTAAAAAATTTTTATTGGAGTGTAGTTGATTTACAATGGGGTGTTAGCTTCTGGTGTATAACAAAGTGAATTAGTTATACACAGACATATATCCATTCTTTTTTTTAGATTATTTTCCCATATAGGCCATTATAGAGTATTTGAATAGAGTTCCCCGTGCTATATAGTAGGTCCTTATTAGCGATTTTCAAATTGAGGCTCATAGGCTGTGAAATCCATGTTCTTCCCCTTGTTCTGTGTGTCTCATTAAGGAAAACACAAAACAATACAAACACTCTTGGGCATTTCAAAAACCCCAAGATGAACCCAGCTCAGTGCTACCGCCAAGTAGATCTTGGAGAACTGCCATTAGGCACCCAGCCGCATCCGCTCGATGCACCACCATCACCTCCTAGTTCTTGGAGCTGTGGTTTCTGCCTAACATTGCCAGTGGTCTCTCCTGGCAGTGACTCAAACCCCATCTCTAAGAAATTTCAACTAAGAGGTGAACATCTTAGCTGCAGAGAAAGTGAGCAGAGAGCTGTAAGCTGCTATCTTAACGTGGAGGCTTTTATTTTAAGCCAAATGAAATTGAACTGTAAGAATATAAAGCCTGGGTTAGGTAATTCTCTCTAGAGTTGGGTTGATGGTAGGGTCTCAGGCACACCAGTCTTCATATAATAATATATGTGTTCATGAACCCTTTCAGTTAATAACAGTTTATGGAGGGTCAAACACTGGGGAAAACCAAGTGAGATGCGGAAGATCAGAGAACTTCCCTGGTGGTCCAGTGGCTAAGACTCCACACTTCTAGTGTCGGGGTCCCGGGTTCGGTCCCTGTCCAGAGAGTGAGATCCCATGTGTCAAAACCAAGAGCCCACATGCCACAACCAAGATCTGGTGGAGCCAGATACATAAGTGAGTGTTTAAAAATTAAAGACAGGTCATTTCTTAAGAAGTTTTAAGTTTATTTTATCCAAATTAGCACAAACCACTGAGCCTAAATAAAAAGTTATGTGGGCACAAACAACTGGTCTTCCTCTTTTGTCCATCAAGGTGGGACTGCAGATCAGCAGGTTTGGGGATTCAGATAACTTAGCAGGTGGGCTTAGCAGAAGAAGTAGTCCTTTCCTAGGCTACTGGTCTTGGGTACTCTTTAGTTAAAAGGAACTAAGCAAACAGTACATCTGATTTCTGTGGAAAAAGCTCTTTTCATTTGGAAAGACCTGTCTTTAAATATCTGTACCATCAAATAGTTTCCAGGGGCATCATATCCATCCATCACATGCAACTCAGAATATCCTAACAAGGCTCCAGGTGTGTCTTATTTAGCACACATTTCACTTTTAGGAGAAGCCAGTCAAAGACCAGAACCCCCCTTGCATTTCATAATGACTGGATTCATCCTTAAGGAGCACATCTGTGCTGGTAATGCCCTGGAGGGTTTTCCACTGGGGAGAAGTGCAGTACAGCTTGAGTTTGGTGAAGGAGGAGTCTACCTTCCATGAAGAACGGGATATGGGCTATTTAGATCAATCTCAGGAAATGCTGGTACAGGAGTTAAGGTGTGGGCAGGGATGTTCTTACACCCTTGCCCAAATACCTGTGGGATAATAATTCAGTTTCCTCCAGGAATAAGAGCACCCCAGGCTGAAGAGGTGCACTGCTGTACAGTGCATGGATGTGTCCTTTGGAAAACCAGTGTCCCCTGTTCATGTATTTAGTACTCAGAGCAAGGGAGCATGGAATGAAAAGAAGTCGAAAGGAAGGTGGGCGACGCGGTACCGATGGTTGTCCACTTGTGAATCTGGCATTTGAAGTAGCGATTATCTAAGAACATGGTTGAGCTGCGCAGAGGTGTGCCGCTAACCTGCAGTCCTGTCTGCCCAGCAGGATGAAGGCATGTGGTGACAGGTGAGTCGGCTGTAGCCGATGGATGGTCACTGTCTGCCGATCTTGCAGTTCTGCTACCGGGGTCATCTAAACACTGAGTGCAGGCCACTTCCCAGAGCATTCTCAATATAAACATCCATCAGAACAACCCGCCAAGGCTCATCTCTGCAGCCTCATGGTCACCTCCATCAGTCTGGATTCTGAGATTACATATTTGCGATATAAGAAGAGTTCTCAGGCTTTTGAAATTTTACTCTATGTCTGCTTCTGCCAAGTTTTTCACAGAAATACCTCACAGACTCTAAAGCAATCCTTTCAGGCAGTTCTCGAAGTTTCCATCATGCAGACGTGGAGAGGGCTGTAGAGAGAGGTTAATCAGCTTAGCCAAGATCACGCAGTGAGGGAGTGACTGGTGGGAGCTTACAACCAGATCTGTCTCTGAGCTGTGAGCCAGGCAAAGTTACCTTGCACACAGTAAGATGTCTACCAGTAAGTATTTTGGAATGATTTTTAGTAAGCTTCTAAAGTCTCAACTCTTAGTCTTAATCATCACTGGTCTTGACTTTCCAAATAGAAATCGTGACTATTACTCTCCTCTCATTTAGCAGATGGCATGAAGGTCCCATTAGGAACCCTATTTTTTATGATTTCATTCATTTTTAAGTTCCAATTCACTCTTCCAGGAGATATTTACTCAGCAGATACAGGGTTCCAGGTTGTGGTCTAGGCACTGGGGATGCAGAGGAGCAAGGTGGACACACGCCTGCTAGCGGAACAGACATTTTAGCGGAGTGTTATTAATACTAGGAATCAGGCTTATTGGATGAAGGGCATCTCCTCATCTGGTTCCAATGAAGGGTCAAAATCCCATAAAGCATCTAGGTTTGACTTCAGAAATTCATTATACATTTGTTCTTGTTGTTCAGTCTCTAAGTTTTCCAATTTTTTGCAACCCCATGGATGGCAGCACCCCAGGCTTCCCTGTCCTTCACTATCTCCTGGAGTTTGTCCAAACTCACGTTCATTGAGTCGGTCATGCCATCCAACCGTCTCATCCTCTGTCATCCCTTTCTCCTGCCCTCAATCTTTTCCAGCATCAGGGTCTTTTCCATCAGATGGCCAAAATATAGGAACTTCAGCTTCAGCATCAGTCTTTCTAATGAATATTAAGGGTTGATTTCCTTTAGGATTGACTGGTTTGATCTTTTTGCTGTCCAAGGGACTCTCAAGAGTCTTCTCCAGCCACACAGTTCAAAAGCATCAATTCTTCAGCACGCAGCCTCCTTTATGGTCCAACTCTCACATCCATACGTGACTCCTGGAAAAAACATAGCTTTGACTATATGGATGTTTGTCAGCAAAATGTCTATGCTTTTTAATACACTGTTTAGGTTTGTCATAGCTTTCTTTCCAAGGAGCAAGAGTCTTTTAATTTCATGGCTGCAGTCACCATCTGCAGTGATTTTGGAAACTAGGAAGATAAAGTTTTCCACTGTTTCCACTTTTCCTCCATCTATTTGACATGAAGTGATGGGACTAGGTGCCATAATCTTCATTTTTGAATGTTGAATTTTAAGCCAGCTTTTCACTCTCCTCTTTCACCCTCATCAAGAGGCTCCTTAGTTCCCTTTGCTTTCTGACATTATATATTGCCCATCTGCAACTCAAGGAGAGGGGTCTCACCAGAAACCAACCCTGCTGGCACCTTGATCTTGAATCTCCAGCTTCCAGAACTGTGAGGAATCCCCCAGTCTTCTGTGAACCTCTGTTATTATGGCAGCTGAGCCTCTGAGTGCTTTCCCACTTTGTGCCTCACATTCCAGGCTCATTTTTGACCTCTCCTTGCCCCAGCCATGTCTCTGAAGATCCTGGATTCCTTTGAGTGGACAATGGTGTCTGGTAGCTGACCTCCTGGTGTCAGGTTCCACATTACTTGAGGATCTGTTGCCTCAAGACCTTCTCAGCAGACAGAACTAGGACAGATGGATGCTGCTTTCAGAGGAAGATCACACATGCCTGAAGCTTCTTGAGTCTAGTTTCTTGCTGTCAAGTACAAGGTGCTGATTCCTTCGACAGCTGGTTCTGCTAATTTCTCATTTATCAGACCATAAAGAGTTCAGACCTATATTCAGCGTGTGTGTGGAAACCATCTCTCAACACACGTACGCACTGTGCACTTCTTAAACACACTCCATTATGTCTGACACAATTACACAAATCCAGTTGGAGAGGGAGCAGGGGCTTTATTTATTTACTTTCCACGTGAACATCCCTTCTGCATTTGAAAGTCCAGATGCCACACACTGGCACGTCAAATGCTGACAGATTTAAATGCTGTTGAAATGGGTGAAAAAACAGAGAAGGGCCTTGTGAAAATAAGAGCACAAGAATCTCCAGTCTTGGTGGGGGGCAGGAGAGGGTAGGGGAGAGTACAGGGAAGTGGGGAAAGCGCTCAGGCTCACCACACTAGCAGACTTGGCCTGCGTCTGGAGCAAAGATGTGGCATCCTAGGAGGCCCACCAGGAGCTCAGGCTGAGAGGTACTGGGATCCCCCACCTTCCACTGATGGGAAACCAGTTACCTGCTGGCCTTCGGATAAAAGCTTGTGGGGCCAATACTGGGGACATTGCCTGGGGGTTGATATCAGCGGAAACAAAGGATTGGTGACTTACCTTGGTCACTCTTATGTTAAAACTAATGGGAGGGCGTTCAGGAAAGGTTACTCCTCCCCTTAAAACCACGAAACAAAATACAGAAGAGACACAGTTCTTTTATCTGCTGCATTTGAGCCTCAAAACACCCAGATCAGAGACAGTTTTGAATAAAACACAAAACTGTTGTGAACATCTTCATTGTAATGATGCATAGATTTTTGTTAATAATGCTCTATGATCATTTGTTTCTTTGAATCGAGGGCCAGCACAAGACAGTCACCCTCCCCCTCTAGGGCTGAGATTAAATTCTTAATCTTGCACCATCTACACCCTCTAATTCCTGAACTTGGTCCCAGTTCAGGTCAGCACTTTCTTATAATCACCATCACTGTGATGGCCTTGGGGCTGCATGTTAACAAACACTCCTGCATGATTTTGCTGTATATTTTTTCTCATTGATAGATTAACGGAAAGCAAGCCTGCCTTTTAGCCCTAAGGGTTTCCGCATTGGCTCAGATGGTAAAAATCTGCCTGCAATGTGGGAGAACCAGCTTAGATTCTTAGGTCAGGAAGATCCCCTGGAGAAGGAAATGCCTATCCCTTCCAATATTCTTGCCTGGAGAGTTCCATGGACAGAGAAGCCTGGCAGGCTATAGCCTATGGGGTCACAAATAGTTGGACACAACTGAGTGACTAACACTTTCACATTTTTTTAAGCCCTAATATTTTGTCCAGAGTGCACAGGGCACTGTGCTTGCTTTTCTTTGCAAGTCCATTGTACAGAAGATAAAGTACAGCATCTCTTTGAGTCAGTCTTCCCGTGTCTCCCACATCCTCAGATGTGCAGAGCCCAGAAGCTGAATCAAGTTTTGTTTGGCACAAGCACCTGGCATGTGGCCAAGGCTGAGGTCTGGGGCATTGAGGGCTGACCAGAAGTCAGGTCCTCTCTGGGGTGGAACTTAGGGTACCTCAGCTCTGTTGCTGATGCCCCGATATTCACTCACATGAGGAGAACTCAGACTGAGCATGTTTGCCAGGTTCCCCCTCCGCCCCAGCGGTTTCCCATCCCTGCCCTGGGGGAGGGACATAAAGTGGACTTACATCTGTTTAGTCTTCTTTAGGGTAAAGTCCCCACTGTTCTCTGATCCAAACAAATAGATAAAGGTTAGTGGGCATCTTTCATCATTGCTATTGCCAAAATCCTCAAGATTTGCCCCAACAATTCTTCTGACACAAACCTATGTCTGCTAAGAGAAGCTGCCTTGCGTTGAGGTCTCCAACTCAATTTGGACTGAGCAGAGTCACTTTTCTTACAATCGAGCGGTTTTGATGGAGGGATTGGGCCATGAAGATCAGCTCCAGCTGCCCAACGGAGTCACTGTGAGCCCCTAAAAAAGGCAAGGAGGCCCAGCCAAGGAGATTCTGCTTCAGTTTGTCTGGTGTGGACTGTTAGGCATTTATTTTCAAGTGGGTATTATTTTAACATTTTACTTTTTAATAAAGGAATATTCCAAATATATAGAGGCACACTGTGAATACATAGCACATATCCTTGGACCTGCCACCTAGACTTTGCAACATACTCCTTTGCTTTGGGTAGGGAGGAAGAGGGAGGGAAGAAAGGAAGGAGGGAGGGAAGGCAAGGCAGGGGGAAGATGTAAAGATAAAGGAATGAAGAAAGGAAAGGAAATACTCCTGGTGTCTCACTTGGGTCAAGTTCTATGGTCTGTATTTTCTATTCTCTATTTCATTTAAATCTCTTACAAGATGGGAACAGGTAGGAATATTGCTTCTTGATTGGGTAACCCCATTCTAAGGTCACACAGCTACTAGGAGGCCCGTATACTTAAACCCTACCTGTTCTGGCTGCAGAGCCCCTGACCTCTTTCCTCTACCTTGCTGAGAGGACCAGGAGCCCAGGAACAGGCAGACAGATGTCTATGCACTTGGTGAGGGGACCTCCAGCTCAAATGCATTCCATGGGGCCTGACTGGTCCCTCCCAAACCACCCAGGACTTCAAGTCACAGAAGGAAGGATGAACAGAGTTGGGAACCATCATGGCTGTGCTTTTAGACAAGAGTCCACTCATGTGCGACCAAGGGCACCTGACATTGCTGGGTTTCTATGAGGCTCTGGGCAGTGGGTCCTGAGGATGGTCTTTCTACCTGCTACAGAATAGGGTGGGGGTCATATCTCCACTTCAGCCACAGTCCAGTGACCCCTACTGCCTTCCAGCATGGGTAGCCAGGACCTCAGCCAGAATCTGTATCTATTCCACTTTGGCTGAGGAAGCAGCAGAGGCCAGGATTAACCAGGAAGGATAGATGAATATAATCAGTGCTTGCTGAGCATCCACTGGGTTCTGAAAATGAGCTATGAGAAAGAGACAGGTAATGGAGGGTTCCTGATGGTGGATACAGGGACTAGAGAGCCCCATGCAAGTGGATATTCTAGAACATTCTCTGTCACATGAACAAAGACCAGGGAGGCAGGATCTTCAAGGGGAGGCCAGCACTGCCTAGGCCATGCCTAGTCTGGTCATTCACCGTGTCAGGTGGCAGGGGAATAATTTAAGACCTCCATTGTCTGCCCTGCCCCTGTATCCTTCTCATTTCTTCTCTCTCCTCCCTTTTCTCCTCTGTACATCATTTTATTTCATTAAATGATAAACTGCTAAAAATCTTTCATAGAAAAGTATTCTCTATTTGAACTAAATTCAAGGCAACTGTTTAGGCCTCAGAAACGCAATGCTGATTTCAAAATAC
Organism: Ovis canadensis; assembly: GCF_042477335.2. Taxonomy (NCBI): domain Eukaryota; kingdom Metazoa; phylum Chordata; class Mammalia; order Artiodactyla; family Bovidae; genus Ovis; species Ovis canadensis. Next base: position 56,222,975 of record NC_091257.1, on the reverse strand, counting down.
TGCAAACGGTGGAGGAGCATGGGCACAATTACTGATACAGGAGGGATCTGATCATTGTCAAGATCCTGGTGAGGGCTACACGAGTGTGTCCCGCTGGGAAAGCACATGGGCTGAAAGCTTGGGACACAGCACTTCTCTACATCAGTGTGACACTTCCATACATTTACAAGCCTGGTGTGCTGCAGTCCATGGGGTCGCAAAGAGCTGGACATGGCTGAGCAACTGAACTGACTGATAGTGAATCGACACACCAAAAATGCCATGTCTCGTATTTGGGCATGAATATGTGGTTAAACGCATGAAACCATGAGGAAACTGAGGTCTAGGTTGGTCACATCTCAGGCTGAAGTCTGTGCGCTCAGGAAGTAGTGGGGACAAGCCAACGATCCTGGTCTGGAGTAATTCAAGCTTAGTCCTCGTGCTGAGATGCTTAACTTAGTAAGGATTAACTTAGTCCTTACCAAGGCGCTAACAAAGGGGCAACTTTGCAGTAACATGGAAGGACCTTGAAATTAGCATACTAAGTGAATGAAATCAGAGAAAGACAAAGCCCAGATGATATCACTGATGTGTGGAGTCTAAAAAATTGATACAAAGGAACTTATTTACAAAACAGAACTAGACCCACAGATTTCAAATGTAAATATATGGCTATCAAAGGGGGACCATGGGGAGATGTGATAAATTAGGAGATTGGGATTAACATGTATACACTACTATACATAAAATGAAGAAGGCAATGGCACCCCACTCCAGTACTCTTGCCTGGAGAATCTCATGGATGGAGGAGCCTGGTAGGCTGCAGTCCATGGGGTTGCTAAAAGTCGGACACGACTGAGCAACTTCACTTTCACTTTTCACTTTCATGCATTGGCGAAGGAAATGGCAACCCACTCCAGTGTTCTTGCCTGGAGAATCCCAGGGACGGAGGAGCCTGGTGGGCTGCCATCTGTGGGGTCACGCAGAGTCGAACACGACTGAAGCGACTTAGCAGCAGCAGCATACATAAAATAGATAATTAATAAAGACCTACTGTTTAGCACAGGGAACTCTACTCAATATTCTATAATTATCTATATGGGAAAGGAATCTGAAAAATAATGGATATATACATGCATAAATATATATATATATATACACATGCATATGTACATATAACCGATTCATTATGCTTTACACCTGAAACTAACGCAACATTGTAAATCAATTATATCCGAATAAACATCTTAAAAAATGCTAAGGTGAGGCTGCCAACTGAGAATCCTGCATCCAACCCAGGGCAGTGACCCTGCAGGAGACCACAGAACTCTTAACTCACCCCACCTGCTTGGACGAGTCACAAAACTAACTTGAGACATCACTGTTCACATATGAGCACTGCTCTAGAGTTGGTATGATCCTTGGTAAGGATACGAGATCCTTGGTAAGGATATGATGTCCTTGGTAAGATCTCATCCATGGTTTGAAAACACCTTGTGTGTATCCGAGGAGACAGCCTAGAAGGGAGGCCCTGGGGGCTGAGAATGGCCACAGGTGCATAGGACAGGAGGGACCAAGGACAGACTCTGTCCTGAGACCTGACTTCATTTCACCAGGCTGTTTAGACACACCCTCTCCTAACTTCTCACCCTTAACCATGAAGGGATTCAATACTCTCTCTCCACCCAGGGCCCACATGTCTTTCCTGACCCTGAGAGTGATTCTTATTTTGATCTTTGGACATCCCTGGGAGAGAGATGCTATAGAACAGGTGAAGGAAATTGGTCTCCCCTTGGACAAACAGGAGCCAAGGCTCAAAGGACTCACACCCAGCCAGGCAACCCCAAGTGAGGGCAGGGAGGAGGAAGCAGAGACCCAGAACCCTGGACAGGAAGGGAGGAGATCCAGCCACAAGCACACTCACCTCCACACTCTGCCACTGTGTTGGTTCAACTCTTGCACGTAGAGTCAAGGTGTGTATTTCATATGATGGAGGAGATTTTCTTATATAACCACTGTGTTACCATCCAAGCAAGGAAACTTAGCATTGAGACAGTGCTAACACGGATCCAAAATTAATTGAGCTCAAAATGAACACCATCAGTCTTAGGACAAGTACATCCTGTGGGTCCTGCAAGACATACTCAGTAGGATGCAGGGTCATTTCTGTGATGTTCCTGCCTCAAATGAAAGACATTGGAGAAATCCAAATGAAGTCATTCTACAGAATAACTGAGCTATGCTCTTCAAAACATCCGGGTCAAGAACCACAGGAATGGCTGAGGGAATGTCCACTTAAAAGGCAGCTAAAGTGCGATTGGATCCTGTACTGGGGGAAACGGCCAAAAAGGATGATGACACTTGACTTTAGTCTCTGGTCTAGAAAACAGCACTGTTTCAAATGGTCTAATAGTGGATAAGGCTTGAGGCCACGGATAAGATTTTTTTCCATAAAAAGTGAATGGATATTTAGTACAAACAGCAAATTTTAGTATTTGATGAGAATTTTAACCTGAGTCAAGTAAGAATTGTTGCTGTTGTTTAGTAGTTAAGTCATGTCCAATTCTTTGGAGACCTTCCAACCCAGGGATCAAACCCACGTCTCCTGCATTGCAGGTGGATTCTTTACCACTGAGCCACTTGGGAAGCCGTTTGCTAAAGGAAATTTCTGGTATTTCTTCTATTTTCCTAGTAAGCGGCAATGTGTGGAGTGACCACTAGGTGGCATACTAGTTCCAGTAGTTTCATCAGCAGGCTTCCCAACAGTTGTGTTGTTACTTACTCAGCGGTATCCACCTCTTTGTGAACCCAGGGACTGCAGCCCGCCAGGCTCTTCTGTCCATGGAATTCTCCAGGCAAGAATACTGGAGTGGGTTGCTATTCCTTCTCCAGGGGATCTTCCCAACCCAAGGATCAAACCTGTGCCTCCTGCCTCTCCTGAATTGGCAGGTGGATTCTTTACCATCTGACCCACCAGGAAAGCCAGCGGGTTTCCCAATGCGGAACTCCTTTTCTCCTGGAAAATGCTAATTGCTAGAGAAGCCAACTCAATCACCTCTCTAAATCTAAACAGAATGATTGGTTTGTGAAAATCTCTCATTGCATGTAATCTGAGCTGGCACTGGATTCTTTTCCATAAGAATGCTTGCGTCTTTCTCATTTTCGCAGATTTAGGTGCGTGACTAAAAAGAGGGGTAATATAGTATCAGTCACTCAATAGAACTACTGGCTTTTAAATATTTAAGATTTTTGTCTCTACCATTTCCTGGAGGAAAAGAAATGCACAATGAAAAGAAACAGAAATCTTTGAAACTCTTGTTTCCTGTGTTCTTGTGTATGTGTTGTTCGTGTGTTTTACAAAATCTCTTTCGCATTCACACCAAAGTTTCATTACGTTTTAAACTTTTAAGGTCTAATAATGAGTTATGATAACTTGATAAAATAACTATAATATGAATATAAATAAATATAAATGTCAGTTCAGTTCAGTAGCTCAGTCATGTCCAACTCTTTGCAACCCCATGGACTGCAGCATGCCAGGCCTCTCTGTCCATATAATATAAACATATATAATATATATAAAGTAAATATGTATGCAATATGAATATAAATAAATATAAAATGAGTATGAGAATATAGACAATCGCTAACTGAATATTAACACATTGAAAGGTTAACCACACCGTCCTCACATCTGATGTGGACTTGTCAACTACAAGTTGGCGCTTGCCATGGGCACTTGCCATCTACCCTTACAAGGATTAAATCAAGTGCTGCTGCAGCTGCTGACCTTCAACACCCCCTGAAAGGAGTTCAGGGTGGAGGACAGAAATGAGGTCCTCAGTCCTGGGTGAAAAACTGGCCAGCTAGGTCTTCAGATAGTTATATATTTTCAGGAGTCAATTTTATAGCCCCAATTCTTATATCTCTGCATATCTAGAAAAGCAGGAAAATTCTTCACAGTGGTAACTGTTCCTCAGGGCTAGCAAAAGCTTTACAAGATGAGTAGAAACCTTCTGGAAAAATACATGTGTGATCACATGTATTCCCACTTCATTAAAATCATGTCTATATTGGCTTTCTCCCCCTGCCTCTTGGGAGCAGTTTCTCAGAGCTCACTGAGGTGCTGTCTGCTGGACTGCAGTACTCACTTTGCCCCAAATAAAACTTAACTTGCAGCTCTCAAATTGTGCAACTTTTTTAAGCAGACAGATTGAAGGATCCTCTCTGGTCTGCTGGGACCATTTTTCCTTTTAGCACACCAAATTTTCTTTTACAAAATAGAGTACAAATCTGTTTGTGTGACTTAACGACCGTACTTAACAAGTTGGCTTTTAAGTGCCTTTTAATGCTTGGAGACGGAAATGGTAATCCACTCCAGTATTCTTGCCTGGAGAATTCCATGGACAGTGGCCTACAGTCCATGGGATCACAAAGAGTCAAACACGACTGAGTGACTAACACTTAGTGCTTGGCCCAAGTTCAGAAGCACTAGAAACCCTATATACAAGGTCCATCTCTTGACCAAGGTGTAGACCAAACTGTGGACTGTTTGTTCCTATAGCTGATTTCTGTTCATGATGTCACATGAATCACTCAGGTAAATAAGTGGTTCCCGAAACTTCAGTGGCATGTGTCTGACCCCCTAGAGTGGCGTAGAGAAGGAGACCAGAAGCAGTGGGGGCAGCCACAGCCTAACCTGTCTGTGGTATGCGCATAGCCAGGAATTCCAAGCAGATGGATAGAGCACCTTGGGGCTCCTGTGCCAAGTTCTTCAGCTGTATTTGCCTGTGCAGACACTAGAGGGCAGTGTTCAGAGTTACACTGAAAGTTCTGCTCCGGCTGAGAGTTTCTGCTCATTAAAGACACTTAGATGTGGAATCTGAACTATGACAGCAATGAATTTATCTACAAAACAGAAACAGACTCACGGACGCAGAAAACAAACTTGTGGATGCCACCGAGGAGGAGTGTGGGGAAGGATGGATTGGGAGTTTGGGACAAGCCAATGCAAACTATAAGGACCTACTGTACAGCACAGGGGATTATATTCAATATCCTGTGATAAAGCATAATGGAAAAGAATATGAAAAAGCATGTGTGTATATATATATATGTATATAAATCTGAATCGCTTTGCTGTACAGCAGAAATTAATGTAACATTATAAATCAACTATATTTCAATAAAATAAAAAATTTTAAGTTTTAAAAAAGAGACAGTGAGTATCTCTCAAATTAGGGGGAAACAAGACAACTTTTTTTTTCTCAAGCCTCACATAATTATAACTAAACCAAATAACTGTTTATTCTACTGCTTTAAGTGCAACAAAAAGTCTAATAAACTTGTATATGAATAACAACAAAATCCTTTTACTTTTGGCAAATTACAGTACCTGTAGGTGCAAATCAAAGACTCCATTCAAACCCCACGCACAAATGGCCTTGTGGATTCCACCAATAACTCTGTGCTTCTCCAGGGACTTTGAAGACTAGGGAAAAATATGGTTCACTTGAGCAAAGTGAAACCAACATGTTATTTCAAGACACTGAAGCCACAAAGCTTGCTCTTTGCTGTGGGGCCGAGCCCTGTGCAAATCTTTCTTGGCAGCTTCCAAATTCCCTGCTTCACAAACATCATGGCTCTCAAATGTGGGGCATAAAACAATGATCCAACGCACCTGCTAAGAAGGAAGAGGCAGGCAGCAGTGACTGGGGTGACAGACCAGGAGTCTGCATCTCACAGAGCATCTCAGGACCTGCAGACTGGTGTCAGTGAGCAGCTGTCTAGGCAGCCGCCACTTCTCATCATTAGTCGTGCTTCAGGTGCAGGTCACTTTCAAGGTTACAAAGTGTTTTCAAGGACATTTAGTGGCTCAAGGAGCCCCAGGGAGTACTAGCAGCTTCTTGGGAGACTTGCCCTCTTGTCCCCATGCGCCTTTCAGCAGGGACAGTTTTTCCTTCCTGAGTTTCACAAATAATCCATGTAAGAATCAGCTACTTTGAGGCTCAGTTGCAACAGAAAATCACAGCCAAAGAAAGGTAACCCAGTTACAAGACCATTTAAATGTTTGCTTCCTTTTCTCAAGCAATGCCCTAAGGCAGGGGTCCCCAACCTCTGGGAACTAATGCCTGGTGATCTGAGGTGGAGCTGATACAATAATAATAGAAATAAAGTGCACAGAAAATGCAACACACCTGGATCATCTCAAAATCCGACCTCCCCAAGTCCATGGAAAAATTGTCTTCCACAAAATGGTCATTGGTGCTTAGAAGGTTGGAGACTGCTGCTCTAAGGGATGGCACTGATATCTATTTCTTTAAAAGCTCTTTTTTTCATTCTCTTCACTTTCATCTCTTCTTGTCTGGACAGAAAAAAAAAAGTCTCTTGAGTACAGAATGGATTCTTGTCTTTCTTCCCTACTTCATTTATGTTCTTGCTATATTCTTTTATTCCTGACCAGTAATTTTATCTTTTGTCCCTTAAAGTACTTAGCCTCATTGACTTGTATAATTTTCTGTCCTGGGTTGTGCTCGGAGGACTACCCATGACCCTGATTCTTCGACATGGCCAATTGCCAGGTGCTCTGGGAGGACCAGAAGAGAGAAAGGATAGCGTGGTGACTCATCATTCAGCCACCACAAACAAATGCACTGAGCCTCAAAGGACATCTGGAGCCCATTTGTCCTTTACCAAAGGACATTTGCACAGGCGTTCCTGTGGCTAAGAAACATTTGAACGCATGGATATGCATTTTCTAAGTTCATTTTTACCATACTTTCGTTAGTTGTGTATCATTAATCCAAGTTTTCAAATGAGGAGACCATAATTTGCATGCTGCTTAGTTGCTCAGTCGTGTCCAACTCTTTGTGACACTATGGACTGTAGCCCACCAGGTGCCTCTGTGATGGGATTCTTCAGGCAAGAATACTAGAGTGGGTTGTCATGCCTTCCTCCAGGAGATCTTCCCGACCCAGGGATCAAATCTGGATCTCCTGCATAGCAGGAAGATTCTTTACCTTCTGAGCTAACAGGGAAGCCTTCTAATTAAAGGTATAGTCGCTAAGAAATGTTGTATAGGTGCAAGGATAGACAGAAAAAAAAAAGTACTGAATAGATCTACGTATCCATGCATGTATCAGCAACCCTGACTGTGGCAGAGCTGTTTCCCCCAGGATGTGTGTGTGTGTGTATGTTAATTGCTCAGTAGTGTTTGACTCTCTGTGACCTCTTGGACTGCAGTCCACCAGGCTCCTCTGTCCATGGGATTCTCCAGGCAAGAATACTGAAGTGAGTAGCCATGCCCTTTTCCAGGGGATCTTCTTTACCCAGGGATCGAACATAGGTATCCCCCAGGTTAGTGGTTTGGAAAGGACTTTCAACAAATGGTGCCCAAGAAACTGGTCATCCACAGAAAAGTGAAGTAAAAATTACTTCATGCCACAGGCAAAACAAACAAAAAACCAAAAAAGGTGAGTTAAAGACTTAAATGTGAAAGGCAGAACCTCAGTGTTTTCAGCAGATAATATAAGGGAATATCTCTATGACCTTGGGGGTGAGTGAAGTCGCTCAGTTGTGTCCGGCTCTTTGCTCCCCCATGGACTGTAGTCTATCAGGCTCCTCCGTCCACGGGATTTTCCAGGCAACAGTACTGGAGTGGGTGGCCATTTCCTTCTCCAGGGTATCTTCCCGACCCAGGGATCGAACCCGGATCTCCCTCATTGTAGACAGATGCTTTACAGTCTGAGCCACCAGGGAAGTTCTTATGACCTTGGGGATAGGAGTTCTTAAATAATTCCACAAAAACACTAACTATAAGAAAAGAGATAAACAAATCCAGTCATATTTTAACTAAAAAGTAATATTAGTAAAAAATCGAGGTAAAAAGAATGAAAAGCCTGTAGGGGCAAAGATTCTTGCAGCAAAAATGCCAGACAAAGGGGTAGGAGAGAGAATGTATAAACTATGCCCCAAATGCTAACAACCACAGCAAACCACAGCAGATAAACAGGAAGACATCTGAAGAGGAACACTGTAGGACAAAACTCGATTGGTTAAACACACGAAAGATATTCAACCAAGCTGGGTTAGGCATAAGGGAACTGCAAAGAGTCACGAATGAAGTGACTGAGTACGCAGGCGCGCAAGGGAACTGCAAATCACAAAATCAAATGATTTGGGGGGATTTTCTTGGCAGTCCAGCCCCTCAGTCACTCCAGGGGCTACTGATGATACGTCATGTGAAAGCTGGGTCTTAACACAGAAAACTGTTTAAAAAAATATTTTTTAAAATGCCATCCCTTGGTCTAGAAACTTTGCAATTAAATAGAAATTGATTAAAATATTTTCATTTTAAAATACTACTAGTAAAGAAAAATAATGCCCTTCCTCACAATTCTGAAACTCAGTTTGCCATCCCCCGCATCCTAAAAGAACACCCTTAGGACTACCTTGGTAGTTCAGGGGTTAAGTCTTCTCTTTCCTATGCAAGAGGTTGCAGGTTCCATCCTTGGTCAGGAAACACATGCCTCAGGTCCAAACACCCAAACACAAATCAGAAGCATTGTCGTAACAGATTCAATAAAAAATGCTCCACATCAAAAAAAAAAAAAAAAAAAAACACCCTTAAGACATTCTCCTGACTTTGTCACTACAGCCTACACACCACGTGTTTCACAGTTAGCCGAAGGAGAATCCGGACATTTCCCTGCTGATGTTTCATCAAGTGTGGGGGCTGAAGACGGGGCTAGAACCTGACATTCATGGTTTACATCCCCGCCTTGTTTCACATCATCTCCACTCAGCCCGGAGAGGTGGGCCGACCCCTTTAAAGCAGGCCCAATGGAACAGGCTCTGGTTTAGGGACTGTCCCATAAAACAACGTGTGACAGGACCAGAGCACCTGCCTTTTAAGGCACTTCCTCCCCGTCACGGAAGGCTGGACTCAGCCGTGGCGCCTGGGATTTCTCTGACAGCCCGAGCACCCTCCGAGGCCCCGGGTACAGGTGCGAAACAGATCTTCCCCAGCCGGCGCCTGGTCTTCAAGTAGAGCGGGATGAGGTGTCACGGACCGCGGCCATTCTCAGGGAAGAAGCCTCTAGGGAGACGGGAGGATGGCCCGGGTAGCCAAGTGTTCAGGGCTGAGTGCAAATTTCCCTCATTTATACAACAGCAAATAAATATCTGTCTGGCCGAGAAGGTGACTGTATATACAGGTGTCTACTTGGCCATCCCTTATTTTATTTGCGCACATGAAGGGGAGACTGTGTAGAAACACAGATGTGCCCCTGGGCCCCCTGGGCCCTGCTCGGCATGAAAGATATAAGACAGTAAGGGGCAGGGAGGGAGAGAGATCTCCCTGGACCGCAGGGGTTTCCGCCGCAGGCCCACAGATGGGCCCCCTAAGGATGAGTTTCTAGGCTTAGGGCATGTGGGGTGGGCCCATCTTTCTGAACCCAGTGCCTGTGGGAAATTCTGGAGTCAGTCACAGCAGAACCATCATTTCCATTGTTTAGTCACTTAGTCGTGTCTTATTCTTTGCGACCTATGGACTGTAGACCACCAGGTTCTTCTGTCCATGGGATTTCCCAGGCAAGACTCCTGAAGTGGGTAGTCATTTCCTTTCCCAGGGATCGAACCTGAGTCTCCTGAATTGACAGGGACGCTCTTTACCACTGAGCCACAGGTGTTTCACTTTCATCTCCATAATATCCTCCAAAGTTCCCTGGGGAACTCGACTTGGGCCTACACAGAGGACAGAGGGCTCTGAGGTCAAACTCACCTGAGTGCCATCCTTCCCCCCAGCCTGCTAACCGCACACAATCAGGAAAGATACATAACTTCACCAAGCCTCTATTTCTTAATCTTTAATATGAAGGTTACATGATCCAAGCGATTTACTGAGAGGATTAAATGGGATGGTCTCTGGATGCCAGGACTTGTCACATAATGGTTACTTGACAATGAGCAGGGGTCCTAGGGTCACATTCTTACTGGGAGTCTGACAGTAGGAACTGACCAAATATACAACATGAAGTTTCTCCAACCCCATCCAGAATGTTTGAGAGCCCTTTGTATCAGATAGAAGACTGATAGACTGTAAACTAGAGAAGACTCTAGTTTACACAGATTGAAGGCCCTGCTCTGTTGCCCCATCTCAGTAGCTGGAGACTTAGGAAATGTAGTAAGTGGAGGGCCCTTTGAGACTGAGATCAAATGCCCTCAAAATGCAGTAGAGGTGCCTCAGGAGGTCCCCAGTGTCTTTGGGGGAAGTCCATGGACATGGAAGTTTTAGGATAACCAGTTTCAAATCCCTGGCTTCATGTGAACTCTTAGCTCAAAATAGATGCACCCAGGGGTATGCTTGCAGGTAAAATAGCATGTGGGTCTCCATTCCCATGTTCTGTTTCATGGCTTCCCTCTTCCACTTCATTCATTCACTCACTCACTCATTCATTTATTCAGTCATTCAGTATTCACCGATGAGGACGCCTATGCCCCAAGCCGTGTTCTACCAACTCAGGATACAACAGCTGAACAAACACACAAAAACCTCTGCATTTGTGACAGGACGGACAATAAACAAAGTGAAGCCGGTAGAATTGATAGCATTTCCAATGGTGACACTTGCTAAGGAGAGAAGTAAAGCAGAAAGGGGGATTGGAGGAGGTGGGGGAAGTTGTTATTTTAGGGGAAACATTTAGGAAAGGAGGAGACATTTGGGTAAAGATCCAAAAGAAATGAGGGAGCCGATCTGCATGTTTCTGGGGAAAAGATGTCCCAAGAGAAGGGACAGATTCCTGCGTATTGAGGCTGAGAGAGGTCTTGAGTGAGAAGCCCATGGGAATGAGGGGAAGAACTGTGAGGAAGCAGCATCTGCCCTCATAGAGCATCTTTTTACATTGAGATCTTGTCCTATGCAACCAGCTGGAGGGACCACTGTGTGTTGCCCAGAGACTGCTGATGTCAGATAGACCACAGTCAGGAGACTGTCCAGCAAGTCTCCTAGCCCATGGACATTAGTTAAAGGCCATCTGGTCCTTTGCAACTGTTTTCTCTCAACACTGAGACTCCTGAAGATACAGAGAAGCAGGTCAGGACCCATGGAGATTCCTTTGGCAATTGGCTGCTTCCTGCTCCTGGGACCTTGGCAGGGAGCAGAAAGAAAACTTTTGCAGGATGGATGGGTGCGTCTGCAGTCCTGACTAGGTGGAGGACCGTCATGTCTGCTGGACAAGTAAAGGTTCTGAGCACATGTGAGCAGGCACAACCTTTGGATGACCAAAGGCACAACCCATGACTCAGAAATGATGGTAGCAAGAGGACGGACGACCTGGAGGAAAGAGAATTATTTGAATTTTATTTTGTTTCAGTGTGAACCTCAGTGAGGGGAGCAGACACCAGAATGCCTGTTGCAGGCAGGATTCTGGAATAGATTATACATTCTGCTTCCCTTGCAAAGGGAATCTGATCACAAGAAGCTAGCATGAGTTCACTGAGAAATAGCAATTTCACAGTAAACCTTCTTTCTTTTTTTTTTTTAAGGAATTCTGGATTAAACTATATGGTGGGCATGAAGTTTTAGGGAAACATTTGGCCAAAGATCAGAGAAGACCGTTCTTTTCTTGCCAAAATCTGATTTAATCAAGAGGATTTATTTATGATGCAGTGAGAGGAAAAAGAAATACAATTCTGATAAGAAACCAATGGTAATTAAAAAATTTTTTAGACAAAAGCTAAAGATAGCCTTCATAGACACTCAGGCCTCTGGTACAGAGAGTTTCCTGTTTGAAGAGTCTCAAAGATGTAGGCAGAACTGAAGGTCAACTTCACGTCCCGTCCTTAGTCCTTTCCCTCTTAAGAGAGGCAGAGGGACTTTGATGGGTGTCCGGGGGTTGGGGCTATGTGCTTCCACTGCAGGGGCCACAAGTTTGATCTCTGGTTGGGGAGCTAAGATATTACATGCCAAGTGGTGCAGCCAAAAGAAAAAGAAAGAGTAGCGGAAAGAGAAGTTTATCTAAGACAGTGGTTCTCCAAGTGTGACCTCCAGACAGGAAGCAACAGCACCACCTGGGAATGTGTGAAAAATACTAATTCCCAGGCTCTGCCCCAGGCCTGCTGAGTCAGAAACTCTGGGGCTGGAACCTTGCAATCTGTGTTAACACACAAGCCCTCGGGGTTTCTTTTGCCCTGAATTGGAGAGCTCCACCTCTACAGGACAGAAAACGGACATCTTGTGGTGCTGTGTAAGTTACCTTGTGCAGTGAAAGGACTTGATCCTTCTGGACTCTGCCCACACGGTGATGGCCCAACAATCCCCTTGGTCCACTGAAAAGGTGGCACTGTCACCTGGCAAGTGGCCAAGGGGCCCTTGTGACCTGCCAGACTACTGTCAGATAGTGATAGGGTGTTTCATGATGCATTTTGGAAAATAAGGGGAAATGTAGAGAGACTCTTCTGACAATTTTGGAAGTCAGTAACTAGTTGCAAGGCTGCACCCCCAATATTCCCATGATAGAACAGCACTTGTCCAGAGGGAGGACCCCAGCCCTGCGGCACATGACTCTGAGCTCTGTCCTATTGATGCACACATTAATGAGTAACTTTGATGAAAATTTTCACAGTGTGTCTTTTGGGTTATCTAACAATACACTAGGTTATTGATGACATTGTATAATATAAATAAGGTTCAAAATCGCTAAATTGCTTCAAAAATTGGCAAGGACAAATGACTTTTTTTTTTACGTGTGGGACTCAAATGTCAATGCTGCTAAGTAAGTACGTTGTAAAGAAATGATCCCGAAATGACATTTATGGAGACCTCTTGATGGTACTGTTGCCGTAAGATCTTTAAAAGGAATCAAGAGACGCAGCAGCCGCACATTTGGCTTTGCTATTTGGTGGCCTTAAAGTGACCGTTGGGTCTTGAAGGAAGAAAGTCATAGATCTGTTCCACTCTGTCCCGGTCAGATCACCTGCAGAATTAGCTCAGCCTTGGGTGCCATGTGTAATCAGAACTGACAATGAAAGGGAAGATGCTAAAGCTGTGTCTTGGTAAGTATTGAGGAAGTCTGTGGGTATGACACTTGGAAAAGGGAAGACTCAGGACCTCTCCAGTCTTCTTGTCCTTGAAACACTCCACTGTGGGAGCAGACCGGGTTAGTTTGGTGTGGCCTCCAGGGACAGAACCTGAACAAGAAATGACAAACTGCAGGCACAGGTTACCAGGCAATATACAAAAGATTTTCCCAAGAAACATAAAGGTTTCCCCAGGTTGCAGTAAAGTCTGTTGCTCAGGTACTAAAATCTTTCAAGCAGGGTAAAAATAAACTATCCTTAAAGTCTATTTAATCTCCATCCACTTATACATACCAGTAAGTGTCCTCCTGGTGGCTCTTTTTGATGAGCACATCATAAAAATAGTTAAATCTTGCAGTTCACTTACTGTGCTAGGCGCTCCTCTGAGCATTTTTCATGTATCCACTCATTTAATCATCTTGACTGCCCTATAAGAGATGCACAATTTTTATCCCCATTTTACAGAAGAGAAATCAAGGCACAGAGGAAATGAGCTGTTTACCCGAGACTGTACAGCTGCTGCTCTGCAGAGCTAGGATTCCAAACAGGCCACCTGACTCCCGGGTCACATATGCCCTCCAGCTCTCCATCACCAGGATGATCCACAATAGCACATGTGTCAAGTCACTTCAGGTGTGGCCAACTCTTCACCACCCCATGGTATGCAGCCTGCAAGGCTCCTCTGTTCATGGGATTCTCCAAGCAAGAATACTGGAGTGGATAGCCATTCCCTTCTCCAGGAGCCTGATCCAGGGATTGAACCCTTGTCTCTTGAGTCTCCTACACTGGAGGTGAGTTCTTTATCACTAGTGCCCCCGGGCAAGATCATGTAGCTAAAGGTATGGATGAATGAATGAGTGAATTCTGAAGGTTCCAGATGACTAAAATTATTGCCTTCCCATCAGGCTCCTTGTGCGGTCTGCACAGTCACCTTGTGGACTGAATGCCAAGAGTCCTGGGGCTTTGACCTTGGAGCCTCCTACCAGGTATGGATATGAGCTTTTGCTCCACACATGTTGTTGCCTGGCTTCCTGTACTTGGGAGTACACGATTGTGACAAGTTCCCTTCCCAGCTTTCCAGATCTTCCCTGGCTTCACCTTTTTCCCATCTGTCCTTCCCGCCTTTGTTGACTTGCTTTTCCGACCTCACTCCTGGCCCTGGCCCCACGAGCCGTATGCAGAAATCACTTTTTTTTTTCTCTGCTGGAGTTACTTGCCATGGATGTGTCCCCAAGGCTGCATTGTGGGGACATCTGGCACGCAGCTGCTGGGCAAGGGTCTACCTCATTGGTGCTCTCCACAGGGTCCCTCAGCTCCCATTTTTAATCTGTATCTCCCTCCATGTTTCTACCTGGGACACTGCTGTTGCCTAGGTCAGGGGGTGTGTAAGAGTTTGGAAACGGGGCTGGTCTGTGAAGATAGCCATGTTCCTTTCAGTCCCAAACCTCTGAGCTGACCTTCCTTGTGGACACGTAGGTTGGACCCCTGCCCTGACAAATTTCGCCCCTCACACCTCCTCTGCAAACACCCATGGAAACACTTGCATTGCTGAGGAGGTTATTGACAGCCTTGCAAATAGCAAATAACTTTGCAAGTAATTTTTCTTAATGTCAAAATGCTTCAGAAGGCTTCTCCATCCTCTCTCCATTCTGTTAGTTTTTAGAGGCAAGTCTGAGTCAAGAGCACAGAAGCATGTACAGCTCTTTCATGCTGGTCTTCCTGTGCTCATATCTCTGAGGAAGCCTTTCATTGCTTCCCAGGGGTGCACTCACCTTTGCACCTATTTTCAGAAATGGCTAGCAAAAGAGATCCTTCTAGACCCCAGCTTGGCTGGCTAGAGAGATAATACAGTGTTAGCACACTTGATTACTCTCCATTAGTTGCTCATTCATAGAAATGATCCTTCTCAAGTTGAAGTCTGTTTCATTGTTGGCTCACCAACAGACAACCTTCTCCAGCCTGGGATTGATACAACTAAGTGACCCAAACCATCCAGCTGGCTGTCTGAGCTCGTCCACGTTCACCCAGGCTGTTGCCTGGACCCTGCTGAACACATGCATAATTTCTCAAACTTGCACTCTTATGCCTTTGTTGATTAAATTTGGGAAGAGTCATAATTACTGTGACATAAATGTGTTCAACTGTGGAAATCCTGTCTTTAGAAGAATCTGGCCCAGGCTCCTGCAGTCAATCAAGGGCTTCAAAGAAAACAACTAGGGGCGTCTAAAGCGACAACAGTTGCCTGACAAATTGCCATTTCGAATCTCTTTGAACTAGAAGAGTGAACTTAATAGCTTTCAGCCACTGATTGTTTTCTTTAAACTGACTTTTCTTCTTGTCTTTTGGATCATCTGCTGAGCCCCTGCTTCTGCCTTGGAGACTGTTGTTGCCCTCTGTTTAGGTTAAATTAAGATATTTCATACCGTTTAGTGGCTGCCATTTGAACTTTGTTTTCAACTGGCCAAGTCAATCACAGGGCTAGAAGAGCACCAGCCAGGAAAGCCATTGCTATCAGTGGGGACGGCTGGTCACAGCCATGTTGAAATCAAACACATTTTTGTCCAAGAGGCAATTTTAAATTAGCATTGGATACAGAGACCTGTATATCACCGCGGGGTGGCATGGATGGAGCACTGTTGCCCAGCCATGGGTCATCTGTGGCCATTTAAGTTTAAATGAAATGAAATGAAAATTCAATTTCTCCACTTCAGTAGACGGGTATGACATGCTCAGTGGCCACAGATGGCCAGTGACCACTGTCCTGGACAGCACAGATACAGGACATTTCCATCATTCCAGAGGTTCCTATTGGGCAGTGCTACTTTAATATGAAGGAGACATTGTTCTTTTTATTGTTCAGATGTAAACAGCAGGTAAGCTAAGCCACTTGACCAGGGTCACAGTGCAAATGCATGCCCCTTTAAGACTCTGAGTCAAAACTCCCACAGTCGTGAGATCTCACCTTGGTTCCCTCCATGTTTCTCCGGCTGTGGGTCTCTCTCCCCATGACCTTTCCTCCTAAGATGTCCAGAGCCCCCTCCCCATACCTTCCACCAGTTTAACTCCCAGGCAGCCCTCGGTGCTCAGGCCAGCGCTACTTCCTTCAACCATGATGCTTCTCGTGGCTCAGGGCTGGCCACATCACTCTCTGTCCTCCCTCTCAGCCTGTATTCATCCATTCTCTTGTAATAATTTGGGGAACTCTTACTGGTTTCTTGGTTACACTTCTGCGTGGAGATTTTATAATGGGCTTGTTACTGTACTACATGCACACGTAAAGAAACACACAAGTGAGTGCATTTTTAAGATTTTTGATGCGGGCTATTTTTTAAAAATCTTTATTGAGTTTTGTACAATACTGCCCCTGCTTGATGGTTCATTCCTTTGCCCTGCAACACGTGGAATCTTAGCTCCCCGACCAAGGATCAAACCCCCACCCACCTCAGTGGAAAGCAAAGTCTCCATCACTGGACCACCAGGGAAAACCCACAAGTGCACTTTTGTTCTTCTATGCTGTAAGGAATCAAGCTAACTAGATGTGAAGAGGTGTCCTGTAGTCAGATCTAAGTAAGATCATTGGTGCGGGACTGAGACTTTACCCCCTCTTGTCGGTATGAGCCACAGCTAACTCCATGCACCACATTGAGAAAAGGTCAATATTTACACTCAAAAATGTTGTTTTGATGTCAGTCATTATTACAAGCTTCATTTCTCAGCCAACAACACCTGTAGCAGGTTCTGTTGGGGCCCAGCCATTTCTTTCCTTCCTGTGCCGCCTTAGGGCAGAATTTCAAGCAGCCAATGGCTACATCTCTTCATTGGGTCGTTCCCTGAAACCTCGAAAGGTGACTCTGCCTGAGAGCACCACGGTGGCCTGGGACTGTGCTTAACTCATGACTGATTTGCGGGGAGGCTGATCCCCCAGCCTCTTAGCACCTCAGGCTGGCCGACTTTGAGAGGCATGTTTTATACCTTTATCCAGAGTTTCATAGCATTAAGCTGCAATGACCCACAGTGATAACTCGCTTGGAAACTCGTTCTTAGCCTCACCTCCCCACTCTTCTCAGGCCATCCTGGGATCACCCTGTGCTTGGACACTCTCCTCCTGAGTAGCTGGCAATAATGTTGGAATCCAGGACACACACACTCCCATGGAAATGATAATGGGTGACATGAGGAGGGCATAGACTCAGGAAGGGAAAAATAAGTGTTAAAGTCTACTGGGTCGGCCTCCGAGACAGCATTTCACATAATCATCCACACAACCCTGTGACATCAGGTCAGGCAAGAGGAAGAAATGGGAGCTGAAAGTCATACAAGGTGCTGCGCACAATCTGGACAAGGTCCTACAAAGGTCCTGCCCCAGCCTGTGTGTCTCCTCGAAGTAATATTAGGAGATAACAGACATGCAGGAAAACTGAAGAAGGAAATGGCTACCCACTCCAGTATTCTTGCCTGGGAAATCCCATGGACAGAGGAGCCTGGTGGACCTATAGTCCATGGGGTCGCAGAGTTGGGCACGACTGAGTGACTAAGTACAGCATAGTATAGCTTCCCCGGTGGCTCAGATGGTAAAGAATCTGCCTGCAAGGTGGGAGACCTGGGTTCTGTCTCTGGGTCACAAAAAGTTGGACATGATGGGGTGACTAAACAACACCACCAAATGCCAGATAACTGGCTTCCCACGTGGCGCAGTGGTAAAGAATCTGCCTGTCAAAGCAAGAGACTTAGGAGACGCGGGTTCAATCCCTGTGTTGGGAAGATGCCCTGGAGGAAGAAATGGCAACCCAGGCTGGTATTCTTGCTGGGAAATTCCATGGTCAGAAGAGCCTGGCGGGCTACAGTCCACTGGGTCGCACAGAGTCGGACATGATTGAGTCACTGAGCATGCATGCAGACACACAAGGCAATTACTAGGTGATCAGACAAGAAGGGAGGCAGGAGGGGTTAAGAGGACTGGATGGTGATCCTTGGAAGATTTGACCTGAGGGACACTTTGGAGAGCAGGGCGGGCAGGGCATTCAGGAAGCAAAATCAGACCCAGAGGCCAGAATGCACATTTTTGGTTTCACGTGTTTTCATTTATTTCTGAGCATATTTTGCCTTTGGCTTCTCCGATCTTAAGCATTTAAAAAGAACACATGTCAAAATACTTATCTTTTCTGCCATTGTTGCCAGGGATCTGAATGAACACACATTAAAAAGAGATGGATCCTTGTGAACGTGTGGGCCAGTTTTGAATAAAACAAAAAGGAGAGAGTTATTATCTTTAGAGTCATAGAAAGACAACAAAGCTAACTGGCATCATCCCTTCATTACTGGTTGGGCATCTTTCAGACAAGGACGTGGGAGTAGAGGCCATGTTTCTATCGTAAAAAGAGGGGGTAGGCTTCTGTTAGAGCTGAGGTGGCCAGTGTGGCTTCAACACACAAACATAGACAGTCTCTCTCTCTCTCTCTCTTTTAAGATTGTTTTCATGTGGACCATTTTTAAAGTCTTTGTTGAATTTGTTGAAATATTGCTTCTGTCTTATGTTTGGTTTCTTGGCATGTAGGATCTTAACTCCCAGACTGGGGATCGACCCTGAACCCTCTGTATTGGAAGGTGAAGTCTTAACCACTGAACAGCCAGAGAAGTCCCATGGACTATCTCTTAAGTCAACCTCTGGATGGACAGCGGGGACAGGAGAAAGGATGGGGGGATGTCACAGAGGGAAGGGTAGGGATGAGGTGTGCTGGGCAAGCGTCTAGGGCACTGGGAGGAAGTGCCTAAAGATTTAGAGGCATGTGGCCATGGGTAACAACTTTGATCCCCATCTTTGGTGAGATGGTAGCATAAACAGCAATTGGGACTCCTCTGTGTCCGTGGTGGTGACTGGACTGAGGTTCTCTGGAGTTGACTTTGGGCAGAGAGTGGACCACTTGGGATGAGAGGTTATTTCTGTTTGGGTGCAGGTATTTATATACACATAAATGTGAGACGTGTGCGTGTGTGTATGTGCATGCACACACGTGTACACACATGTGAACATATATGTGTATATTACATCTTATTCCATCTTCACTTGACCCAATGATCTAGACCTTTCACTTTGCAGAAAACTGGGACTTCTCGATACTTTACATCAAACTCTAGGCTTTTCTCATATTCTTCTGGGTTGCCATCTCTCTCTTAGTTGAGGAAGAAGGTTTACCAGTTGGTTTCATTCAGGTTTTAGTTCAATTAAAACAAGCAGCACGCCCATTCTGCACTGTATCTCGGGGACGTGGAGGTACACCCAATCCAGGACACTGCCGGCCCCTCGGTCCGTGCCAGGGACCCTGGCATGTGGCTCCAGGTGTCTCTGACTGAGAACTTGCCCAGAGTTTGAGGGGATCTGGAGATGCCAGGGAGTTGGTGCTCCTCGAGGACCCCCCCAGAAGGAGGGGCTGGCAGTGGCCAGTGAACATGTGTGCTTCCTTGCTCTCTGATGGGTCTGCTCTTGGAGGCTATTCTCACCCTGAACCCACCCCCCGCAGCAGACCTGGGGCCACAACTCGCCCTTCAAGGGCTTTCCTCTCCTCTCCACCTCTCGCCAGTGGCGCCTGGGATCACCGCCCAAATCCAGCGTTGGAATCCTTGTCTCTGGGTTTTCCTTCTCGAGGGCAGGGCACACACTAAGACAGCATCCATGTCCTACACCATGGGATGCTGAGCACAAGTGCTGCCCAGAACCGGGGAAAGCAATGAGAAACAGCGCATCCCAGGGCAGAGGGGTGAGGCGAGGGTGGGTGGGAGGAAGACAGTTTCTCCCAGGTGGAGTCCCAACAGCCCTCATGAAGCTGGGGGACTGAGTTCACCAGAGGCTGTGGCTACAGGAAGGGGTTCCCGAACACAGAGGAGGGAGGACCCGCAAAGGGAAGGCTTGAGGATGCTTGCAGACCTGGGGGACAACAGGATCCTCTGGGGCATCGTTCGTTTCATCTGTGTCATGGGGCTATGGGTCCGAATAACCTTATTGAGCCTGCTCATCTTCAGTATTCTGCAATTTAACTCTCACTCAGGGAAAGTAACTAGATGCCAGGATTATGGACCACTGATGCTTGACAAGACGCCTTCAGCACAAGGTGGGAGTGACGGAGAGTGTGAGGGAAGTCAGTGCCCCTCTGAGGGCTTCTTTTATTTAGAGTAGATCTTTTTAAAAAACGTTTATTTTTATTTATTTGGCTATGCCAAGTCTTAGTTGCAGCATGTGGGATCTGTAGTTGCAGTATGTAAACTCTTGGGCTTCTCTGGTGGTGCTAGTGATAAAGAATCCTCCTGACAATGCAGGAGACTTAAGAGACATGGGCTCAACCCCTGGGTTGCGAAGATCCCCTGGAGGAGGGCATGGCAACCCACTCCAGTATTCTTGCCTGGAGAATCCCATGGACCGAGGAGCCTGGTGGGCTATGGTCGCAGAGTTGGTCATGACTGAAGCCGCTTAGCATGCACACGTGTGAACTCTTAGCTGCAGCCTGTGGGATCTAGTTCCCTGAGCAGGGATGGAACCCAGGACCCCCACTTTGGGAACTCAGAGTCTTAACTGCTGGACCACCAGGGAAGTTCCTGAAGGCCTGATTTTAATTCAAGCCACTCTAAGGGATGAGACTTGGTAGATGGGAATGCACAAGGAAGGGTGGGAGGGGTGGGATTTTGGAGGGGAAACTGAGTCTAGAACAGGGAGAAAAGGAGAGAAAAAGAGACGACTCATCTGCAGTTGGAAAAGTTGGCTTCAAAACGTGAGTGAGCCAAATGGAATTACTGGCAGAAGGAGCCTAGATGACGGCTTGGGGTGCAGGCTGGGTGGAGGCGGCGTCACGCTGCTCCTCTTGGCGTAGTCCTCGTGTGAAGGAGACCTTGCCCTGCCTGCCGGAGCGCTCACCACAGTGGGTTTCAGAGCCAGGAGTCAAGGCACAGATTTGTTCAACATCGCAAAGGAAACTTCTGGGATTTGTTCAGGTGCACGCCAGATGTCGTGCTGGCATTGGCCCTGAGAGCGAGCAGTGACTCTCAGAAATCTACCGCCAGCCCTGGAGCCTGTGGTTAACCCTTAGGAGATCACGGCTGCCAAGCCTGAGACCGTCCATGGTCAAGAGGGGCTGGCTGTCCCAAGTCAGGCACTCAGCCCCACCTGCTCACCGTAGCTGCAGGCACCAGGGGTAGCACGTGAGTCATTAGATGGTAAAGGATTTCCTTAGGGCACCAGGATCCCATACGGGAGAGACAGTTGGTGACAACCTGCATGTTGAAATTCCTTTAACTCATTACAAGGTCCTCTATCAGGGAAAAAAACAGAACATCAAATGTGCTGTGTGTTCTCAGAGTTTTCGTGGGTGTGGCTGGGAGACGAGCTCCCAGGAGGAAGGGACTGTTCTTACTCCTGTCCTACCTCGAGGCCCCAGTGATGCACACAACAGGCATCTCATAGCTGCTGCTGGAGGTCGCTATGGATCTCGGGTCCGCTGCATGTTGGCTGCACAACTCCATCACGTGACATCTCTGGGCCTTGGTTTCCTCGTTTATAACATGAGAGACTTTCCTGGGATGAAATCTCCCCTTTTCTCTCCATGAAAGGCACATTCGATCCAAAGTGATTCTAGGCAGGCAGCAGCCACCAACAGGAAGGGATGGAGGCTGAGAGGTGGGTTTGTTATTAAGGGCATGTCCCCGGTTAGTCGAAGAGGTTCTTGCAGCGTTCTTTTCCATTTTGTTTGACTGTGACCCCCTTTACCACAGAGCAAGGTCATTTGCTTTGTATGCCCAAGAGCTTGACTTCCAAAACTGAGTGGAATAAAGGATTTTCATGTATTTGTTTTTATTTTGAGCAGCCCTTCGTCGGTATAATTTTAATTTTGTGCTTTAAAGCAACTGCATGATAATTGCCAGAAATGCCCAATTTTCTTTTCAGTCCTTAAATCTGCGATTTAGATACGTCTGAGGGAAATTCTGTCCAAGAATCTTGTGGAGACTCAGCTGGAGATGGGAAGACTCATCAGCAGTAACTGACCCTTCAGCACCGCTTGCTGCTTGTCCTACACACGCACCCTCCCATGGGATAGACAGACAGCAGGTTACTCAAGGCCGGGAGGGAGAGACACACCTCACTCATTCCCTGCCTCGGTCACTCATCTAACTGGGGTTTACTGAGCCCCTCCCATGGGCCAGACCATACCATGTATTGAGAATCTGGGGATGGGCCAGACAGTCGTGGCCTTTTCCTCCGAGGACTCAAACCAGCGTCTCTCTGGCAGAGATTTGCATAGAGACTGTCAGACATGGAAACAAACCAGAGAGCTCATTTCACTAACAGGTCTCACCCAGACTGAAGCGGATCAGAAAAGGCAAGGCAAAGGCACATTCGGTGAGCACCAACATCAGCCAGAACCAGAACCATGTGGAATCGCTGATGGATGTAGACACCTACAAGGAACATTCCCAGCATCCTGGCCAAAGGGCTGGTTCTACTGGTGAAATCCCTCTACCTGGATTTCAGGGGGACTTTTCCCTGATGAGAACCAGTAGCAATTATTTCTGTGGTGATTACTTCCGTTTATTCACAGTACCAGCTGACCTTAGGTGATTATATCATACAATATTCTTAGGGCTTTTCTTGGTGGGAAATGACAGGACACGAGGAAAGCCATTTGCAGACAAAATTCTGACACTTAGGTAGACCTTCCCAGTGAAGTAGTCAGTACCAAAGCAGCAGAGGCCCTGCGAGTCCAGTGAGGCCCCTGCTCTGTCACTGCAGGCACCTCGTCCTCAACCTTGCATTGAAGTCCACATGATCCCATAGATAGCCTTCGGCTCACAGGGTGGCCCTCTTCAGGCGAGGGAAACCTCTGGATTTCTCACTGCCTGTAGAAGCAGGGAAAGATCCACGCTTGGGTAGGGCCCCTCAGGACACTGAATACTCTGTCCATGCAGGGTCTCCAGGATAGGTTAGCCAATCCACCCCTCTTGACGTCCTCAGTTTCTCCAAATGAGAACACATTTCCACAGGTAGCAACTTATTAACAAGCCTCAAGCATCACTCCAAATACACATACTCATTAGCCAAGACCTGGTGGTTGTGACATGAATGAGAGAAGCTCCTAGAATCGCAGAATCAGGAGAGGGTTGCCTGTCTGATGGGAGGCAGAGATACAGCTGGATGGCCAGGAGTGATGGATCTGTATCGGCGACTGATCTCAGAGTGTCTGGGCTGACACACTGAAGGTACAGTGCAGGTGCCTGCTCTTCATGTTTTTAATAATTCGCTCACACAACCACTGAGAATTTGGGGGAAATGAATTTTTTTCAAGTGGAAGTGAAAAGGTGAAGCATAGCAGTAACCAAATGCAAAAAAAAAACCAACAACCTTTAAATCCCCTGAAACACCCACACAGATAGACGACAGGGAGAGAGAGTTGACAGATGATGATATATAGATAAACAGACAGCCAAAGGGATAGATAGATGCTAAAGAGATGATAGATGCTAAAGAGATGATAGAGAAATCAGCTATGGTGAATAAGTTAGGTCCTAGACAGAGCAGCTTGCAGTGCTCATTTCTGAAATGTGCGCAGCATGGACTGTCAGCAAAGGCTTCATCTTCACAGAACCAGTGAACCACAGTGAAATCTGAACCCAGAGTATCTGCGGGTGCTCCATCGACTGCTCTACAGCCAAAGCTGCAAAGCAGAGACAGAGCCGTGATGTGGTGGCTGCTTGTTCGCACTAAATGCTTTCTGCCTCCTACTCCCATGAGTCCTCTCCACAAGCCTACATGGTGAGGACTGTCGGGTCCACACCTGGCATCACAGGAGACGGGCAGATACTCAGCCCTCTGGCCAATGTCCTCCAGGTGTGGATGGCTGAGCTGGATGCTAGCCCCGCCTGGGTGACTCGAAGCCCACAGTCTTTCCATGCCACTCCATGGAGCTTCTTGTTGCCTGCAAGCAAAGGGACAACCAGGTCACCCAGCTCCTTTGAAGTCACGTGTGGACATTTGCCAAGATGCACGTGCTTTGACAATGTTCATCTGATCCTTGATCTTGGTCTAGATGTGCCTGCGAGTCTTCACCATGTGAGCTGATCCCAGCTGGATGCTGCTCAGACAACTGGAGGTTCTAACAAGAAGATTTATAAATGCTCAGTATTTTGTCAGATCATTAACAAGACCCATTACAGTCTGCCATGGGTCCTATTTTCCCCTCTCCCTGAGTCCCCATTTCTAAGCCTTTTCTCACAGAGGATGATCTCATTACTTCTAGGAAGCTTGGAATTTTTATTAAGACCTTTGTGAACTTCGCTTATTTCCAGTTCAGATTCTGTCATCATTGATTCCTTCATTCTCTGCCATAGTCAAAGAGTAAAGATCTCTTCCCTGTCAAAAAGAATCCTTTGAACTCAGCTGTCCTTCCTCCTTAAGACCACAACCCATTCTTTAACAGTATTTATTCTTTTTTTCCTTTGAGTCTTTCTCCCCTACCAGGAAAACATGACGCACTCTGATAGAAAGCAAAATTTCTTCTACCCTCACGACTCTTTTCTCCTGCTTTTCCTCCCTCCTAATTTTTCACTCACCCGATTTTTTACTCATCCTGAAGAAGGAAGTGACATGGGCTTTAGGAAGCATTACTACAAACAAAACTGGTGGAGGTGACAGAGTTCCAGGCAAGCTATTTAAAATCCTAAAAGATGATGCTGTTAAAATGCTGCACTCAATATGTCACCAGTGGCCACAAGACTGGGAAAAGTCAGTTTTCATTCCAATGCAAAAGAAGGGCAATGCCAAAGAAAATTCAAGCTACAGCACAATTGCACTCATTTCACATGCTAGCAGGGTAATGCTCAAAAGCCTTCAAGCTAGACTTCAACAGTATGTGAACTAAGAGCTTCC
This sequence comes from Ovis canadensis, assembly GCF_042477335.2. Classification (NCBI taxonomy): domain Eukaryota; kingdom Metazoa; phylum Chordata; class Mammalia; order Artiodactyla; family Bovidae; genus Ovis; species Ovis canadensis. Next base: position 56,198,014 of record NC_091257.1, on the reverse strand, counting down.
AGATGTACAAGCTGGATTTAGAAAAGGCAGAGGAACCAGAGACCAAACTGCCAACATAGAAAAAGCAAGGGAATTCCAGAAAAACATCTACTTCTCCTTCTTTGACTACGCTAAAGCCTTTGACTGTGTGGATCATAACAAACCATGGAAAATTCTTAGAAATGGGAATACCAGACCATCTTCCTGTCTCCTGAGAAACCTGTATGCATGTTAAGAGGAAACAGAACTGGACATGAAAAAACAGAGTGGTTCAAAATTGAGAAAGGAGTACATCAAGGCTATATATTGTCATCCTGCTTATTTAACTCTATGCAGAGTACATCATGCTAAATGCCAGGCTGGATGAAGCACAAACTGGAATCAAAATTGCTGGGAGAAATATCAATAACCTCAGATACGCAGGTGACACCACCCTTATGGCAGAAAGAGAAGAGGAACCAAACAGCTTCTTGAAGAAAGTGAAAGAGGAGAGTGAAAAAGCTGGCTTAAAACTCAACATTCAAAAAACTAATATCATGGCATCCAGTCCCATCACTTCCTGGCAAATAGATGAGAAAACAATGGGAACCAGTGACAGACTTTTATTTCTTGGGCTTCAAAATCACTGTGAATGGTGACTACAGCCGCAAAATTAAAAGACGCTTGTTCCTTGGAAGAAAAGCTATGACAAACCTAGACAACATATTAAAAAGCAGAGACATCACCTTGAAGACAACAGTCTGTACAGTCAAAGCTGTGGTTTTTCTAGTAGTCATGTACAGATGTGAGAGTTGGACCTTATTAAAGAAGGCTGAGCACCAAAGAATTGATGCTTTTGAGCTGTGGTGCAGAAGACTCTTGAATGTCCCTTGGACAGCCAGGAGCTCAAACCAGTCAATCCTAAAGGAAATCAATCCTTAATATTCATTGGAAGGATTGATGCTGAAGCTGAAGCTCTAATACTTTGTCCACCTGGTTTGAAGAGCTGACTCATTAGAAAAGATCCTGATCCTGGGAAAGATTGAAGGCAGAGGATGAGATGATTGATAGCATCACTGACTCAATGAACATGAATTTGAGCAAACTCTGGGAGATAGTGGAGGACAGAGGGGCCTGGCTTGCTGCAGTCCGTGGGGTCTCAAAGAGTTGGACACGACTTAGCAACTGATAAACAAGTAGAATAAAAGCCACTGTGACTCAGAGGCATCTGGCATTTAATAGACACACACACATTACAGAGTGTGAAATCACCACAATAAGACTCTGGTTTGCGATCTTGGTAACGTACTAATTAATGTTCTAGGGTACTGGTATTTATGGCAGGCTGTGAGGTACTACCATAATTTCTGAAATATAGATATCCCCTTGGTGACCTCCAAAGCCTCTGAATGTCTTTTCTGCGTTCAGAAAAGTTTGTAAAAATGATCAGAAAAGAGTCCTGCTCCTGGAGGTGAAAAGGTATGAACCATGTAGACTCTACCCTGGGCAGCAGATAATACCAACCTCAACACCTATGAAGTTGGCAGTGGGCATTCCATATTCACATCCCCCTGAACTCCCCCCACCTCTCCACCCCATTCGTTCAGTATATGATATCCAGTTCCTTGGGGGTCTCTCTCCAGTTCTTATTCTACTGACCCACCACAGAGCTGGGGCAAGATCTGACCCTTCAGAGATTTTTGAGTTGTTGTATTTCATACCTGGATAACCCACCTTCTTGAACTCTAAATGTGGGAGACCCTTGCCACTCAGTCCTGGGCTGCCTTCTCTCTTTCTGTTTCTCTTTCTAGGTGACTCATCCACGCGCATGGCTTTAGTTACCAGCTATGTGACTCTTTCCAATATTCTATGCTAACTGCAAACCTGATATTTCCACTTTTCTCATGCTGCTTCAATTTAAAATGTTCCTTTACGGGGGCAGCTGCAGATCTTTGTGCAGAGAGGTTGTGGTTTGTAGCCACAGTGAACGTTCTAGGAACATCTGTGAGTGCTCTTGGTCCTAAAGAAGAATAACAGGATCTTGGGGGAAATATCACGCATGAAAATGCTCGTGGCCTTGGGGGCTCTGATGATGAACCCATCAGCCCAGAGTTAACTTCTGTCTTCCAATCAAGCTGGGTTTGGGAGCTCATGAAAACACCAGGGTATCCCAAGACACTCCCTGCCCAACATCCTCCCCTTCTATTTATCTGTTCACATAATCTGAAGAAACAGCAATGAAAGTGAAAGCACAGAGGCATAAAGAAGAAAAAACTCTGGCCAGCATTCCAGGTACCTTCTGTGGAAACAGCTGAATAAGCAGTGGTCTTGAGGCATTTTCCCATCTCATTTGGACAGCAGTGAGAGTTTTGAAAGAATTCATCTTTCGCACTCAGAGTGGAGCCAGATACAACACGGGTAAGGAGCAGAGTCTAGCGCAAAGTGGAGACGCACGGTATCTCGCCCAAAGTCCACGCAGGGCCATGTGTCCCCTCAACTGTCTCTTCACCAACATCTCAAAGAACATTCCAGCTTGTCTAATACGAGTGAAAGACCATCTCTTTGTTCTGGAAACTCCTTTCTTTCCAGATAGTTGACATCACGGAGACATAAATTTCAGATTCAAATGTCCTGATTTCATTCTACAGATGGAGTTATGATCCATATCAACACATTCATAAATCTTGACAAGCTTGATTTTTCTAGGGCATGTCTTTGAGCGTGGACTCCACCCAGAGCTCAGTTCTAAGGGGTCCCGTGTTTTTAGTTAGGAAGCTGTGTAAAAAAGACAAAGGTGCTATTTTTCTTTGGTGCCGCCTCGGGAAAGATGCTGGTGGTTCTGGGAAGAGTGAGTGAGGGCTGGCAGGCAGGGGAGGCAGGGCCAGGATGGTATTGGGAAGAATTTTATTTGGAAATGAATTGCAGCCAAGCGACAGGACGCTGAACTATTTGAAGATCTTTTTTTTTTTTTTTCCTTCACCCTCCATGCACATTAAACAAACAACATTTTTTCTGTTCTTGTCTTTTTTTATGCTTTTTGTGCCCAGAAAAGCTGTGCCTGGTGCCTTCCATCTTAAATATTTTACCCAAAATAAGAATATGTTCGTATTTTCTCCTTCAATGAGTGAGGTGTTTCCATCAGATCCAGAAAACAAGATGTAACTTTGGGATACAAAGGTAGTGTCTAAAGATGTGCTATTCTCTTTTTCTCGAAAGGGATAGTCTCATCCTGACCCCACTTGGGCCACCTTCTACTCACCAGGCAAAACTTTTCCCAGGAGCCAGACTTTTTTTTCATGACTCCAGGGCACTCTGGTGACCAGTGGACCTGCGTCACGTGTTTCTCAGAGAGCCAAGAATGGCTCCATCCTCACATTCAACATTCACTGAAACCTATGAGGCAGGAGCCACATAATCGTCACTTTTCAGATGTGTGGACCAAAATCAGAGGCTCCAGAAGCCGTCCCTGGTGTCAAGGCCACGCAATCAATAAGGGGCAAAACTGGGTCTGAAGCCCCCGACTAGGGGGGTCAGCTGTTCAGCTCTCTCCAGCACCCCCACCCTCCACGCCACCTCGCTCACGACTCCTTTCAGGCTTACTCTTTTATCTCCAACTAGACCGTGAAGCCCTCGATGACAGCTCTCGTCTTGGGCTTTCTTTACATCCTGATGTTGCGTCACAAAAGGAGATGTGCAGGAATGTACCAGAAACGCCAGCTGACGGAGATGAAAGGTAGTGTAGCGACAGAGAAAACCAGAGAGTAAAAACATAGGAAGATCAACTTTGAGATAAAGGGGGTCATTTTATATCTTGTTCATACTAGTTTATATTCATGGTCGTGAAAATCATGTGGCTTCCAGGTAAGTTATCAAAATAAGAAAATAAAACAACTCAGAAACACACATTAGCTTTGATGAATGTACTGGGATCCTTAGTGTGTGTGTGTGTGTGTGTGTGTGTGTGTGTGTTTTATGACCACACTGCTATAGGGCATGGGGGGATTAGGGGAGCCATTCAGACACTCCAACTCAGATCATGTCAAAACCCAGCCTCCCCTCCAAGCTGAGTGTCTGTCCTGGATGCCACCCCAGCAAGGACCGCACACTCCAGCATCTGAGGATGCAGGGTGCCCTTTTCCTAGAACCCACCTGTCCCTGTGAGGCCCTTGGGTCTCCCACAGGGTCTGTTGGTCTGGACTATCCTGGGGCCTGGCCAGCTCCCAGGATAGGCAGAGAGGGCTTAAAGATGGGGTGGGAAATGAGGCCACTATTTGTTTACGCAAATGGCCACTGTCCATCTGGGGAACTTCTGGAACGATCTGAAAGAGCCTCTTGGACCCAACGAGTACCCCCTACTCACTCAGGCAAACTGGCCTTAGATTAGTGTCCTGGACCAACCAAGTAAGTGTCACAAAGAAAGGACCAGAGAGACGGCACAGAAGGGAAGTGGGCTTTGTCTGGGCCTGGGGCAAGTGAGCAGGCTGATGCGAAGGAGAGTGGCGTGTGGAGTGGGGGCAGGTGGAGAGAAAAGGCGAGGGCCCGGAGGAGAGCGGAGGCCGCGCCAAACCACACAGCCCGTTTGGACCCCACCCGGGGCCCAGGCGAGCAGGAGCTGTGGGCAGAGGAGTCAGAGCCCAGCTTGTAGGAAGGCCGCCTTGACAGGTAGGGAATGTCAGCTTTCCATAGAGTAACTCTCTGGTCACCACTTGTCCAAATAGTCATAAATCACCAGTGAATTCCTGGTGCTGTTGGGAAGCTTTGGACTTCAAAGCCTACAATTCACAAACAGGAACCTTTCATTAACTCTGGAAAAAGAATTTCACTTTATTTCAATTTGTGTATTTTGGTTATTTAGTGGAAGCAGGGATTTGCTGACCAACACGACACACTGTTTTGAATCAAATGCCTTTTATTGTATAACCATCAGACACCAAAATGATTTGCTTACATGCTTGACCAGCTTTCATCTATAACAAATGTTTGAAGTTGCTTTCTTAAAAGATGAGACAACTTTGCTTGTTAGTTAAAAAAAAAAAAATGCTGGTTTTATTCACTAGGTACCGTGAGACCAAAATAAAAAAATAAAAACCTCAAAGCTGTAACATTTTGATTTTCCCGGAGTTCAAAGTGCTACCTCTCTCCATTAAATAATCTAAAGCATCCATCTTGAGAGAACAGAATACAGGCAAGAAAGAGTCTGGAGTTAAGTGCCTGCTGGCGTGTTGTTCTGCTGAGGGAATAAGTCTCCTCCATCTCAGCTGTGCTTGGATGTTTAAGTCAGAATCATTTATTTCATCAGACACATGTAATGGAATACTATTCTCTCCACTGAACATCACTGCTGCCTGGACCTCTTAAAGTTCAGGTCAAGCACCTCTTTTTGTTTTTATTGAGAGGCACTGCATCACACAAAGAAAATATTAGACATTGATTTTGAGTAAGTGCCTTGAAAAGCGAACTGAGATCCAGGCTACTTTCAGCTGGGACAACCATTTCCTTCAGGCTTGACCTGAGTGTCAGATGTTTGACTCTTCCGGGAATCAAGGTGAAGAAGGATAAACATGCAACTTTGGGGGTGGAGAGGGAGGCAATCCAACTTGCATTCCTTGTAAGCTGGCAGCAGGACATTTAACTGCTAGCCGTGGACAGAGTTTGGGAAATTCATCAGGAGCAAAGTAGCCCAAACGCTATTCAAGCAGGGTGGTCACCAGTAGCAGGAGAGGAGACAGAGAGAATGAAAGAAAGTCTTGGCACAAAGGCTACCTGTTTTTCCATGTGGCTAAGACAGCAGAACTGTCACCCTTCTGCCGGAAGCTCAGATGAAGATGTAGCAAAGAGGAAGCATCTCATATAAACTAAATGAAACACAGAGGACACTGTCATTAATGCAGGCTGGGTGGCTGGCGGGCACCCTGCATCCTGACTCCTACAACAAACTTGTTGAATTGCATCATATACCATCTCCCCAAAAACTCATGGTCACATGGATTTAACTATCAACCTGGGGTAAAAGTCCCTTCCACCACTGCAGTCTGTTTTACTATTGAGTCTGGCTGCGCACTGACAGGGAGACAGAGACACTGATAAACAGTACACATGTCAGTGAGCTCCATGATGAAAACAACTCAGCCTGCCGTCCTTCAGAAGCACGCACATATGGAGCAGTTTGAGACGTTTGTTAGAAATACAAAGTACAGGGACTTCCCTAGTGCTCCAGTAGCTAAGACTCCATGCTCCCAACGGAGGGGCCTGGGTTCCGTCTCTGATCAAGGAACTAGATCCTGCATGCTACAACTAAGACCAGGCCCAGACAAATGATGGAATAAATTAGAATATTAAAAAAAAAAATACATTCTTTAGGTAAGAATTCCTGTTAAGTTAATCATGATAATAGTATTTATAGACATTGGGACTCTCATTTTGTTTTTTTAGACTACATTGCTTGCAAATACTTTTCTGTTTGTTTGGTTATTTTATTAGTGAGATGTTGTTTACCTTTCTGGGGAGAAGGCCGGAAGGCCCTGGTAAGGCCTGCAGCCTCAGTGTGGCCTTAGTTTCTGACTTGCACACATAAGGTGGCCGCTGTATGGTGGGCGTGTCAGAAGCCCATGCTATGATGGAGTGAAAGCATCCAAAATAAAGTTTGAAAGTCATATCCCCCCAGTGAACATTTTCATTTGTACTGGAAAAAACTAAAAGACTACTATTTTTTGTTTTTGATTTTTGGGAGGCTGCTGCAAGGGCCATTTTTTAATGAAGTTCTCCGCTACCTTTACCTCTTGGACCAAAAATCAAGGATTTTCTGATGAGCCCCATGCTTATAATGTTTTTGTGCCTGTTTTAAAAAACAGATTTATATACTTGGCTGTGTCAGGTCTTGGTTGCGTCATGCAGGAGCCTCACTGCTTTGCAGCATGAGCATGTGTGGGCTCAGTAGCTGCAGTGCTCGGGTTTAGCTGCCTGGCAGTATGTGGGATCTCTGCTCTCCCACTAGAGATTGACCCCAGGTACCCCACTTTGGAAGCAAAGTCTTAATCCCTGGATGACCAGGGAAGTCCTTCTGTTCACTCTTTAGTAAGTCTGTGATTTGGTAACCTAGCCCTCACCTCTCACTGGACCTAATGAAGCAGCCCTGGGTCCTGCCTCTCCACTTTGAGAGAGCAGGGTAACACACAGCTCCAGGCCAAGGGCAGTATGTCATCCTCATGCTGTGACGTCGTCCGTGACCAACACTGGGAAGGCTCAAGACGGATTCCCTGATGATGCTTCTCCTGTTTCCTTTGTCTGCAAAGGCACAATATCCAACTTGAAAAGTGGCAATAGCCCACATTTTTTAATGCTCTACAGTAACGTCAGGAAAGCTACCTTGATTGCGTTACACAATTGCTTAAAGTAGTGAATGAAATAATCCACATTAACCTTTAGCTCAGTGAAAATATTAAGAGATAACTACTGTTAAGAAGTGTTACCTCATTATTTTGGTTTTTATAAACAGTTCTTTTTCTTGTATCTGGATGTGCATAATTCCAAATGTACTGAAAAACCATATCTACAGGCAAACTTCTTTGGCGGGGTATAATTTAGGGATTCTTTGGAAGGAAAAAAACACATTAAGCCAAAATACCTTGCTTCTCTGTCTTCTGGCAATTTTTATGCAACAAAAAAATATGAATGAAAACCAATTATAAGTTTTCCTCAACACATCCTCTACCAAAATAATAAAATTACTCATTAAACACTTTGATAATCTTTAAATGGAGTGAGACTGATATTCTTGTCAAGGAAAGAGACAGGAACAGCACTGTGTGTCACAGACGAAAGCACCCTGCTTAAAAACGAGAAGAACTGAGTGCAAGTCTTTCGTTTGCCCTAAACTAGCTGAGTGATCCAAGGCAAATTAATTCTCCATTATTTTCCTTTCTCTGCAAAATAAGGGAAAAGATGCTCCTATCTTGGAATTGCTGTGTGGGCTGAGATAAGAGTTGCACAATTACCCTTCCCATGAGATGGAGAAAAAGAATTGTTGAAATCAAAGACAATTTCAGATAGTTTATTCCAAAAGCATTTGTGTGACAGCCTCATCTTTTCAGTGACACACGCTGCCCCAGGACAGTAACACAGAATGGATGTCAGGGTGGCTGGACCGGAGCTGAAATTCTTCCAGGGAAACCTCGCCTGATACTATTACTTTCACGGCTTCTACTCCTCAAATCCCAGGCCAGCTGCGAGTAACCATTAAACCTTACACCTTCTTTTTACCTTTTTGGATTTCAAAAATACAAATATTTAATATTATGATTTGTAGTCAAAGCTCTTTGGGTTACAAAACAGCAGATTTAGTGGCAGGGGGTGGGGGTGGAGGCTTTGGGGATTAAAAGGAAGAGGGATGAGTTATCAAGAGGCAGGGGCTCTTGGAAACTGTGAGCACAGATGCCCTGAGTCTCTGGACGGTAATAAACCATAGTTCAGAGCTTTCACAAGACCCCAGGACATTTTCTGTGTGTCTCTCAGTCATGCTTCCCTCTCTGGGGCTGCTCACTCTTATTTCTGTGCAGTTCAGCCTTTGATTTTCCACTTCCCAATGAACAAAGCCATTCCTAGCAACTTCTGGACTACACAGGCCAGCAGTCAAGACTGAGCCAGTTCAAGGATGTGTTCTTCTCCAGATGTTTGTGACTTTCATAGGGAAGAGGCTCATTGGCCCAGCTTGGGTCATGTGCTTCTGCCTGGTCCAATCAGAGTGGCTGGAAAGGGGAGAGTCTCATTTGATAAACAGGCTGCTCTCCTTATAACCACAGTGGCTGAGGACTGGGATTTGGAGCTTAGTATTTAACCATCCCCACTTGGAGTAGAAATGTATCACGCACACTGTGGCCGTGAAAGTCCCAGAACAAACAAAAAACAAAACCCTCCTGTGATTCTTGCATTTTGTCGTTCCAGAGTGAAACCCCATATTTAGCACAGAGATGGAAAAGTTTAAGTTTTGCCTCTTACCACCATGTGTGCTGGAGTTAATTATATTTCATACCAAAGTTTATTCTTTCTGTTTCAAAGCAATGCACTGGGGTCACTGCTGAAAATGACAGGAGAAAGCACAATTTGATTTTTCCAAGACAGAAAATTTTTTGTTCATTCACAAATTTAAAGAGATTGTACATATAAAAGTTCTTTCTAGGTGGTGCAGTGGTAAATAATCCACCTGCCAGTGCAGGAGATACAGGAGACATAGGTTCGATCCCTAGGTTGGGAAGATCCTCTGGAGCAGGAATTGGCAACCTACTCCAGTATTCTTGCCTGGGAAATCCCATGAAACAGGAGAGGAGCCTGATGGGCTACCGTCCATGGGTCACAAAGAGTTAACACAAATAAGCTACTGAACTGAACTGAACTGAGAGTGAATGCTAGAAGTCAGTAGAAAATCATAATTTTGGATAAAGAGAAATAGGAAGTACAAATATGGGGTAACAAGAAATGGAAAGCATAAAATATGAAATCATATGATTAAAAGTTACATGGATATCAGTGAAACTGCTACATAATAAATAGAAAATTAAACTCCACATCTTACTCGCAGTATTTGAAAAGCAAACAAATCAACATACAGTAAAGTTGACTAGTTATTTTCTGAACATAATATATATTTTATGCCATGTATTAAGGCCATCTATCAAGCAATTATGTCACTTCGCTCAGTTTGTAGTGATTGAATTAAGTCAACTACATCATATTTTGATTAAATACTGATGAATATTTTCTAGTTCTTTGTTCAAAGGAAAAATGAATCCTCTGACCCAAGTGAGAATGCATACAGGTATTTATTTTTAGCTTAAAATCCCACAGAGAAGATGAGATGGCATCCATAAACTTGGTACCTCGTTCTCAGAGCTGTTTCCAAAAAAACACCATTAACTTTATCCTCTCTCCCATGGCTATGGAAATTCTGTACAAGATTGTTGTCAGAAAAAGAACAGAAAACCCCTCCTCCAGCCCTGCTCCCACCTCTGCCCCTGCCTCCCATCCTCCTCCTCTTCCACCCCATCCCCCTTCTTCACCCTGCTCCCCTCCTCCACCGCTGTTCCCTCCTCCACTCCCGATCCCCACCTCTGCCCCTGCCCCCCTCTCCCCCTCCTTCCCCTCTTCCATTGATCCCCTTTATTCACCCCGACCCCCCTCAACTCCTGCTCCCACTCCTTCACTCCTCCCCCTCCCCTCAGAGGTGCTGACTCCAAGGAGGCTCCACCAACATCCTACACACTAGATCCCATCTCTGCTCTGCTCCTGGAACCCTTTCTTTGCCACGGGTCTTCATAATCCTTACCTGGCAAATAAAGACTAACAGCATTCTCCTTTCATTCTGGGAGGATGTCTGAATTGTGGAAAGGCCCCCTTTCACCCAGGCTTTCCTCACAACCTCAAGCGACTGTGGCCCTCTCAGTTCAGGACCAGCAGGGATGCAAGACATTGTCTGGGAGCAGACAGACACAGAGGCCTTGCCCACTTTCCTAAGTCCTATCTTATTGATCAGTTTTGAAATGTTTTTTTTTTGTAAACCGCTTGTACTGTTACTCAAAGTACCTTAGGAAAGTCATTCATCACCTTTGAACTCAAACATCTTCATCTGTTGACTGAAGACCAGGGATGTCCTTTTAGCCTTTGCTTATTCAGTTATCAGAATTATTAATAAATTGTAAAATGTACAGGTAAACAAAGGAAATCTTACTAGATGTCCGTTACAGCCTCATTTTCAGTAATAAAGCAATAAAAATGCCTTAAACGTTAGCCGCTGAGTCATATCCGACTCTTTGCAACACCATGGACTGTAGCTCGCCAGGCTCCTCTGTCCACGGGATTCTCCAGGCAAAAATATTGGAGTAGGTTGCCATTCCCTTCTCCAGGGGATCTTCCCAACACAGGGATCGAACCCAGGTCTCCTGCCCTGCAGGCAGATTATTTACCATCTGAGCCATCAGGGAAGCCCCACAAATAGCTTAAACACTAGGACAATTGTGGTAGACTCATGAGGGAATATTATATATCCCTTCAAGTCACATTTCATAAGAATACATAGTAACCATTTCTATCATTTTTAACCAAAATAAACCATTTTTGCAAAACACTATGAATGATTTGACTCCCAACTCTGTAGATACAGATATGGATAAAGAACCAGAGATGGGGAAATAAATATAAATAAATTTTTTAAGAGTTCTAAGAACACACAATAAAATACTGGATGTTGCTCTTGCTGTGTAGTAGAACCCAGTGACTCAATTATTCCTCCCTATTTTTTATGTACTCCATAAGTTTTCTACAGTGAACATATATGCCAGCACACATACAGGTCATTTAAAAGTATGGCAGTCCTAGACCATGAAGGATTTATCTTATGTATTTTCAAACATCGGCCTTAATTTTTTGTTACATCACAGCCAGGCCCTCCTTTTCCAAGGGCAGGAAAAGATGCTGTGGGGTTAAGGGAACTCACGGAAGTTGGAGAAAGAGATCGTGTCAGCCTCAGCATCTCAGCCACAGAAAGTGGAGCTTATTATATGTCATCCTCTGGAGGCCAAATGAAACACATAGGGCTGAAAAAGCGAAACCCATCCAGTTTTCCCCCTGCTGATGATAAAAAAAAAATAATAAATAAAATCATGCAGGCACTCAGAATACTAACTCAGGTGGTCTCACTCTGAAGTTTTGGAGCAGAAAACATAAGTGAATTCACACATCGCTAAAATGTCATCACATTTTATGAAAATGCACCATTGTTGGCCTGCTTTTCCCACCTACACAGTTTCTCTTGGCTGCATTTCAGGATAGCATCGTCTTGTTTCTCCACCTTCCTTTGGTTCCTCGGCCCCCCTCCCCCTTCCACTGAAGACCCCCACAGTTCCAAGCTTTGCCCACCTCCACTGGCCCTGCATCTCCAGACAAGTGTTCGAGTCCCGACCCCACAAATGGTCAACATCATCCTTGGTGTAAGATAAACACAATCCAAAGACAAACATTTGGTTGCTTTCTGGACTCACTCTTTTCCTACAAAAGTAGTCAGCAAAGGACTTTACAGCTAGGCTGAGGCCAGTAAGGTAATGACTTTACAGTCATTCAGCATTGTGAGCTTGTTGCTGGCTTCTTTGCAAATGGATGGCCTCCACCCAATCAGGATGAGAGTTTCTTGGGCTTTTGAGCCTGGAAAAGGGCAGCCAGGATGCCCAGCTCCAGGTATCAGTTGACTAGGAGCTAAAGCTCTCCTGGGGTGGGGCCTCCCCACCAGAATGAAAATGAGTCCAGCAATAATGAGAGGTCACAGGCAGTTATGGACTGAAGCCAGGAACACCTAGAAGACAGGGGGAGCATTAGAAACATAGAGGGAGC